>NW_028288973.1:800000-1155235 GCF_059628265.1 Tinamus guttatus
CCACATGTCTCATGTCCTTGCACTACCTTTCTCTTTCCTGGCTATCTTCTCCATGTAGGTCTGGGTATGGCACTGAACTTCCAGCCCTCCCTGATCATGCTGGGCACCTACTTTGACAAACGTCGGCCTCTTGCCAATGGACTGGCTGCTGCTGGGAGCCCTGTCTTCCTCTCCGCCCTCTCTCCACTGGGTCAAGTGCTACTAGAGAAATTTGGTTGGCGAGGAGGTTTCCTCATCATGGGGGGTCTACTGCTTAACTGCTGCACCTGTGGGGCAGTCATGAGACCTCTGGAGATGGGCATGAAGCGGAAGATGGAGAAAGTCCAGGACAAATATGAAGCCAAGGAGATGCTGCCTATGGGAGGGAAGTCAGAGGAGGGAATCAGCACCACTGATGGAACCAAGAAAGCCAAGAAAGTAAAAAAGAAGCCCAGGAGAGGAAAGAAGCTGCTAGATTTTAGCATCTTTTCCAACCGGGGGTTTGTTATTTACACCATCTCGAAGTTCATCCTGGTCTTGGGTCTCTTTGTGCCTCCCATATTGCTGGTCAACTACGCTAAGGACACAGGAGTACCAGACACAGAGGCTGCATTCTTGCTTTCCATCATTGGTTTCATAGACATCTTTGCCCGCCCAGCCTGTGGCATGGTGGCAGGGTTAAAGTGGGTCCGCCCTCATGTGGCCTACTTGTTCAGCTTTGCTATGCTCTTCAACGGTCTGACAGACATCTGCAGTGCCAGGGCTAGCAACTACACAGGGCTTGTCATCTTCTGTGTCTTTTTTGGCATCTCTTATGGCATGGTAGGGGCACTACAGTTCGAGGTGCTAATGGCCATCGTCGGCTCCCAGAAGTTCTCCAGCGCCATTGGGTTGGTCCTACTTATTGAAGCTGTTGCAGTGCTCATCGGTCCACCCTCTGCAGGTAAGTCCCTTGCTGGTCAATGCAGGTGGTTAAGTTGGCTGCCATTCCATGGAGTTGTAGGGATCAGGCATAGGCACAATGCTTGAATAAAGAGCCCATTTCTAAATTTCAAATTTCTTCTGGAAAATGAAATCTGAATTGCAAGGTCACAGTCTCATTCCTTGCACTCTGATTCTGATCGGGGTGGAAGGTGGGTAGTGATATTTTTCTCTCAACTTCACTCAGAGACCTGAGCAATGGCATGCATACAGAGCTATTGAGAGTGGCATATCTTCCAGACTAGTCCTAACTAGTCACACTTCTCCTGTTTTTTTAGTGGGAACTGGGTCTCTGATTTTGCTTGTGAATGTTGTATCAAATGGTGTTATGGCAGGGTCAAGCGTGTGCTATAGGCAAACCTCTATGAGCCTTCAGCAGGACAAGAATGGGCGATTTAAGTTTCTCCTTGATGTACATGGCCTTTTGACTGATGCTGTCATGTTGAATAACGAATGTAGTTTGTGTTGACTCCAGGTTGTTCAACAGGGAGAAAGTCTTCACCCAAGAGGCTAATGTAGGTTCCTGTTATCTATCTGATTCTAGCTGAAGGATCTGTTGAAGTTGATTCATGCCAGAGGACCACTTCCAAATGCAGCACACTTCCCTGCATGTGTGATTTGCTAGGAAGGGTCAATGACAGGCTATGAGAAAAATCCCTAGGCAGGGATTGATTCATTGCTTCCTGTGCTCCATTCCTTCGCCTACGATGTGGATTAAAGCCCATCAGTGAAAACCTCCATCTGAACAAGCTCGCCCCCAGCTTAAACCACCCTTAGCAACTCCACTCATCTCTCATGTAAAAAGGTGTAGCAAGGAGAAGACCTTTTTGATACCAGCAGTTCACACCCCATTTTGTAACTTGCAGGGTAGGTAAAAGTCCACGCTAGAGGTGCCTGGGAGGGTCTAGAAACAGGTGGCTTGGAAAGCAGCTGCAGGAAGAAGGGGATTTAACGCTGCCTTGCTTACATGACCTGGAGCCCACAGGTCTTTCTTTGTGAAATGATCAGTAAGAATGTAAAAAGATGCTAGGAAGCAGAAAAAGTGTTTATCAAACGTGTCCTATGCGGCAGCAGACCAGCTCCTTCCAAGCACAGGACTTGAGCATAAAAGAAACAAAAAGAAAAGGGAAAAAGATGTTCAAAGACTTGGATGAGTGGTTTTACATGCAGGCCTGCACTTGCATGCACTATTTTTCACAGAGTTTAAGGCCAGCTGGTGCCTTGTATGGGACAGGACATAACAGATGACTCAGTGTCTGGAGATAAATTTATCTGGGCCAGGGCACTTCACAAAGGTGGAGGACAGAGGGGGTGAAGGCTGAGGCAGCGGAGCAGGAGACACAGAGCAAGGGTAGACAGAGGCCATATCTCTATTGCCCCAGTGCTTCTTGTGGCACTGAGCACACCGGCCTGGGCAATTTGAGGAGGGTTATCCGTTAACCCTCCTGCCTCAGTTCAGCTGTGCCTTGGTGGTGTGTGAACAAAAACCAGGACACAGCACAATGTCAATTAAGCTGGATAGAATGGAGGTCGGGAGGGCCAAGTCATGACTCCTACTGCCCCCTCAGCAGGACCCTGCTAGTGTAGGGAGCTTGGGCTTGGGGCAAACGCAGCAGCTCGGGCTCTGGAGAGCAGCGCGTGCCTGGAGGAAGGGGTCAAACAATGTTGCTTTGTTCCGTGTAATCCTCCTTCGCTGCTCCCTCTGTATGGGGCTGAGGAAGTTTGGCGTAGGATAAGCCACACACACGCGCGCTTTTGGCTCTCTACATGAACAGGGACACATTCACCCGCTGAGGAATTTGCTGCCTGTCTCTCACTCATGACCACCCTGGGAGGTAGCTCTGCATGCCCCCAGGCTGTGCTCAGGCCTCATTCCCTTGCACAGAAGGCACCAGAGGTCACATGCAAAGTCAGGAGAGCGCAGGCCTAGGCAGAAGCATCTGATCATCACAGCCCCTGCCCAGCTCAGCCATGAGCAATGCTGACCGCACCACGGCCGATGTTCAGGCTCTGGGAACCTTCATGCCTTTGCCAGCCTCAGTGCATTCAGGCCTGGTCCACTCCTGATGATTTCTGTGCCAAAGAGCTGCTGTGTCTCCTCCACTGAATGCTTTCCCTGCATGGTATGTTAAGAAATAGCAATGCCTTTTCTGAGATTGGAAAAGTCAAGTTCTTGGAGGCTAGTCTCAGTCTGGTGAGGAAACAGCCAACTGTAGTGCCAGACCATGGCATCAGTGGGTTACAAGTATTTAAACCTGTCAGAACAAAGGCAAAACATCAAACCTGTGATCTTACAGTACTTTCCCTGGTGGTAAAGAATAACTTTCAATCGTTCAGGTCCTTATCTAGGCTGTTTTTAAATAATCAGGCTATGCGGCCTTCCTTTGAGAAATGGCTCCTTAGCCAGACACAAGTGCTGGAGATGCACTGGGAAGTCCATGCAGGGGTGCTCAGGCTAACTGGCTTGTTTCTTGTCCACCCTTCAGGCCGTCTGGTCGATGCTCTCAAGAACTACGAGGTGATCTTCTACTTGGCGGGCTCCGAGGTGGCTCTCTCTGCCCTCTTTCTGGCTATGGCCACTTACTGCTGCCTCAACCGGCAGAAGAAGAAGGCACCTCCCCCGGAGAAGTCTCCCTCAGCTGGCGGTGGGAGCGACACCGAGGAAGCCGAGTCTGACATGCAGGAGGCTGAGGAGCACAGCAGCAACAACCACCAGTTGGCCCACAGCACTGGCGACGCCATGGCGGTGGCTGTCGAGGAGGCCAACCACGTGGTCACAGAGGAGCAGAGCGGGGAGGGAGGCGGGTGTCCTGAGGGGGACGGGGAGGTGTTGGCGCGAGCCAGCTGCAACACTGACCAGACGGTAGAGCGGGACAGCTTTTAGGCAGGACAGAGGAATCAAGACAATGCCAATGGATGTGGCTTGGTGGGCATGTAAATTGGCATGGAAGGATATGTGGGCCGTGGGGTGGGGTGGAGGAGGGCGAGGCAGAAGTGGATGTAAGAAGAAGGAGAGAGTCTTATAGCACGTCCGTATGTACATGTGTCCACACACCTACTCAGTGATATGTCTACTGACCTCCTTCCCCCACCCCCCCCCCAAAAAAAACAAAGAAACAAAAAAACTCACTTTCTCCCCTGCCTCTGAACCGGCTCTTGAAAAAGTATTTTGAAGAGGCTGCACAGGACTCTCCTCTCTTTCTGCATTCTTGCAATACAAAACGCAAACAAGAAGAGACTCTTTGTAATCTCATAGTCTTTGGTCTGGTGGCATCTAGCCCACTTACCGTGTCAGGACAGAGAGAAGCCCAGCATCCCGGCTCTCAGGAAGACTGAGGGCAGCTACCATGGGGCAGGCCCCTGGGAATGCAAACTGGGAGCTGACACGTGAGAGACCAGACTAGCTGGAAGTTGGTTGAGGATGTGTTACAATTCACAGCCATTATATGGGCTGCCTCCAGCTGCAGCCAGCATCAGCACAGATCCCACTGCCCCCTTCAATACTGCTCTTGGGCACGGCTCAACCAGTGGGAGCCCTAGTGCATGTCACCTCCATCTGGAGCAGCTTTTGTGGGTGGTGAAGTTGGAGCAGCAGCACATGATGCTGCTTTTCCAAGGAGGGAAGCGCTGGGTCAAAGGCTTCTGTTTAAGGGTGTGAAAGGAAGACGAAATCTAAGAAAAGCAAATGCCATTAAGCAAGCAGCATGACGTGGAGCCTTTCCAACAGGAATAGCAGCAAGCCACTTCTCTTAGGCTAAGTTTGCCAGCTTTAGCTAGGCTAATATTAGTTGTGTTAACATATGAAGAGAACAACGTAGCCCCTACGGAGGTGGCATCTTCAGTGCAGGTAGAGACACATACTGTGTCCCAAATGATTATCCACTCAGCAGGAACAGTACAAGGAAAGACTGAGTGAGTGAGTGAGTGAGTGTGTGTGTGTGTGTGTGTGTTTTGCTTTTTAAATAGCAAACACACTTACATAATAGTCAATGGTAAGGCTGAAGGACAAGCTGTAACCTGTGAGTGCAGCAAATGAGGGTGTCTAAGCACGTGGTAGGCCAGGCATGACCTCCTCCCCCAGGCTGCAGTGGTGGCTTTCTGGATTCAGGGAGGACAACCTTCCCTGGCATGCTTAAACCACCCTTAATCTGCTTTAGAATTGGATCTTTTATAAACACCTCAGGCAAAGCTCTTTCTTCCGGTTCCCTGAACCGCTTCACCTCAAAGGCCCTGGGGGAACCTGTCGAGGGATCAGAAACTCAACAGAGCAGTACAATGAAGGCAGCTCATGAAACCACCCAACACGGAGTGCCATACTGGCCTGGTTACAAATTATCAGGTAATAGATGACATTTGCAGGCCCTATAAAGTTATTTTAACTCACTTGAGGGTGTGGAGACATGAAGGAAAGAGCTTCAGTCCAGATGCTCTCAAACAGCTCTAAATGATGAGCAAAATGAAGCTGATGTAAGAAAGTTTTAGAACAGACATGGGAACTGAGCAGGGAGACAGTAAAGCTCATGGGGCTAGGCCTGGTCCCATCATGGCTATCAACACCCTTCTTAGCTCTAATTATGAGATTATGAGTCTGTCACACTTTCGACTCAGTTTAAATTCCTATTCAAAGCCATTTAAAATAAACCTCCCAAATCAGACTAGGCATCACAGCAGATCCCAGCTGTGAAGCTCTGGGAAAATGAGAAGCAGCAGGAATGGTCACGGAACCCTGTAGTCTTTATGTGTGATCCCGCTCCCCATCTCTACAAAAAGAAAAAGGAAAGATCACTATTCGTGTTCCCTTCAACCAAGCAGGAGTGCAGCTCCTTTCCAATTAAAGTGAACACTGCTGTCCTCCCAAGCCAGCTTTTCCTTAGTTACCTAAGAAGTTCATCTTCAAGAAGCAGCCTACAGCTTCCCAGAGGTCCAAGGCCACAGGTTGAACACAACTGACCTTGTTAGTGACAAGCAGGTAACTAGAAAAACAGCCCCTCTGTTTCCTTGCCAGCACACACACAGCATTTCCCACTAAGTCTCCCATTCCTTTAACTTGTCTCAGAAAAATACATAAAAGCTATTACAAAAGCTCGCTACAGACTATGTAGTGGAAGAGGTATCAGTCCTCTTCCTTCCCGTCCTTGCTCAGGGAAGAGCCCTGGTTAGGATGAAGGCTACCACTTCAGGAGGAGGAGTTTTCCTGGTAAAACCAGACCACCTCCTGCAGCCCCAGGATGCAGGGCTCACCCCAGCCCTACATCCCCTCAGTCAGATGTTTCTGAACCTTAGAGTACCTGTCTCTGTCTGGGGTCTTTTATCAAAGAGGTATGAGCATACCCATGAGCAAGGAAGACAGCTGCAGGGTGAAGTTATAGCAGAAACTAGGGCTGTTCTCTTGCAGTATAACTCCTGGTAGGGTGCTAAGGCTGCTGGTTGTCAACTTCTGCCAGTCTAGATGTTTTTTTTTTTTTTTTTTTTTTGTCAATCTCCATTGCCTTCTGCATTGCTTTGGTGGCTTTCAAGGAGGGTCCACTGAGGCATTTTCTCTGTTCCTCTCAACTCCTCTGTATTTTGGTACGACAAACAGCTCTGAAAGCGGATTAGGGACTTAAATATCAGCTCAAGCTTGTGATGCAACAGCTGAGCTCTGTGCAGAAACTGGTCCTGGAGCAGCGTAAGGAAACCTGGTTTTCAAGGCTGGTGGTGTTCTAGTGGGAGACTAAGAGGCAGAGCAGAGAAGCTGGTATTCGGTGGATAGAGGGCCTTGCTACAGCATTTATAATCCTACCCCTGTGGAAACCTGTGAGGCAGTGACCACCATGTGGTGTGGAGAGAAAACCATGACTATGATCATGAAAAAAAATGATCCCCTTCCCCCCATTATATTTTAATCTTAAAACCAATGGATACAGAGCAATCAAATCATTAAAGAAAACTCTTAGAGGAACAGGAAACAAAATGACACATTTTTTCTTTATTAGAGACAATACTCAGTACATTAAAGTCTATTTAAAGTCTTCCAGAGCAGCTAGACCATGGGTGACTTTCTTCCAGGCACCCAGAGAGGTGGCAAGGCTCCAGAAACAAATCAAAAACAAAACAAACATCTCAATCATAAATTAATGCCCTTAAATAGCTTCTCTCACTACCACTAGAATGTAATGACAGAGAAGTCAAAACCCTTGCCTCAGAGAACCACACCAGTGCTGACACTGGTATTGCCTGCTAAAAGAGAAAGCTGCCATCTGGATCTGGGATCAGCCCACAGAGATGGAGGGAACAGATTAAAAGGAAGGAGAAAAGACAAAGCCTCACTTACCTTCTTTTTCCTTTCCCTCTTTCCCTTGTGCTGGGCAATGGGACATTGGTTACTGGTTCTGGTCTGGCCCAAAGGCAGCGCAAAATATTTGTGCAGAGAAGAGCATAGAGCAGTATCCTACTCAACTCTCTGAACCGAAAATCTCTAAGTGCTCACAGGCAACGGTCTTCTCTGCTCACAAGGCTTCCGTCTCTCCTGTCTAGTTTAAGGCTAAAATATCTCCGTTGTGGTTCGAAGGCTGTCCTTCTTGGCACTTGCCCCAGGAGAAGGGCATGCAAGACTGACTGCAGCACATCTTGCCACTGTTCACTGCAAGTAACAGTGAGAGCAAAGAATAATGGAAAGGAAGCACACACTGCTGTTGCGCACATCTGAGGGAAATGGGTTTCTGAAAAACCACATTTGCCCGAGTGTCTCAGCTGACTGGGAGGGCTGCTTCCCAAGCCAGTTCCCTCCTTTCCATAGGGGAGGACATAGCCACAGACAGCTCAGAGGACTCTAGCTCTGGGGGTTACCTATGCAGTGTGCAGACAATGCAGCAAGGCAGCTCAGCGACTATGAAGAGGAAGGTAGCCAGGGAAATAGCTGGACAGGGAAGGACTGCAGCAGCCCAGCAAGCCAGGTAGCCACTTCCACTGACCTCTACTTTGACTAGTTCCCCCAGGATCTTGGAGGAAGAGGAAGATTCTATCATGTGTGCAACAACTAGTTCTAGCTAGCAGTTTGGACTTGCTCCTTTATAAACAGCTGTTCAGAGAGCTGAGAGTGGTGGGAGTATCATCCTACAAGAATCTGCCCTGGATGCCATGGGGACAGATGGACAAGACTGAGGAAAATGAATACAGGCCAAAGAATGGGAATCTCCAGGGCAGTCAGCAACGTGGAGAAGAAAACAATGCTGGTGCTAACACTTTCCTATAGCATAAGGGGAGGACAGGAGGGGGCTGTCTTTGCCATTTGTAGCCATCTCTCTCCAGTTTTCTTTAATTGGCTTCCACTTGCCAAAGGGGAGTGGTGCATCTCACACACTCAGCAGTGTCCTATCTGCACATGGAGTCACATGGCGATGGGGTAGGAGAATCTCCTCCCCACACCTCAGCATCCAAGTTGGGCAACAGAAGTCTGTGGCAGGAGAAAAAGAAACATCCAGGCAAACAGGCAAGGGAAGAGAGGGGAAAGCAAAGGCTGGTCCCAATCCAACCAGCTACCCCACCCAAAGCAACGGAGGAATCCCAGGCTGGATATACACAGAAAGTCATGGAGGATGAGTTTCGCCATGTGAAATGCATGTTTTTTATATCAGTCTGCAAAGAGTTTTCCTCTAGTCATACTGGCACATTCAGGCATCATCTATCAGCTTTTCACCATTTGTGTCCTCTTTCCTGCTACTGTCTGCTTCACTGCCACCTCCTCCTTCCTCCTCTTCTTCTGTCCCATCTGTGTACACGTCCTTCTGCCCATAGTTGAGGGTAGTGCGGGCAAGGTCCACCTCAATAGGAAAGACATCCGCATCTCGGAGCACGACATAGCAGTCGTCATAGTACTTGGACATGGTGGAAACAAAACGTTGGAGCTGAAACACGATATCCTGCACTGTAGTGGAGACATATTGGGAACAAATTAGGTGAAGATCCTCTTCCCAAGCAGGGTGAAGACTGTGCCAAATCACTCTTGCCAGCATTATAGATTCCTATGTACCAGTCCTATTTGACTCCCAAGGGTAGAAGGGCTCTTCAGCCAAAATTTCTTAGATGAGATGAATGAGTATGAGGGCAGAAGTCCAGCCTGCCTGATCCCTTCGCGCGCTGGACACAGTGGTTGTACTCACCATGTTTCTGGTCCAGGAGTTCAATTTTCTCTAGCACATCCTTCCTCATCTTGGCGAAGCGCGTGCGGGCCTCCTGGCGGCACCGCAGAATAAGGCGGTATTCGTAATTCCCAGTGCTCACCCTGTAGAGGGGCTCACCCAAGGCCTGTCAAAACACACGGCTGTTTTGGAGACTCAAAGCACACAATGCTGAACAGTTTTTGCAAACTGTTTCCCTAACATTGTCAACTCATGAGCACCTTGTGTTATTATGACCCTCCTAGGTCCCCCAAAATTGGGCTCAGGACCTAGGAAACACTGGAAATGCTACAGCTCACCAACAAACTGGCAGTGTAGCCGTTTAATGACAAACGCACTCCAGCAAGGGTAAAGAAAGGTGCCACCACAAAGTCAAGACACCAGACATCTTTCAACCCATCACGGAGGATTGATACAGCCTCTTAGCTGAGCTATTAATACAGGCATCAAGAGCAAACAAGCCCAAGATCTGATGGATTTATGGACTTATATCAATCAGAGGAAAAACTCTTGGCTTCCCCTGCAAGTTTCACCCTAGACTGATTGCACCATGTACTGTAAGTTTACATAGTAAATGTTGTGATACCTACAATCATCCAGGCACAACAGTAGAAATCTGTAAGGACAGAACTGTGGATTGCCCCACAAAATTGTTTCCAGAGAAAGGGGTTAGATCTATTGGCAAAACATAGCATTCTTCTCTTGCACCCGCAAACACAACATACACACACACACACACACAAAAAAAAAAAACACACTATGATTATGTCTCAGTAATGGAAATTGCATGTGTCAAAACCCAGAGCTCTGACTTTGTTGGGCAAGACTGTGATGCTTTCCTTTCCCTTTAGCACTGAGAGATTCAGAATTGTCTTAGGAAGGTTTTATTCTTTCCTAGCACTGGTTACTGGGAATACCAAAATTCAAATCCCTACTCTGAGATCACCACTTAGGATAAAAACGTTTTTGCTTTTATGCAGGGAAATTAGACATAACCGTAAATTGGGCATAAACAGAGCTCTTCGGGATTAAAGGTATAAAACTCTTCGAAGATTCAAACAGCTAAGCATTACTGGAGAAGGACATCACCTTTTTCTTCTTCTTTTTAGTCTTCTGAGGTTAAATAACTTACTTCTAGAACTAAGTTACTGTTAGGAGAGATCCTCTAATCCATTTTCTTTATCTACAAACACAGCTTTGACATTCGCCTTAGTGCAGAGAAGCTGAACTTCCATTCTCAGAAGCAAGTCCAGAATTAATGATAAGCTGTACATTACACACAGAGGGAATCTGTGAAGATAACACCTTAATCCTCCTTACACCAGCTAATATTACCTAAACACTGAGACATGCAACCAGTGAGCAAACAGTCTACAGAGGAGGTGACTGGTCGCTCCACTATTCCACAGCACCAATGATTCAAGACAGTTATTTCTATGTCGTGTTATGCACCTCCAGGTTCTAATATGACAAGAATAAATGTGAATTATTCTTAGGATGTATTCACTAGTTTGACTGCACACAGGCACCAGAGGGATTTTGCAACTGCAGGGACATTTGCACACAGCTACAGAAAGCCAGTCTGCAGTTCTCTCACTGCCACAGCACCGGTACTCACAATGGAGCTGTATTCTTCATCATCCATCTCCTTGACTTTCAGGCAATAAGACTTATCGGGATTAAAAAGAAAGAAGAAGAAATATTAAAGATAAGCTAAACAAAGACTGTCCAAAACTACCTAAAATATGGAGTCTGATGCTGTAAAGCTATTTAGAGGAGTCCAAGAGAGTAAGTTATATGGGAACTCCTTACAATTAAAGAAATTAATTGAATCAGATAGAAAAAGTCATCTGTGTTATGGGAAACAGTCTCTTACTAGTGACAATTGTTAGGTTAAAAGGATGTATTTAAATGCGGATAATCTGGCAACAAACTAAGAACTGGAAAAAAATGTATTCTGGAATAGATTATGGAAGGAAGGACATGTGATTCATTTAGATTATGTGAGATCCTCGGGGTATGATTCCACAAAACTTAATTCCAACCAGCACAACAACAAACAAACAAAAACCAAAAACACATAGAGTAGCTCACCAAATATTCAAACTTGACATCCAGGTACTTTTTGATAGTCAATCTCGTGTCAGGAATAGCTTTATTCAGGTAGGTGTTCAAATCAGTCAGCATCTGTAAGGGAAGTATTCCGTTTCTGACTTTTAGATCAAAAAGCATGAGTAAAATCTATTAAATCCAGCTTTCTAACCAGCACAGGTCATGAGACTGCCTCAAGTTAACTCTCTTCTGAGCTAGAGCATATTTGAAAGAAAATGTTTGATCTGCAGTCAAAATTGTCATGGTTAGAGTATGCATTACAATGACTAGCAAGTGGTCCTTCCAGTGCTGGAAATACACACCTCACTGAATCTGTCTCCTCTCAACTCATCTGGTTTCATTTCCAGATAGTGCTAGAAATTGTTCTCCCTAGATTCAAAGGTACAATATCCAATAGTATTCACCCAACATGGCACTTAGCATGCTGTTCAAATCAACATTTAACGCCCTCTTTGCTAAACCAAATAGAGAGATCTCCTAGAGACTCTTACTCAAACATACTCATTGAAATCCTTTAATCTTCAACTGTTTATGTAAACTCTTCCAAATTAATGATATCTTTTAAAAATGGGTACCAATGTCAGGGAAAAGACTAAGGGCTATGTTAATCAAACTACCCTCAGCCTCCAAAGAAAACAATAGGAACATAATTCATGTGCAACAGTCAGAAGGACAAGTCTATATACCAGGCTCATATAACACAGCATACTGAGATACTTGCTATTTAAACTCTAATGTTCTTTATAAAGAACTAGAAGAAAAGCAAAGATAGTTTTTTTCTCCAATGAGTTTTAAGACTACACCTTCATTTTTCTCTAGATTCCCTTATTTTCCAGATCCCTTCTCCTAGGTTTAAATTCTTTACCGGTTTAATTGTTTTCAGAAGGCGAATCCCAAACTTCTCAATGTTGCGATGGGCATCAGCAAATTTCACAAAGGCTTCACTAGCAGCTGGTTGTGGCTCCCGTACACCAATGACAGAGAAAACATCTCCAAAGGCTGGATGAGGGCAATAAATACAAACAGACGGAAGAAGCGTTTGGCCCTGGAGAGGAATCTCGCTTCCAACATTAAAACTCCTTCTGATAACCTTGCACTTGGCCAGGGGGATGCTGCTACATATTCCCTAAAGACAAGAGGTTGGCAGGGCATTTCTTCAATATCAGATATGAAAGACAGTGGCCACCTGTGCCAGGAAGGCAGTCCTTCCCAGCTTATTCCTGCAATATTTACTTGTGTTCTGCTGAGGAAATCACGTATCTAAGTAGTGACTAAAACTCCTGAAACCAGAGGTCAAAGATTTCTGCTCCCTTCGCTCAGACTCTTTACCTCTATGTGTCTGGGACAGTTCAAAGAAAGCTCTAAGAAGACTCTTGGTGTGTTCTGTCAAGCCTGTGATGGAAGTCAGAAAGAAAAAATCCAAGTCATTTCACTGAACCATAACAGATGCATCTTGCCCTTCTATTTGATGTCTGGAAGAAGATAGTTTACCTTTGTACAACTCTGCAGTCCTTTCCAACTCTTCCAATCTCTTTACCAAACCATCTGAAAGGAAACAGAATTAAAATATTCAAATCTAGACCTGACCGACCATGAAAACCCAGATTTCATATATTTGGTTCATTTTTTCCCTTACCTCCAATGCCTCTCCTCTGGTCCAACATGGGAAACAATTAAAATAATTGCAAAGTTCTTTCACAGTGTCGGGCCACCAGCTACAAACATTCCCTAAGCAAGTCCCCACTTGAAATTAACCTGACCTTGGCTAATATTTAAATGGCCCCAACGACATGACATATCCCTCAGGAAGAGACAATTGCAACAGGTAAGTATTGTAAAAGAAGAATCTTAAAAGAATTATGTGGAATATGTAAGAAACTGTAAAAAGTTAGGAAGTGTAAGACGATAAGTGTTTCCCTAAAAATATCTTTCTGCACACTACTTACCGTTGCAAAGTATGGCTCGGCTTAACCCCAGGGCATCTGCTGTCCCTGAGCTCATGTTCTCTACCAATCGGTGCTTCACTTTCTTCAAGACTAAAAGCCAAAAGAAAGATCCAGGATCAGGGTTATGTTCTATCATGAACTTACTTTGCCAGTTTCTTAGGCATCAAATGGGCTGCTTAGCTTCAGCTTAAATCAATATTGAGGTGGTGAGCAGGAAAAAAAAAAAGGTACCAGAGAAACTAGACTTTAAGCACAGCTGTGCATAGAACATCTTCTGTTCTGTCTGGTCTGCTCTCACATCCTACCTGCTTCAATCAGCATGACCTTGCCACTTTCTTTGCAAGAGTATCCCACTAACTCTCTTCATTATAAGCTATATATATATATATATATACACCTGGAACTAAATTTTGCTTCTGATACATTCTGTACTACTTCATCTCAAGTCAGGAGACCAGGCCGAATGCAAGACAAACAGAATTTAAAAGGCACAGTTATGCCTTTATTTTATTTTATTGTTCATTGTTAAACCCTTTTGCCACACCTAAGAATTCACTTCTGTCCTTGGTGGTCATACTCTACAAATTACTAAAGAAAATGTTGTCCTTCTGGATTCAGAAGACTAAACCATATGCATTTAGAGGTGTACTTCCAGGGATATCAAGTGCCTTCAGCTCCCAGGAATATCAGCTGAAGCCACCGATATTTAGCACCTCTGGAAAATCATCCATATTCTCACTGCACTTCCGTTTCCCCAGAAATCCATGCCAGGCCTCAGCAATTCTCTGAACCCCTTTCAGTTCATCAACACCTTCCTCACTGAAAAGGAATGATAGCGAAAAGGATAGATCTTTTAGGAAGGTGGGGAAGGCAGATCACATGAAACAGGGAGCTGCACAAGCTTAGTTCAAAGCACACCCTTTATTCTAAAAATAAACCCTCCCCTCTGGCCAATAAAAATCAGTGGTTGTACAAAACACAAACTTTTCACTTTAACCCCCTAAGGAGAAAGAAACCAACAAGTCTTACCAATATCCAAGGACTTGCCCTGCTTTGGATCAGCCTGGAGCTTGTTGTAATGAATCGTCACTTCTCCCTGTAGGAAGAACAAATCCCAAACTGTTGTACAGGAAGCAAGCAGCAACAGCCTCCTTTCCTGAAGGACAACAACCTGTAAACCATGAGAAAGCAGCTGCACTGGCCCCCTCCTAGCTCTCACCTTTACCATCTGTATCATCTTGGCCACCTCCACCTTGGTCTTCCCTTTGACAGACTTCCCATTCACTCCCGTGATCTCATCACCCGCTGCCACTGTTCCATCTAAGGCTGCTGGAGTGTTATCAAATACCTAGCAGAGAGCAGAAAGAGCACAGGTAGTCTGGAATTATGAGGAAAAGTGAATAGAAGGCTGAAGGAAGAAACAGGGAGGAGAGCAGAAGAGATGTTTATATTCTTCCCATTTAACTCAGTTGTATTTATTTGTATTTTGTTCGTGGTGAAGTCTTCGTTTTTTCCCCCTCTAACTCAGAGATGGGCTGATCATCTTCTCTCAGGAGCTTGCAGTCTCCATGACAGGCCCTCAAATGCTGAATTTCTTGAAATAGAGGGTGCCTCGCTATTCCTCTGAATGCTCTCAAAGGAGGATAATTTCGTGAGTCCTAATTTATTTTTCCATGCCTGCTAGCTACTAGGGCAGTGGCTCTATGCCACAGGCTCTAGGTGTCCCTGCTTGAGCAGGGGGGTTGGATTAGATGATTTCTGGAGGTCCCTTCTAACCTCGACCATTCTGTGATTCTGTGAGATGGCTCACACTTTGATAGAAACACAAATCATAGGATTCTCCACATGCTCCATCTTTCAGGCCAACATTTTTACCGAGATGGTTTATTACTCTTCCCTGAGCACCCACCTGGACAATGTAGAGACAGGGGCAGTACTGTGCTCCTCCCCCAATGCTGATCCCAATCAGATTCTGAGAGTCCTTCCTCAAGGTTACTGTCCCAGGAACAGTGGGTATCCCACTAGAATGAGAGAGAAAGCGGGAGAGAATGAATTGCTGTCACTGCAAGCACAACTATATTTGTATGAAATAATCATGGTATCTAAGTCAATACAAACTGAAAACATGGTGGGTATTGGACATTTGAATTAATCACTTTATTTCTGCTATTCAGTCTGTCAGTACAGATCAGCAGAAAAATCTTTGAATGCTGTCTTTATTGCTATTACATATGAGAGGAGACATCTTCACCCACTGCTAGAGAGAGAGGAAATGCTCGCCTGTTTTAGAGAGTACTTTATCTGGTTGTTGTGCTAGAGTGAGAGGAAAACGTCAACAAATGAAATGTGAGACAGCTGCTCCATACCGAATTCCCTGCTACCTGCTTCTACCTGCTAAGAAAAATCTAGCATTATTCTCCTTATAGATATAGGTATTCCCAAGCTTTTCTCCATGTCTTCCTGCTTCTTATTTCCATTTCTCCATTGTAAGTCATTTCTTCTGTAAGGTCACTAGTTCACTGAAGATTTGTCAGCACTGTTTTGTGATCAGAAACTCACAGCAGTCACTGTAGAGCAACAGAAAGCATCCCCCACTGCTCACCAGCACAGCAATCCCTCATCCCCAGTCTTCAGAGAGCAAGGAATCAGGGCCACAGCCTGATTCTTTAGCACACAGTCAGGAACTGTCAGGAAAGACTAAATATATCTCTTCCCATTAGGTCAAAAAAAAAAAAAAACAGTAGAAGACAAGTGAAATACTCACAGTTTATCTTCTTCAATATCATAGTCCAAGTCTGCAAACATTGTTTCAGCTAGATGGAATCTGTTGGTGTGACAATCTGCTTGTTCCAAACTGCCTGAAATGAAAGAATAAAAGCCAACAAATCAGTGCTCTCAACAGAGAATTGCAGAGAGCTAACTTGTGACCATTATTAAACCTTTTCTCTTTCTTTCATTTTTTTTTAATTCCAGATGATGCTCTATGTTCTTTCTTATACTGAAGCGGAAAAGTATTTCAAGAGTCTTTTCTCATTCTCTGCACCAAGTGTGAGGCAGAAGAATATACTCAAGTCAAATGCTGCATTTTTGAAAACCCATAAAAACACAGTCTTTTTTTCCCCAAGAAAATGCAGAGAATAAAACAGTGTCCTTTCTGGAAACCAACCCTTTACATGTCCGACTTGCCCATCACCTCAACTTTTAAGGGTGCCTATGGCTTTATGCTCTAAACCCACTGAAGATCTCAGTTTCTTTCTTGATTTCGCGGCAAGCCAGATAACTTCTCGATGCTTATCTCCTACCTCGGGAGGCCACGTCGAGCTTTCCGCAGCTCCTGGGGAGGCCCCGCTGCGCCCCACGCGCCAGTCCCCACGCGTGTCTATTGAACGTCACACTCCAGGCGGCAACGAGGCCTCCCCGGTTCGTCCTCTCCTCCTCACCCCGCGCTCGCCGTCACGCTGGGCCCGTCCGCGCCACATCAAAGCGGCGCGACTTGCAGAGGCAGCCGCCGCGCCGTCCCCCGCACACGCTCCCGGAAATGTCCGATACCCGTTACCCGTTACCGGGCCGCTGTGTGTGTGCGGGGGGGGGAGGCTGGAGGGGGGACACGGCCGCGTTGCCGAGGCAACCCGGGAGGGGGCTGTCCCGTGTCTCACCGGAAGTTCCCGTCCCGCGCGCGGCCCCGCCGCCGCCACCCGCCGCCCGGCGCTGTCAGACACGTCACCGCTGGGGCCAGCCCGGAAGCGCCCGGAGCCCCGCCCACTGCTCCCGCCCCGCCCGCCTGGCGACGCGCGTTGCCATGGGGACGGCGGCGGCAGGCGGCCAATGGCCGCGGCGACGCGGCCCCGGTCCCGCCGCCATCTTGAGAGCGGCGCGGGGGGCGCCATGGGGGCGGGGCTGCAGCCCGGGGGGCGGGGCCCGCCTGGGGGCGGTGAGAGAGACGCGGCCTCACAAAATGGCCGCCCCCCGAGGGTGTCCCCTGGCCTTCGGTCATGGCCGGTCGGGGCCTGGGCTGGCGGAGGCCGCCCTGGGAGTCGCGTCTTCCGGAACCCTCCCGAAGAGAGGTTAAAGAGGTTTCGGTGTTTCTGGTACTGTGCAAAACTCCAGCAGCGTGGCTTTTCCTTGCTTGCTGTGAGCAGCTATTTCCACCCTTCACTCAACAGGGGAAACCCAAAGAGGGTTTCCACGTTGAGAAAAATACAATTTATTGTACTTGTCAGTTGGGAAAATGCAGATTGCAGCTGTCTCTTGCAGATAATGCACACTATAAAAATACATATACACTATTAAAATACATATATAATGCTTGTATGTAGTAAGGGAACATTTCAGAAGTGCATCTGTGAATGGGAAGACATTCTGGACCGGCTCTTCGGATGAAAGCAGGGATACAAAGAGCTTCCAAACTGGTTAGTGTAATTGCTTCTGCTGCTGCTGAGCCAGTGGTGACCTGCGGAAGCTGTGGACCTGCGGTGTTTTGAAAGGCAGTCAGTGCCACTGCGCGCAAAACCACCACACTGCCCTGTATATGGCGTTACAGCCCAGCTTTTGTGTGTTTTGCCCCTTTGCAATGTGGGAGGGGGTAGTTGTTAAATGTTCAAATGGGTTTTCTGCCTCCATCAAGAAAGCATCATGACTGGGAGGATGCTTTGATTTCCCAGAAGAATATGGTCTTCTGTTGCACTGTGTCTCATCTCTTCCAGCTGCTGTGGACTTCTGAGGGCTTAATCAGGCTGCCGAACCTGACTTGTTGACACGGATCAAAACAATAAAAGAAAATTTCACTCTTTGAACTGAAAACTCCTTCCTGACCGGCAGCAAGGGCAGGCTGTAGACAGCGACCTCTCTTGCTGTCTTAGAGGGTACTTAGTGTTTGCAGCATGCAGCCTCATGAGCCTAGAAACTACGTACATCAAAACAACAGCTGAAGCCGCCCACGGTGCCCCAATACAAGAGCAAGAGCATGTTGTTAAGAATCAGTTTGAAGTCCAGGGTCTAAAAGATGATTTATTTATGAAGGGAAGCTTAATGAGAAATGCAAGTCCTTCAGAAGGAAGCTCTCTGAAGAGAACACGCTGACATCCTGACCCTGGTAGCTGAGAGGAGCTTTACATCTGCTAAGCCCTAGAAATAATGGGGCAGACCCTGATCTCTGCACCTGAGGAAGCCTCTGTGGCCCAGTTTATTGTGGCCAAGGAGGATACAGAGAAGACAAAGCCACACACTTCCCGGAGCTTTTGCAAAGCCAAGGACAACAGGCAATAGTCACAAGGTGTAGGATGGAAATTCTCATTAGATAAAAGGAAAGAAAAAAAAAGCTGTGAGGGTTGGTAAGTGCTGAGATGGTGGCTTGCGCCTTACTCCAACTTGACTGCGCTGGCATTGCAGTGCTGTGATCCTGAGAAAAACTGCAACATTTTGAAACATTTTCCTTTGTAATTCTTTGGGATTCTTAGATTGTTAGATCAAAAGAGCTGGTCATAATTTTCTTCATCTTAAACACTTACTTTGAAATGCAATTAGCATAAAAACAAAAATCCCTCCATCCTCTTTAACATGCATAACCTCACTATTGACAACTCTTAACTGTGAGTTAACCATGAGCTGCAGCATTATAATGTATTTATGATAAAGTGACTCCAGTCCCTCATTAGCTGGGCCCTGCAAAACATGCAGGAAACACTGCTTAACTGCACAAAAGTTGCCAGACATGAGCCTGTAAAGTAAATAAATAACATAGGAGGTCAGCGCTCTGTCCTGCCGTGCCAAGGCTGCTCCATACAGTAGGTTAGGGGCCTGTGAATCCCCCACGGTCCCGTTGCAGAGCGTGGTAGGGGCTCCTGCTCGGAGCACCTTGGCAGTGCTGTCCCAGGGGGTAGCGAGCACTAGGGCCGGCAGCTCTGCCTAATTTCTAAGGTGGCAGCTCCACCGTGTGGGCGCTGCTGACAACTGTTGTCATGAAGGGTTGGAAATGGTGGGGGTTTCTCCTATTTTCTTGCCTAATTTACAGAATAAAACAATACAAAAAAAAGCTTTTCCCAAACCTAGGAGAACACCTACATAACATGAACCATTTGGTTTTGCCCGAAGGGACTGCTCAGAGCCTTGTGCATAACAGGGCACCAGGCTGGTTTACAGAAATGCCAGGATTTCATCTCTTCTGGGTTTGTGGGTCTCTTTCTACTGCTACAACTGCAAGGGAAAAGATCAGGCACTGAATTTCTCACTTCCCATCAGCTCCTCCTGCTATTAGAAAGAAAAACAAGAAGCAGAACTGGGCTGGGGTTAAAGAAAAAAAAAAAGATACAACCTAAATCTTCAGGTAGTCCTGGTTGTCCTGTTTTTGTACTGCTGTGTGTGCATTATGTGTACATATGTAGCCCAGTATGTCATTTAAGTAGGAGCCTATGTATACATGTACTGCCTGACTCTGTCCTCTGTGCACAGCAATTCCGACATATTCGGGATCAGCTGGATTCTGTGTACACGAGATGGGGAATTAATCTATGGGTGCTCTAAAGTCACGTCTGTCTCAACGTTAGAAAGCCAGGTGATTGCATCTCCTTAGGGAAAAGGTGATGAATTATTGTTGAAAATGGTAGTCTCAAATCCAGTGTAATAAGGCTGGCTCACCTGATAAAAAAAAAAAAAAAAAGAGAAAAGAAAAGAAAAGAAAAGAAAAGAAAAGAAAAGAAAAGAAAAGAAAAGAAAAGAAAAGAAAAGAAAAGAAAAGAAAAGAAAACCCAGGAAGCCATTTGCTCTCGAGAGTGGGTCTAATTAATCATCACATCACAAATATGAACTGCAGCTGTACCCTGAAAACTGGGTTCCATTCTTACTGTTTACCAATGCTACTGGTATGGAAAGGGCTGTCTGCAAACACAGACGTTTCCCGTCCTTAAACAGGCAACCGTGTAAGCTCAGCCCAGGCTCTGCAGGTCAAGCTCTCTTCTGCTTGTCTTTCATCATGTGTAATAAGGAGTCCGCAAGCAAATCACACATTGCATGGCTAGTTACTGCTTGGCACTCGATGTATTTCTCTGTACTTGGTCTGAATTTCCTGTTTCTGGCTGTTTTTCTGCTACTGGCAGCATGATTAGAACTGGACTAACGTATTACTCAATTCCTGTCCCTGAAGCTGTGTTTTCTGTTTTTGGGGAAATCTCCAATAGGTAAATGTGGGGATTATATTCCCACATATTCCATTATGTTCCCGCTGTAGCCCTCTCCTGCCTGCCATTCTGCAGGACCTGCCCCTAGGCTCTTCCCCACTTGTGCCGGATGCTCCAGGACCTCTGCAGAGGCTTCTACGTGGTGCAGGTGAGAAGGAGATGTTGGGTCCACGGAGGCTGAACAAGGGATAGTCATACATAAGGGTTGTTTTTCATGTGCTTGGGTGGGTGTATGCTGTTACCACATTAAGTGTCTTTCCTTCAAATTTTCCCAAATTTAGATTTGTCAGAAATTTACTCAGACAAAAGAATACTGCTTAAACAGCCACAGCTCCATGGTAGATACAGTGCTGAACCCATCTCATTGCCTCTTGCCTTCTCCATGGATTTCCCCTCCTAAGTGAAGAGAGAGGTCTCAGGTGCATCTGTTCTCACCTGCTACTAATACATGGCTCAGCGCTGATCCCCCGCAAGGCCCGCCTGGTATTTGCACCCATAGGCCGTGCAAGGGCACATATTTGCAACCTGAGTAACCAGCAACTCAGTGCCAAGCGAGGGGTCTGAGGCTCTGCAGGTGCAAAGTTTGGGCCTCGGCTTGGCTGGTCCTTCTTAATTTATGAGACAATTTGAAGTCTTTTGACGCCAGGAGGGATGGCCACACGCTACTGCACTGCACAGATCTTGTGTCTGTGCGAGCTGAGGCACTTGGGCTGAGGCCTTGGCGAGTGCAGCTGTAGCCGTGCAGGGACGGGGTCTACATCTCATGAGCCATGGCAGAGTGCAGGGTGGGAGGCACGCAGCAACTTGCCCTCATTATGCATGGGTCTAACATGGCCAATTACCCCATCCTTTCCTCACCTCCTCGATGTAAAAGACTCTTGTTGAGAGTGGTCATAATTCACGTTGAACACCCCCATCTCCTTACACCCTTCACACCCGCTGCTTTCCATTTTCCTTCCAGGAAAAAAAAAAAAAAAAGTCTCTTTGATGAAATGAAATGTCTCAGTCAAAGAACCCCTCAAATGGTTGGGGACCCCTGCACTTGGCCACTCTTGCCTACTTCCCAGCTCTATTTCTGGCGGAGTTTGGAGTTTAAGTGGGCTGACCTTGTGCCCTGGCTGCCCCGGGGGTCAGTGATGAAAGCGGATGGAGGCTTCAGAGTCAGGTCTCTTGTGTGTGACTCTTTTGTTCCCAGGACAGGGGTGTGCAGTGCCTGGGACAGTGCTTAATTGTTCGGGGGCACTGCTCTACCCGTCATGCCCTTCCCCGGGTGGCCCCAGCCCTTCTTGCTCATGCGTGGGAGGGAGGCAGCTTCTCCACTTGGGGTTGAGAGGAGGAAACAGAGCCTGGGCGGCTCGGCATCATTTCGGGCTGTTTATCAATCTGTGTAATAAATTTCACAGAGTGCCAGGAAGCAAAAAATAAAAGACTTCCTGCCATGTGAAGAGTCCAGTCTGTCACTGGGTACATCCTCTCTTGTCCCGGTGACCAGGCAATTGCACCGTCACCTCATCCTGGCCAGCTCCTGGGTCAAACCACCATGCTTCATGGAACGTTCCCTGCCACCGAGTGCTGCCTCTGGCCCTTTCCAGGTGTTTAATGGGAAAGGCTGGGATGGGTCAGGGCTGAAGCATGGGGAAATATGCCTGGGGTAACTCAAGAGGAAGCTCTGGGCTTGTGTCAGGGAGTAGAGGAGCTTTGTGCTGGGCTGGGGTACATCAGTAAATGGTGTGAGGTTGCAAGCACAGGGCTGGAGGTGTTGGGGCTTCCAGAAGCCTTTGTTGGACCTGAACTGAGCATCCATGCCATACACAACACTGAGGACACGCAGAGGAGCAGCGGGTTTGCTGTCAGCATGGGAAGGCAGGGGAAGGGTGCTGGAAAATGTGGCAGGGTGATAGTAGAGGGCTGAAGGTTTGCAAATGTCTGTGGTGTGGAGCTAGATCAGTAGAGCTCTGCATGAGTGTGTGGCAAACTTTGTACTGCTCAGTCCCTCTTGGCTGCCCCCTCGGCATCTTTCATTTTACAGCAAGTCCTTCCTGTGCTTTACATCTTCGCTGCAGCTGGAGGCTGGGGCAGCCACACCAGGCCCTCCCCTCGGCTCTCCCTGGGAGTGACTGCGCGGAGGAAATGGATAAAAGGAGCTGCGGGTCAGGGTTTAATTAGCCCCTTGTGCATGGGGCTGAGTGATGGACAGAGACTGTCAGTGGGTCACCGATTAGCTACCACAGAGCAGGCAGAGGAGGGGGGAACCTTGATGAGCCCCCAGGACAGGCCTGCGTTGGAGGAAGCCATGAGGATTGGAGATTGCCGACCATAATAGGGATACTTTATCTTTTAGTTGTTCCCCCAATCCCACACTCCTTCTTTTAGTGGATGTGAAGCTACTCTTACACAGAGCTTCTGTTTTGGAAGAGGTTGGTTGCCTCTTTGGCCTTCCTAGGCTGGGAACTGAGTGGAGGTGGTGTATCCTGGGACCCCAAAGACCCCACTTTCTGCCATCTCTTGCCTTGCTTCCCCCTCTGGCTTTTTCCTGGACCTGTTCCTGTGCGTGGTGGATCTCAGATCTGGAGAAAGAGAAACAATCACTTCCTAGGGCTCATGTTACACAGTTGTCCCAGCTGGGTGCTGCCCCATGGGATGAGACCCCTGAGCTAGGCCGTGACCTCCATGGTGGCAGGTTCTCAAGGGGCGGCGGTGGGACTTCTCCTGCCAACCGTGCAGAGCTCTGCTGAGCAAAGGGAGGAGGGAAGGAGCGAAGGAGTAAGGACAGGGAGAGAAGGAAGGAAGGCAGCCAGAAAGGAGGAAGGAAGCTGCTGCTGGCAGATGAGGTGTGATACACACAGTGCCCCACTGAGGTACGGAGAGGTCTCCGTCAGAGACACCAGCTCCGGTGGAAGACAGGCTGCCTGTCTCCAGCCCCACCACCTTACCGCTGCCTCCCTTGCCTCAATGCCTCAGGGTAATAAGTCACTCTCCCCATTGTATTCCTGGCATCTGTCAGCTCTGGGGCTATGGGAGTCCAAGATTATTCTTTTGCAGATTTGCTCACTTGGTTTTGTGTAAAGAGATGGTGGAAATAATGAGCTTCGATAAGGCTTATACCTTCTGCTCCCAACCCTGTAGGTATTTCCCCCTCTTTTCCTTCTCACACTTGTATCAAGCCTTTGTTCCTCATCCTACTACATTTTCTCTGAGTCCAGCCTTCCTTTCCTCCATCCTTGACAACTCAGTCCACTTGTATCGCTGACTCAGCCCTCAGTCCTACCATTGCTATGAAGTTTTGCACCTAACCTCCCACCAATCCTGTTGCCCTCTGTCTTGAGGATCTTCTTTCTTTTTCCTACAGCCCTTCTACTTTCTTTTCCCTACAGTCTTTCTACACATCTCTTTTTTTGGATTCTGGCCTTCAGTCTCTAACTCCATCCACAGTTGTCTTCTGGTATCCCCAGCTTGTACTCTTCCCTGTCACTTCTACCCTTTCCCTTCTCTCTCTCCTCCCTTTCTCTGTTCACTCATCCTTTACTCCTCATTCCCTGGGTCCCTCTTTCCTGTCCCCTTTAGCCCCCCCAAGGGTTGTTTGCATGAATTGTCTCAAGAATCATGGGATGACTTTTTTTTTTTTTTTTTTCTGTCTCCCTGTCAGTGGGAACATCACATTAAGGAGCGTGGAGAAGTGACCAGGGGCCATTGGGGTGACTCTGGCACCCCTCTCCTCGCCCTCCCTACCCCCTCTTCTTCTGTGTCAAAGGAGGCCTTGTTGTCCAAAAGCAGAAAGAGAAAAGCAGATAAAAAGGCGGAACATGTGATCTCATTGGCTTTATTTAGCCATTCAGCCATCCCTCCTCTTCTTTCTTGATTCATCTAAAATTATCTAAGTAAGAATCCATAATCCTCCCTTAGGCTTCTCATCTCTGAAAGAGATGGTGGTAGATTCTTTCAAAGAGACTTTAGCACTCCACCTCTTGGTCTTCACAAGGAGCAGAGATGTCCCTGACAGGGCTCACTGAAAGCAGAGTAATCTTTTTGACCTTGCTAGTCTCTCTAGCAAAACTATATGATATCCCACCTTGTGAAGGGGACTTGGGACCAGGGAGAAATAAATCCTTTTCCTGGTTTCCTTGTTTCACTAGTGTATTTCACTCCATGGGTAGGCTTGATTCTTTTCAAGGAAACCACACAATTTAGAGATAGGTTAAATTGCTTTGGTGCAATTCATTATTGTGGGCGTGGACATAAATGTATATGTATATGTATATGTATATTTATAAGGAGTTGTTAGTGCACCATTTTTCATGATGTTTTAAGCAGCTTGGTTTAGAGATCCCCCAACAAAGAAGATTTTCTAATGTGGGAGTATAAGGGTACTTGCATCAATATAGTCCATTCCCCTTCTCTGCAGAAATAAAAATTCTGCAGATAACTGATTGCTTCTACAGGCATGCATATGTGTGTGCATGACACCACCTTCTGTGTCATTGAGGTTGAAATTTAATCATTATTTCAAGAGATTTTCAAAGTAGTTTAGGCACTGAATGAGAAAAAACTGCAATGCAGCCAGGGAGTTTAAGCCTTGTTCACCTGACGCACGATGTGGACTGAGATGGAATCAGGGCAAAGGGTAGGCAGGGGCCTGAAGAGGGTCAGTAGAGAAGGAGGAGAGGAACAGAAAGGCAGAAGGAGCAACATTTGTTTCAGATGAGACTGAGGAATTTGATTTTTTTTTTCTGCAGGCAGTGTCAGTGAAGAATATACCAAAATGCTCTCAATCTAGAAGGTAGGCAGATAGGAATCTAATTGGGGATGCTTGTGATGCAAGAGAAGGGTCATTGTGGACGTTGCAGTGACTTTAACATCATGTGAGCATTTACATATCTTTATGTGTACACGCAAACTGGTTCAAGCAATACGTGCAAGGAAGAAAGGACACTATTGCCAAAGGGATGGCTGTGGGTATGCCTGAGGTATAATTCCCATGGGATGTGGGAAGATATGATGCTCATGGGGATTTGCCACAGCTTTGCTGTGGTGGGAGGTGAAAGGGTATCTGTGAGGCATGCGCCAGGGGTTATTGTTACGGGAGATGGAGTGTCTTTTCTGAGAAAAGAGAGGGATTATAAAGTTGAGATATTCTCGACTTGAATGTAGTAGTTGTTTCTGGAAGGCATTGAAGGGTCACTCTGGTGAGAAGAGGAAAAAATCCTTGTAGGATATCCTCATGTGCAATAGGTTTTACAGCAATTGTGTGGAGAAACTATATATGACATTTCAAAGCATCCTACAAAGAATGTCAGCTCCAGCTTCCAAACAGCTGAATCAGTAAATGTGGGGGCAAGAAAGTGACTATTCTGTGCCTCCCATGTGTTTTTTAATAAATGCAGAGTTCCTATAAAAATCTAGTTCCATTGTAGCCGCTGTTGGACTCCTGCCAGTTTTGGGGTCCCTATCATTTGATTTTCTTGCAACAGGCACCATGACTCCATTAGCGGGGCATTTCCATTAGCATGTTGGGCTGATTCAACCTATATCCTGCCTTGTTGTGTCTGACTCATTTTTCCCCTCTCTAGGAGAAGCCTGAAGGAAGGCAGAGGGCCCTTCACATAGATGCTCAAGGTCTCAATCAGATAATAGCTGAAGAAATATTTGCCATGACCGCGCTATGGTCATTTTTTGCCATTCCTTAGTCACTTGGCAGCCAATGGAGGGAAGAGGCGAGAGTAGGGTGGGGGAGAGCAAATGAGACAGAGGGACAAGAACAAAAGATTCCTTTGTGGTGAAGAGAGAGAGAAAAGGGAAAGCATCACCAAATGCCCAGAAGCCATGTTTTTAACAAGAGAACTATTCTCTCAGCTTCTTGCAAAACAACTTGGAGTAAAAGGCCCTCACTGAATTAACCCTTCATAGAAGCAATTTACTGAGCATGCAGGAAAGAGGCATGGCAATGGGAGGCGTAATCTTTGCAGTGAGGTAGTGGTGCTGGTTCTGGAGCAACTTAAAGCAAGGATTGGTTGCCCGGGGAGGGGAGGTGGGGATCATGTTGGATGGTTCAACTACACTAAAAATGTTAAATGTCAGATGACCTTTCTTAATAGAAGCCTCAGTTGTGGCAAGGATCTCTGGAGAGGTCTTTGCAGCGTGTAGGAGGATGACTCTTTTCTTGAGGCAATTCTTCCTCAGGCCCCGACACCTAGGACTTTGCAGAGAGAAAGGAAAGGAAACCATTCTCTTTGCCAAACAGATGTTTCGCTTCAGCATAATCATGTCCCGTGGCATTCTATCTGAATTCAGTTCATACTATGGGCCTTCAAAACTCTGCCAAGGTACCTTGTTCTCACACATTGCATTCCTCTTGCTTATGTCTTAGACCTCTTCTTAGCTGAGAAGACAATTTTAGCAGAATTACGGGTTTGCTGTACAAAGAACTGAAGATAGGCCAAATCTCCTGTCCTAAAGGAAACAACCAACTTCATTTTGCCATGAACTCTCTCTATTAGCCCCCACCTTGTGCTTTTTAAGCAGGCTTCCTCTTCTACTGAGTGGATCTGAATGGATCTTTGGGTGAAACAAGATTTCAGTGGTGACCGATGGGAAAAATAACTGCCCAAGGAAGAAGAATCTGCACCTCTTTGAAGAGCACATATGGAGTATCAGCATATGCCAGCTGAGTTCATGCCTGAGCCTGATTGTTGGTGCTTGGCAAATTAAAGGAAGCAAGACAACGACATATGAAACAAAACCTTTGCCCAATGACAGTACAGAAGAGACAGCATCCCGCCACTGGAGTCTCCTCATGTAATGTCAAGCAAAGGGAAACAAAAGGCGGGTTGGAAGTAGAAAGAGGATCCTCCTCTCCTGTTCCGCACCTCGCTGCACCGGGAGCTGCGTTCACCCCTGGGTCACCCATCCCGCTGGGCTCGGTGCCAGGGATGGGGAGGATGCAGCGAGCGCCCCGGGAGCACGCAGTCAGGTGGGCTGCCGAGCGGATGTGAGAGGCACACAGCACTACGCCTGTGCTTTCGTAAATAAGCGATCACATGGTGCTTGTGTGCGTGTGTTAGGGCAGCGCTTTGAAAACAAGGCAGAAAATCATGTGGCTGCAAAAGTCTGCAGGCTCCCCGCCCTCCCCCACTGCCTAACCTTCTCCTTCCCTTTTGACTGCTTTCTCTCTCTCTCCATCTTACTGGGGAGGTAACCACAAAGGCTGGAGCTGAATTTTGCTCCTGCTAACCTCATCCTAGGCCTTGGGATGTTTATGTTGGCACCTGGTCTTGGCACCCTTTCTACCTGTGCCACTCAGACCACCTGTGCTGTGAGACATCTTGCACAGTCCTGCCAGGGAAAGCGTCAAATCCCAAAGGTCTCCAAGAGGTTCTGAAGGACGTTTATTCAGAGGGGATACTAAGTAGGATTAAACCAATTACTCGATGGGATTTTCGCTATTTCAACTCTGAGTCCTATAGAGATTGACTTTCTCTTGGTACTACCCTTTTAATACCTTCCTGGCACTTAGTGGAGTACCTTGTAAGGTCTGAACAGTGAGTTCTGTGATACGAAGTCTGAAATTCAGGTTGGAAATTTAAGAAATGTGAAGTTCTCACCTCTCCAGTCTCCAGAGATGTCTGATATAACCTGCTTTCAGTAGCAGACCAAGGCAGGAGCCTTAGAGCATTCAGACCCCAGCCAAGCTCAGAGCGGGTGATCCATGTAAAACAAGTGCCACCACAATACCGGCAGTATCCGCCTTCCTTTGAGCCTCCTCTCCACTTATTGGCCCCCATTGTACCTAAGTTCCTAGGTGTTTACAGTTTCCCAGCCTTGCTGAGCACAGACAGCTTGTAGTCAGGAAGGAATTGAGGAATTCAGCAGCCTGTGCCAAGTTGGACTTATCTACCCCACTGTCCTATTATTTGTGCTATGTTGCCATTTGAACCATTTTCTACTGTACATTCATCCAGCTATTATTTTTTTCCCCAGATAGTCTTTACTAGCTTACAAGGTTGGGATCTTTGGACTCCAGCCCATGAGGCCTTCACCTTTTCCTATATGGTCCCCCAGATATATTTCTGGTGACTTCAGTTTCTCTATTCTTGATATCTGGCACAAAGCGGACTAAATCTTTCCAAATCCTCTTCTACATCCCAAACGTTTTAAAGTTTTGCCAAGGTAGAAAACTTGGCATGTATATTTAAACCCATGCGCTCCTCTCTCCTTCCCCTTACTTTCCCTTCCCCTTCCCCTCATTTTCTTAATACTTAGAACTTAAGATAGAGGGCAACCTTCTGGAGCGCATACATCTTTCTGCGTATTTGCAAAAACCCCATCTATACCTGAGTAAAGAGAAAGTGCTGGAAGAAATACAGTAAGTGACAGTGTGTTGGAGAGCACCGATGAGTGAACAGATCTGTATCAATATGATGTGAAGGGGGCTTCAGGGAGACTAGAACTGTTATCCTATTTGGTATTAACAGAAAGTGCGATGATTTGATGTTCTTAAAACCATAGCGACTTCTCTACTCCAGGTAAGATTCAGACATTTCTGTCTGATAAACCATTTCAAGTGTCTCAGAACTGAACTTCTGTTGCCTTGCATCCTTCAAAACTGGAACATTTGGTTCATCATCTTACTGGGTTTGACTTTGAGTGCAGTCCAACTGGCTGGACTATACTGGTCTCCAAACTGAGCTGTGAATTGAGTTGGGTCAGAGTGGCCTACGTATGGTTGGGTTTGCCTGACTTACTTTTGTCTTGACCCAGTTGAGTTACACGTATATGGACTGAGTGCAATTTGATCTCAGTGGAGTTTGAATCTAGCTCTGAGTTGACAACTTGTGATAGGCATATTCTGGTTAGGCTAGACTTGGCTGGCTTAGCTGTCCCAGACTGAGTTGAATTTGGAACGAAAAACGAGACTATTTTGGACTTAAATACAAATATTTAAAGTGGATTGAAATAGGCTGATAGGATAAATTGGGCTAGAAACAGTGCTGCTGAAATGCGATGAGCAACCTGGCAGTGGTTTGTTAAAAATCTTATTTAGCTTATATCAACCAGTCTGGATCATCTGGGAAGCTGTTTGCTGGAATGCTTTTCCATGGATAGGAAAAAGATTATTCAGCAAGTGCTGAAATTGGATCCCCAAAGACAGGAAAAAAAACCCTTAATTTCTTCAGTGTCCAGCTACTTCAGGCCAACACCTTCTCCCCACAGCCTGCCTGCTCACGAGCTGTTCACATAAGAACGACTGAAGCTCCTTCTTGGGCTGCTCTACCAGATCAAATCCATTCATCACTCGACTTCCTAATCTCAAAAAGGTAAATTCTCCTGTTTGGCCAATTCCCCAACCAAGGATAACTTCCAGTGTTTGAAAGGGAGGAAAGAGGACCTGGAAACCCAGCACATGACGTGCATTTTTAAAGGCTACTATTGCTTAAAGATACAAAATCTTGTACAGTTTAATACGAGCGTGTGTAATGCATTACCATAGTGTTATTCATTGGTGGTGATAAATGTACCTCTGATGTTAACCTTGGAGAGAGGATTAGTCCCCAAATAAAGGAAAAACCAGAATCTCTCCAAATAAATGATTTATCTTTACATAAAAGGCTGTACCTGGGTGATCTGGCAAGTCACCCTCTATGATGAGGCTGTGCTTCGTGTCCCTTCATATCCCTCACCTCTTCTGACTTTGCTTTAAATAAAAATAAATAAATAAATAAATAACATATATATAAAGGAGGAAATGTATAGTAATGGACAGGAGATGGTGTGATCTTAGGGAAAGGCAGAGCCCCTTCTCCTGACAGAGCTTGCAGAGAGTGGAGCAGGAGAGCGGAGGATAGCACAGCGCTGTACAGCTGCAGGGCTGCTCACAACAGGGCAGAGCTCTTGGAGAATGTGCTCTTTGTTCCCTGCCTTTAAAGGGTAAGAGAAACACTTATGCATGGCAAATTAGCCCAAAAATGTATTTCTCTAAAACACTCGATTGTCTGGCCAGCTCTGCAGCTGCAGGGAAGTTCCAGGGAGAGAAGGGGGAGGCGGTGGGAAGGAGGAGAAGGAGGGAGGCAGGGAAGAAGGATTTCGATTGCTGGTGGGGGGAAGGCAAGAGGAGTGCAAACGAGGGGGAGATTCTGATGCCTCGATTCAAACAGTGCAGACAAGTGCAGGAGGGGACCCCTGATGGAGGGGTCGCATGATGGCCAGGGGACGCTTGTTGCCCTGTGGTCCCATCGTGTTGGGAAAAACGGGGCCCATGAAATAGCTCTGTCCTGGAGAACAGAGTGAGAGGATGGCATGAGCGCAGGCCCCCGTGCAGCCGGTGGTGCCGGGGCGTCCTGGCCCCGGCAGGTTCCGCTGTGCCATCTGGGCTGGGATGCTCAGTGAGCAGTGCCATGCTCCTCCAGTCACCGTGCCAGGGAGCAGGGCGCACGTCCGCGGCGCCGAGGGTAATTCCTGCTCTCCTGCTGTGGAGTAAACTGCTTAGGGTGTAATTGGCCATCAGTTACAAGCGGTTGATACTCCCGCTGCTGATATTGGGCCAGCCGAGAAGTGTGGGGGGCTGCAATATGCTCAAGAACGTTTTGAGGCTGTCACTTAGGTTTAAAATGTCCAAAATGAACTTTTGATTGGGAGCTCAGTCTGGGCTCCTTATGAATTTCCAACCTAATATTAATACTCCTAGGCAATAGTTGGCAGACAAGTGATTCCTCGAACTTCGCTGGAATACAGAGGGCTACACCCAGTCATAAGATTTTTGACAAGTGGCTGCTCAGACCATGCCAGTGCTACGGAACAAGCATTTAGGGCAAGATTTTCTTCGGGCAGTGCCTGCACTGTGTAGCTGTTAGAACCTGTTCCATACAGGTGCCCAGATTCCTTGGAGAATTTCTGAGGTCTCAAGAGAGCCTGCTGTCTGTTTTCTCTTTTGAGATGAACAGGAGGTGATGAATGGGATCAAAACTTTGAAAAGTAGTGGAAATGTCACAAAATGTCACAGCTCAGACTGAAGTTCATGGAGACCACCACGGTTGTGTCTCTGCCCCAAAAGGTACCACTGAAACCAGAGCCAGGGCCACCATGAGCCAAGCTCTCAGGCTCCCCGTGCTCAGTCCTTTCTGTGACACGACATGATCGGTGCTGGGTAAAAAGGAGCATCTTGGAGCATTCCTTTGAAATCACTCCTGCTACTTGCTGGGAGGGCTTATGATTGTGGTAGGCAGCCTTAGGTTAGGTTGAACTTAGACTGTCCATGAAAAAAAAGTAAGATACATGAGGGTCTCAGAAGCAGCTTTAGCTTTGAGATGTTTCTTTGACTGCCCAGTTCAGGGACAGAGTAGAATACTGCTGGTTCAAGCAGGCACAGTAAAAGTGTACTCTATCTCCAGGCTGCTGCTAACCTTGTCTGACAAGGTTCTTCCATGAAAAGCCCTGTGACTCTTGAGGTTCATAATCCAGAAGTCCTATAAAGTCTTTAGTCACTGGGCCAGAGAAGGGCAGGTGGACTTGGATATTTTATCTGTGCAAGTAGTGATAAAGGCTGTTGACAGGACTTGCTTGGTCTTTCTTGTCAGAGATCAGATGATTTGGATGAGGGGAGTATGGAGGTACCTGCTGGTTATTCTGCAGTATCTGACTAGGAGAAGTCAGCACCAAGTCTGAGCAGAGTGTCCTTTAAGGGAGAAACAGATCAGACATGGACTGGCAGAAGAGTAGCCAGGAGGAGATGGGGAGCAGAATCACACCATGGAAACGAGGGTTTGGAAAGCCGCTGGCAACCAAAGAATCTGGTGGTGACAACCCGTCCTGTCTCTTTCATTGTGTTTACACAGAAGAATAAGGGAGAGAATGTTAACTTTGACCAAGTCAGCAATGTTTCTCAGCTGTGACAGGCTTCGTCTTCCACTCGGGTGGAAATGAGCCACTCTCGTGTGCACATGTCCCTGTATATGGGACAGTCTGTCCTGTCCCTTCCTTCTCTCCACCTCTCCCACAGCTTTAATCCTTTACAGCTCTGCAATCAAATTCCTCGTGTATCCTTTGAGAAAAACCCTTTGCAGCGACTGCATGAATGTGTGTGACAGAATTACACAGGTTTAAAACTCAGTGCTCCAGATCACAGAGTTACAGCTATGCCAGTGGTAAGCTTTATGTCCACCTTTCAGGGTAAGGGAGGCACAGATTGATAGCTGACCTGCCCAGCATCTGTTGCACGCAAGATCACTCATGGTAAGGTGGGATTTGGGAAAACCCAGGGTCTGGACACACTCCAGCATTTTGTGGAGACACGATTTCAGAGGAATGTGAATGGTTGTAGAACCAGGCCTAATTCAACAAGCAGTTTTATCTGGAAAGCAAGTGTAGGAGGCTTTTTTTAAAAAAAATATTAAAATATTTCATTTCAAGACAATCTTCCTGAATTATTCTGTTTTCTAAATGCCAAAATGTTGTGAATGGTCATTTTCAAAGGGAATTTGTGACATTTCATTTCAAACCAGCACTTTGCATTTGAAACTTGACCCATGTTAAAAGATAAGAAGGCAAACACAAGACTCTAATAACCACAAAATAAAGCATGCTATTTCAAGTTCAGCAGAAAGTTTTAATCTCTGAGTTAAGCCATTAGGAGAAAAAAAAAAGTCTCTTTTTGGTGCAACCACAGTGATTTCCTGCTCAATTTCTCAGCTTGGCTTCTGAACCAGGATTCCCATTGTTTGCCCGGTCTTTGGTGTAGTTTTCACTAGCAGTAGGTGCGCTGCAGCCGGCAGAGCCAGAGGGACCCGATTCTTGGGTAAGTGGCAGTTTGCTGTAGGCTGAGCGCTCAGGGCTGGTGTGCTGGCAATGAGTGTTAGTGACCTGAGCTCCTCTCACTGCTCCCCGGGCTCCCTCTGTGCCCCCACGCAGAAGTGCTCCTGTGCACGGCCAGATCAATGCACCGCTACGCAACACCTCTGAAATGCTGCAGCAGAAACGGGCAGTGTGGTTGGGATAAAACCAGCCAGGTAGTGGCCTTAAGTTACTTAAAGCCACCTTTGAACATCCCAGACAGAATTTCACTCTTATCTCAATAAGACTGTTTATGGATAGGTTTTGGCTGCACATTTCCTAGTGATTTTCCAACAAAGAGCAAAGAGTGGCAAAGAGTGATTGCTGTGACTGTGGCTTTTTTACTGATGTTGTGGTCTAGCTTTAGGCAAGATGGTGACCAAGTGACATCATCTTCCAGCGCTTTCCTGCTGGTCCCTATGGTCACCAGTGGAGCTCTCCAAAGGAACACACTAGTAGGTAGTTGTAGGGTGAAAAACCCTAGGGTAAGCAAAGTCTGGTTTCAAGAAACTGTCTGCTGATTTGGGAAGGGGCCTTGCTAATTTTCGTAGAGGGTGGGGAGGACAGGCTGAATAAAAGACACCACTGGTGCTGTGAGATGCTCTGCTCCCCCAGCCGCCTCTTGTGCACAAAGGCAAGTTCGGGCTGGAGGAAGGTGAAGCCCAGTCCTCCTCCCCCTCCGCGCCTGCCCTGGCCCTCACACCCGCCACCTCATCCTCTCCAGCACATGCACAGGGTCCCTGCTGGCCATGAATAGAGTTGGCACGGGTGGGCCCAGCCTGAGTCACTGGGGCTAACAGCTCCCAACCTGAATAAGCAGCATAAAGGCACAGAGCAGCCCCGTCGCGGCTCTGTCCCGACCCGTCCTCCCCAGCTGCGACAGCATCCGCCGCGGGCCCCGACCAGCCATTCTTACCAAGTCCTTCTGTGCAGTTTGTCTTTCTCTCCGTCTCTCTTCTCCCCCTGCCCCTCGCCCGCACCACCCCCCCCCGCCTTTTTATTTAATCCTCTTTTTTGAACATATCATTACAGGAGCAACAAAAAGATGGGACAATACAGCTATTGATGAACTGCTCTGGTCCTCCCGTCCTGATTCCCCCCACTGCCTCCCTCCCCTTCTCTGGTGCGTGCCAACACTCTTTCCACCCGCCCAGGGCTGGAGCCAGCGCCAAACAACCTCTGCTAATAAACAAGAGGAACCAGATAAACCAGGAACACAATAGAGGGATTTGTTGCACTTTAGTGATGGTGGGAACAATGTCAACTCCGTGGTGCAGCTGCATGGACCCCCTCCCATCCTCTCCCCCCACTGCCTTGCGCCCCCCGCGCACTCACAGCCCAACAGTGTGATTTATGAAAGGCCAAAGGTCGCCGTGCATTAAAGGGCTCCTTTCTTGCATCATTTATTAACCCCTCTACGACAAGGGGTGCTCATTGTGGTGGTGGTATGGGGACTGGGGAGGGGGTGGAGGACTGTCCTGGAGGCACCGTGCATCCCTTGCAGGATGCTGAGATGCAGAGCTAATGCTTAAACCTGGTTTCACGCTGATCTGGCGTGTTCAGGAAGCAGAGGGGCACCTGAGTGATGAGTTACATTTTGGCCACTGACAGCGGCTAGCAAAAGCAACTCATGCCCTTCAACACAGCTATGGTCTGTGGCTTTACAGTGCCCTTTGGTGAGTGAGAGAAGAAGTTTGCCTCCCCCTTGCCATCCCCAGCTGGCTAGACACTGCTGAGGGAGCCAATGTAATATCGGATTAAGATCACTGCGGGTCTGTGAAATGTACATTTTTGGGGGACGAGATTAGGTGAGCTGTTGGTTATCAGAAGTCAGATATATTACAGTCTGGAGCTTCCTTAGCCCAGGGCTGGGAGAGTACTCAATGCAGGTTTTCCTGTGGGCTGTCGCTCAGTGGAGGTATGGAAAACTAATTCAGGAAGGCCCACATAAACTGAAAGGATAATCGCATTTCCCACAGGTACCATCTGTCAGGTGGTACCTGTGCTCCCCACCAGCATGGTGATGCTGAGCTCACAGCGTCGGCGCTGTGGCAGTGCGCGCCCTTGCCCGGAAGGCTTGCCCTGAAGACCCCACAGTCCATATGATGATCCTGCAAGAAGGCATCACCAGAATCCTAGGATACCTGTGCTACCAGGCATGGTCACACAGGCCTGGCAGCAGGCAATGCAGGCAGGGAGAGAGGATGCAGCTGAGCCACAGAGCAGGACATACAATTCCAAGGTCCTTTCAGGCCAGTAGAGAGGTGCCCAAAATCTCTCCTTGTCTCGTTAGTGTGGATTGCCATGATAGGCAATACTGTAGTGTCACCATGCAGTGTTATAAAGACACATTGTGAGGTTGTGAAGCAATGCAATCAAGCATTGACATGTTAATTTGCTGGTCTGAACTTTTGTTCCATGAGTTGCAAACACCAAAGCCATTTTGGGACAGATGATGTAGTAGCAATAGTTTGGCAGTGAACTTTGCAGTCTCCTGAGCTACCCTGTATTCCTGATGCCCTTACAGATTCCCCAGAAACCCAGCTCATTGTGTGAACTTGTTTGGGAGGGAAAAAAAAAAAAGTTATCCTCCCACCTGCTGTCTCAGGCTCAGGGTAACAGGTGAGCCATGGAGAGGGGCCTGTTGAAGTTTAAGCCCAGCATGGAGGCAGTGGGCTTGTGCTGGTGTCTGGCAGCCTGACCCAGCCCTCTGAGCATGGAGGAAGGAGGCCTGTGGTTTGCAGGTTGGGAGATCTTTCCCTCTCAAGATGAGACAGATGAACACCGAGGAACAAAAGGTCTAAAAAATGCCCCTCCATCTATGGGCTGTTCAGAGCTCCCTGAACTGAAGAACTGGGGTGAGACCCAGTGTGGGGCAGAGGGGACGCAGAGGTTGGGGTTAAGGGGAAGACTGCCCCACAGCCTGAATGCTGGCTGGTCACTCTGGTTACCAGTCGAACTGTTTCTGCCCTGGCTTTGGTGTCTCAGCCTCGGGCCGTGCTTGCTCGCTCGCTCTCCCTCACATTCCTCCGGGAGCTGATCAGGGCTTGAATGACACCCCAGATGACTCTTTGCTATTAATTCTTGAGAACAGAATGGGCTCCTTGTTCTCCCATTCCTACTCTCTGGAGGAATTACAGGGGCCAAGGCAGCAGACTGAAGCCTTCGCGACTTAACCCTTCCCATGACTTCCCAGGAGTCGCCCTGTAGCCAGAGGGTTGGCGGAGAGGAAGATCACCCTATAGCCACATCAGCCCTGTTAACAAGCCCACCGGATTCTGACAGTGCTGCTACCACCAGAGGATCCATTGGGAAGGTCCTCTTTCTGATTGTTCTGTGCAGTCTGGTATAATTTCCTTCCTCTCCCTTCCTAGCATGCCTCCTCTGTCATGCAGATCAGAGAATTGACAAATAACAAGTTCCCCGCTATGTATGGAAAACTGCACCCAAGAAAGTGCACACCAGTCCCTTTTCTCCGCCAGCTCCCCATCCCTTTAATGCTTGCTTTTGCAGTTTGGTTTTTGGAAGTGCCCGGGCCTCTGCATCTCTCTGGCAGGAGATAAGGAGTTAACAGCCAAAGAAGCTTTGTGCCACCTGCCAACCTGTCAAAGCAGGTAGCAGAAAGACATGCCCTGCCCTGTTCCTCTTTGATCTTCCCAGACCCTAGTAATGCAGGAGAATTGTCCCTTATAGCCTTTGCAAGTCTTCCCTATGCCCATAAAGCATTAGGCTAGCTGAGATAATGGTCAAGGAGCCATGTGGGGTAACTGTGATGCTCAGAGGTATTTCTCTCCTTTCCACATGAATTCTCTGCACCTCCTCCCTGAGGCAGCTGGCACTGAAAACTCCCGTGTCAGATTAAAAACTGTTGCTGAACAAAGTCTCCTCTTTGGACAAAGAGAATAGTTTTCTGCACACGCTGCCTCCTCAGTAGCCTGCAGTCTTGCTGTCGAGAACGAATAGGTTTTTCTTGGAGGCCCATTCCAGCTTTGGCATCTCAGGTGAAGCAGAAAAGTGCGTAGCAAGGATGCTTTTTCTCTGCAGGGGCATGGAGGAAGAGGCCGTGATCCCAGGCAGAGGCCTTTTGCTCTGCGCTCTGCAGGACACAGTCTTTTGGTACATGTCAACCGTCTTCACCGACCTGGCGCTGTGTGGGAATCTGCAGCCACGTCCCACCCTCAGACCCTAAGAGGCAATATGTGAAAAGTCCCTCGAGGACTCCCAGCACAGCCCTAGGCAATGGGAGTGCAGGGCAGAGCCTCCCAGACGGTGCTGAGTGCTGATTGGCATCACTGAGGCCTTGTGGTCCCATGAGAAATGATAACCTTTGGAGGAGGGCATCCAGCACGAAATTTCTCTTGCTCATGTGAAGGAACATTGGTCTGACAAAGGGCAAAAAACAATCCTGTCATGTGGTAAACAACTCTAGACATTATGTGCCTTTCATTTTTTATTTTTCCCAAATACCTTATGACAAATATTACTGCAAATAACTGAGGGAAAAACATAGCTAACAGTCATGTAACCACACAAACATGCTTCCTGTTGCGATGCTGCCAGAGCCAAAATCTAGAAATGGTTGCAGGCAGCTCTTTGCTTTTTCTGAGATCCACATCACTTTCTCTTTGGGCTGTCTTACTGGCACTGGGTTCACCGATGCCTCTGACAGTAGGTCCATGACTTAAATTAAAGAATGAAGAGCTGAGCTGATCCAGGCAGATCTATGACCAGCATTGGGAGCCTCAGTTGAAAGCAATGATGAGTGATGTAGACCACAGTCTGACAACGGTTCCCATGGCACATGGAAAACTGAAGAAATCCTTGAGCCTGCTGATCAGATTCTGGAGAGGTTTCCGCCCTCATTTATTTGCTGGATGCTGGAAAGCAATGATGAGTGATGTAGACCACAGTCTGACAACGGTTCCCATGGCACATGGAAAACTGAAGAAATCCTTGAGCCTGCTGATCAGATTCTGGAGAGGTTTCCGCCCTCATTTATTTGCTGGAAAACCACAAATTCTAGAGCTCAACATAAACGTGGGCTTCAGGTGACCTTTGATTCTCCCATTTATGAAGAGGCCTGTGAAAGCTACTAACAACCTTGGAATCTGCGAGGGGCATCTGTGACGTTGGATCGGGGAGGAATTTGGAGAGAAAGACATGAGGAAGTGGTGGAGACAGGGCTGAACTTGAACGCGCCAGTGAGGAACTTTTGCACAGCGTAAGACCCAGTCCTGATCTCACTCAGACAGCCGTAAATCAAAGTCTCATGATGTCTCATGAGTGAGGCCAGACACAGACCCATAGATTTTCCAAATGTTATGGTTGAAATGGTGGCCTTTCCCTTTGCTCCTCCCTGCTCTTCCTTTGAGTATCACTCAGGCAATCTTCAGACAAACACAATAACCTGCTGAAACCTTGTTAGTCTTTTTCTGATTCCTTCATAATTTCCTCTTCGAACAGTTCAGATGGCCATCTACGTGTTGCCAAAATCTTTCTTCTACTAGTCTCCATTTCCTTCAGGATAACCGCAGGGCAGTGCAATTGCTTCCCCAGCCATTTTGTGGCCATGATGCTGAGGTCTGATGACCCTGCATGACATCTTCACAACAAAGGAGACATGCAGTACTCTCTGAGGATATTGGATGTACTACTTCTGACCAGCGCAGTGAATTTCCAGCATATGTTAACTGTCCTTTCTATCCACAACCTTCCCACCAAACACCTGGTCCTCTTCCTCCCTCTCCCTTTCCCTCCTGGGCCACAGGACTGAGCAAATCTAACCATTTAGTTCTCCTCACATGACAGCTGGGGGCCCATGTCCCTGTTTCCGATACAAAGGCTGCTCCCTCTTCCTGGACATCTGGATCTTGTGGGCCCTAACCCTTCCCTGTCAGCAATGGCAGGATGAGGAAGACTCACCCCGGCGAGGATGCAAATCCCAAGCAGGGAGCGGAAGCTGGGGAGGGCTGAAGGCTTGGCTTCAGCCGTGAGCAGCGACATGGGAAACCCAACTCCCGCCTCTCCGTTAACTGTGCAAGGAGAAGGTGAAACTTCAGCCTAGCTCAGCACTCCCCTCCCCAGTATTGCATTTGGGAAGATCACCTCTCATCATTCCCGCGGTGACACAGAGGGCTGTGGGGGTACAGGGACATGCATCTCCCACAAACCCGTGACAGTCCACCAGGGAGTAGATGGGCAAGAAGGGAGCAGGGTAGGAGATCTCCCCGCCCCACCAAAATCCAAAACCTTGCCCCCCGCAACCCCAAGCCCTCGTTTTCCTGCGTGCCCACCTCTATGGGAAGGGGTTTCACAGCGAGATGGCATATCTGCTCGTCCATGCTGGAGGGAAGAGGCCGGTGAGGTGGGATGGGATCTTGCGGCTGTCCCCAGCCTGGCCCTGGTGCCTGGCCGCTGCTGCCTCTGCTCCTCCTAGCCTGGGTCTCCTCTCCCGTCTTCGGGTCTGAGGCAAGCTGGACGCTCTTAAAAAGCTTTTTATGTGTGTGTGTGAGTGTGTGTTAATCACATGATTGTCGTTCACCTGTATCGTGAACAAAGACAGCGCACTGTTAAAGGCCCAAACAAGAAAGCAGGCAAGAGAAGGAGGGGGGTGTTGGGAAAACTGAAGGGGTTGTTGAGAGAGCGAGCGAGCGCGAGAGAAAATCCTTATCAAACTTCCAATTCATGGGTCTCCCTTTCCCTCAGCACACTGGAGGCATTGTTTGCCTGTTGTGTGTGTATTTTTTTGAATGTCTGTTCCTCCCCTCTTCTCCCCCAACTCTGACGTGGTTTTACTGTATGGAAAGATTTCATGGGGAACCCGTCCCACTTTCCCAGGCGCTCCTGGGACAATACCAGTGCTGTGCTCCTGAGTTGGGCCCAGGACAAAAGCTGTTCCTATCTCTGGTGCTCGGGAGCTTGTCGGGGTGCAGCTGCTCACGGTATATGGAGGATGCTGCACACACCTTTGCCTGCTGGAAGCTAACAGCAAGCCTGACCTAGGGAACAACAAAAGCTCCCAGTGGGCTTCTTCAGTATTATCTGTGCTTTTTCCTTCTTCCTCTCCTGCACACAGACTCTTGCCTCTTCATATTCCCCTTAATCAAGTCATCACTCCTCCTTTCCCACCAACAGAGTGGATGGGTTTTAGCCAAATACATCCCCACTACCCTGGCAGTGGACATGGACCTTGGTGTCGCAGCAGTGGGTTCCATTGAACCCACTGGGAGGAGGGGACCAACATCCTCCTGTAGGCAGCTGTGTGAGGATGCCTCTAAACTGCTGAATACACAGCCTCAAGTGGGGCACCCTTAGCCCTTGTAGGGGACAAGATGGTGACTGGAGGCCTAAACAGCTTTCCAAGGGACTTTCCTACTGCATGGGTGATTTGAGAAGATTAAGATCAAAGCAACTGGGACCCCTGTAACAGATAGTCCAGGCAGGTCTTTGACACCTACCAGACCCTTTCCCCTTGCACAGCCAGTAACTCTTAGCATGACTGTCCCAAGTGCATCACTGGCATCTACAGGGATAGGACATCTCCCCTTCCCACCACAACTTTATTTGTTGTATTCCCAACATGTTTTTATGGGCAGAGAGGTGGTATCTTTATGGTTCTGCATATTGGCACTTGAGGCACAATGAAAATGTTTCACAAGAAGCTTGTGGCTTAGCAAGGTCTCCAGCCAGATAGTGAAACATCTTGATAGTGCGACCCTTTTTCTGAGGATGAAGGTCTCCTTGTCATTCATGACCAAATTCTTGCACCTGGGGAACATTGTCTATAGATAAACATATGTTGAAAAGAAGAGATGGAAACCTACTATATGAAAAGTTCTCCTAACCATAACGAAATCATGCATTTACAAAAAAAAATCCACTTCTAAAATGCACTTAGATGCTGTGGCCAGTAGTGGCTCTTGAAAGGTTATTGTCTCTAAGAAGGGCTCCTAGAGGATACTGGAGGAAGGCATCTGACATCTACAGTGATTCCTGAAAGATACATGGTCTCTTGTCATCATTTTTCTCTCTCTCGTTTCATCTGATCTGAAGAGAAAGTGTCACACTTTTACCTATTGCAGTAGTGGCATATTCTATGTCTCTTTTCTGTCCTTAACTCTTCATAGCAAAAGAAAAAGGACAAAACATGGAGAGAAAAGACTTGGAAAAGGATATACAAACATTACCTCATGTCAATCCTGCAAGCGGGGTTGGAAACAGGAAAAAAAAGGAGGTGGAGCCAAAGAAGATGACAAAAGGAAAAAGAGGTAACCAGAAAAAGACAGGCTGAATTAAAAAAAAAAAAAAAAAAAAAAAAAACTCTTTCTGCCATTTGAATATGAGGAGACATTGAGATTGCACGTTGGCAGAAACTCTGCAGAAGATAGCCAGTACTTTGAGCCATGCCAGATTTCTTTGGTGTGTCCTGGTCAAACTGAGGCACCCACAGATCTTCCAACAGAAGACATGATATGGACCTGGCTCATGTCTGTGGTAACTACCTGATAGGGATGGTGAGCAATAGGTCAAACAATGGGCCAGAGCCCCATGGGCTGATGAAGACACTTCTTAGTTTGCTCTCTTTCATCTCATGTTTGTGATGGGGGTCAGATACCTTCTTCTTGCCCAGATCCCTGGGACATGAACCCACCCACCCACTGTCCCCCCTGGGGTCAAGGAAGGCATTTCTTTCCCTACAGGTCTTGCCAAGACGCTGCTGTGTTTTGGAGCACGAACTAACCAGATGGTGAAGCTCCCGCCAGCTGCCCTGAGAGCATCCCTGGTCACCTTATGTGGGTTGCTCTCTATCAAAGTGCTAGCAAGATCTCCAGCCTCTAGCTTTCCTCTCCCTACTGTTTAGCATCTTGTATTCTCACTCTAGAGGACAGTGAGAAATCCCTCCCCCATCACCTCTTTCCCATGGTGTCAGTAAGAGCCAGCCACCTGGAGGCAGAGCAAAGAAACCCCCTTTTCTGCCCGTTTTCTGCAGTGTCCTCCCCCCACCTCAGGTTGGATGTTGGCTGCATCCAGGGGAACAATTAGGGCAGTGTTTCTCGGTGGTGGCTATCGCCCTGTGGGACAGGCGATGAACCCTCCCCCTCTCTCCGGCTCTTCCGCTCCACTGTGGCGATGCCCGCACCCCACACACAGGCTCCTGCCAGCTTAAGGATGACCCTTGCTGGCTGCGGGAAGATTCAGTGAGCTCAGCGGCATTGGTAGCTCTGCATCCAGTGGACTGTGGACATCTTTGTCTGGCACAGTGAAGGAGCAGCCTTGCCCCAGTCATTTGCCATGTTCTCCTTTCTGCTGGGCAGGGGTTTAGCTCCAAGCTGCTCCTGTCTGGGTTGTAAGACCCCTTCTTGCAAGAACCACGATTACTGTCCAGAGCTTGGATCTCATAACTTATCCCCTACAAAATGTGAGATTTCCCAGCTGCTACTTTGGCCAAGGAATTGGTGTCTTGATTTTGCTTCATTAGCATCTCTGTTGGGTTTTCTCAAAGCGTATGAAAAAGGCATCCATATTCACTTCTTCCAAAAGGAAAAAGGCAGGATGTAAAGAGGAGTATCCGAGCCTCTTTTTTTTTTTTTTTTTTTCCAGAATGGGATAATATGAGCTGAAGAAAGAGAAGAAAGGCAAGAGAGGACCCCTCAAGAGGTTTATTTTGAGTGTGCAAAATTGTTCCACAACATCATCTTTAAGCACCTCCGTCACCTGTTTGATGCCAATGACATTCAGCAGTTTTCACTCTGAGCTCAGTTCAGTAATGGCTTCTCACTGGGCTCTGGTGAGGTTTTGCATGTTGCCACACTACAGTTTCAGAGCTATATCCACACCAGACAGAGGTGCATTTGCAGGGAAGATGATCCTACACTGTCAATCAGGTCTGCAATGACAGCGGCCAGTCCCAAGTTTGTTCTGAGTGCATTAGCTCAGATGCTCAACACCATCCTTTGGATCGGTTCTGTTATGCTTCATGTGTTGGTAGCCAGTATATGCTAGATTTTTCTAATACAAGGCTCCTGGAGAGTGAAGATTTGCTGTAGAAATTGAGTATATTCTTGAAATTTCATTAAAACTATTTGCACTGGATCCCATCCATTAATCTCTTCTGATGTAGCACTGAACCACCTTCAAGTGGGCACTCCATTGGAGACTCAGTGGCATGACCTAGGTCTATCTCACTGCTAGCTCTGGAGGACCTGGGGTGATGGATCCTGGATTCTTTTCATGGGCAATCTTTTGTGGTTGAAGGGTTGGCATTGTTCTTTCCGAGGCTCAGTGAGAAAAGAAACAATGTGAAGAAGGCAACTGTCAGAGGACTTGGAGAGGAAAACAAGGTAGAAATTGAAAGATGTGATGAAACCTGGTTGTCTTAGATACAGAGGTGAATGTGTTGTGATAAACCCATCTCTAGAGTGCAAATATCCTCAGAATGACTCAAAATGATACCTACTGTCCAGCAATGAAGTATTTTCCCTGGATCTGGTGTCCCCTCATATGCAGGAGATCCTTGAGATCCTCCATCCCCTTCCCTACCCTGCAGGATCAGATCTTCAAATCAGGAGGCCCCTTTTGGCAGAGTATTGACCTTGAAGCCCCTGGCCAGCTTGCTGCAGCACACTTGGGTCCCCATGAGGTGCTGTGACTGATGACTCTTTGGGAGCATCCAGGGCATCAGGCCTCATATGAGCAAACGTGCTGGCTGAAGGAAGGAGAGAGCACCTGGTTCCAAGGCATGTCGCCATCTCCCTGACTCACCCTAGATGGGCTCCCTCCCCGCACCTAGCTGCCCCCAAGCTCCTGAGTTTAACCCTCTAGTGTGATCACAACTGCAGCCACGATGGTGGGAGTAGCACAGTAAGTTGGTTGCAATATTAACGGTGAAGCTGGCGCCAGGGAAAGTGAGGAACGTGCATGCACCCGAGGTGGGGTGGGGGGCTGCCCGTGTCCCCTCCCCGCTGCCACCAACTGACTGTATTCTGGCTCTGAGAAGTGCTTAGCTCCACCTTCCGCCCTTCCCTCCCCCGGTGCTAAGCAGCAAAGCCTGCAAGAGACATCCAGCCAGGGTATTAGTAAAAACCAAGCCTCCCTCTAGGAATGGCACTTGCCTGAGAGCCTCCCCACGCAGCGCTCCCGTAAGCCGCCAGGGCCCGGAGGAGAGAACAGAGGGGCTATTGGGATACAAATTACAGCCCTCGCAGGATCTGCCAGGCACGCCAGCCAGCAACGTAAGTTTTCCTACCTGTGCTCGCTCACACGCACGCACACACGTTCACCCGCTCACTCGCACTTTTTTTTTCCTACTTTCTGTTACTTTTTCAATTTCTTTAGCAAGGGTCCTTCCTTTCTTCTTTTTTTTTTCTTTTTTTTTTTTTTAATTTCTGGATGATGGGATAGAATGGGATAGAGAGGCCTTTATTCTCAGAGCGCGTCTTTTCCGAAGTGGGAAACTGCTGCATGGCGGCAGGGATTTTTAGAGGTGACTGCAAACGGAGTGAGAGAAGGATGAGTATATGGGGCAGGCAACTCAAATCCTTGGCTTTTCTCAAAGGAAGTTAAACTTTCTATGTATGAGCATATGTCTATATATGTACGTGTGTGTGTGTATTTATACATACACACCCATACCCGTACATGCATATTGGGGGACTATATTCTGATGTATTTTAAGTGTCTGGTTCGTGAGCTGGGAGGAGGTAGGTGCGGGATGGGTGTTTGTATAAGTGCACTTTGCTCCACCAGGATAGGGGTTGCTGAATGCTCATTCGCCGCACTTGCTGGCTTCCCTGCCGTACCGTACCTCCTGCCCAGCTTCTCCTGTAGCTGGAGATGGGTTTGCTCTGGTTTATCAATATGACTGCTGGCACGGTGTCTCCCACGACTCCCCCGTGCACCATTTCAAGGCAAGATTTAAAAAGAAACGGTCGCTTCCTGACACAAGTTTTGCAGCTGCTCACCCATCCTGCTTCCCATCCATGTTTCTATCCTTTCGGCTCCCCAAACCCTCTTATTCTTTCTGTCCTCAGCAACTCCAGGCAGCTGCCGCAGGCCTCTCTATAAATGTAAGATCCGGACTACTGCAGAGGTAGAGAGCTTTCAATTAATCAGTGGCCCCAACCCATTCCCACCCCCATTGATCACGGGTTTTGTGGTGTGAATGGCAATTGCTTTGCTTGCACTTTTATCAAGTGGCCCCTGTCTCGTGGTCAGCTCTTTGGAGAGTTTGGAGTTCCTTTTAGGTTTGGTTTTTGCTCTTCCATTTCTCTTTTTTTTCCTCTTTCCTTTCTTTCCTTTGTTTTTGTCTTCCTCCCTCCACTGCCCAGTGAGAAGAAGGATACAGAGAAGGAAGAGAGGGCTCAAGAGCAATAATGGCTGATGATCAAGACCTTTCAGAGGTGGAGATGAGCCCAGTAGGCTCTGAAGACCACCACTGTCTCTCACCAGGACCCTCCATGGCATCAGACAACTCTCCTCACCTGGCCGGCTCTGGAAACGGAGAGATGGGCAAGGTCAAGAAGGAACAGCAAGACTCAGAGGCGGACGATGACAAATTCCCTGTATGCATCCGGGAGGCAGTCAGCCAGGTGCTGAGCGGCTATGACTGGACCCTGGTACCTATGCCTGTTCGGGTCAATGGAAGTAACAAGAGCAAACCCCACGTCAAGCGACCCATGAACGCCTTCATGGTATGGGCACAAGCTGCCCGCAGGAAATTGGCTGACCAGTACCCGCACCTCCACAACGCGGAGCTCAGTAAGACCTTGGGGAAGCTCTGGAGGTAAGATTAGGCAGGGATATGGGGAGCATGATGCTGAGGCGTTGTAGAGAGGACTGTGTGGTCATGTGGAAGGATGGAGATATAATGGGGTTAAGGGGTTGTCTCTTGATTGGGGAATGGGGCAAGAATCATTGTTAAATACTGTGAAAGCATCTTCTGTAGAGCTCACCTCCATCCCTCTCAGCAGCCCTTATCTTGTGTTCCCATTATTTTTCCTTCTAACTTTGCCTGGTGTCCTTTCTTCCTGAGCCAATATACTCTACTCCCGGTCCTTGCCTGGAAATAACTGTCTGGCCATCAGGGGAGATCTGATTTTCTTAGCTCACCTTTGTTGGTTGAAATTGCTCACTCATAGGAACTGGACTGAGCCCTATCAAACTTAAGTCACTTGCAATTGCATTGCCTCAAGCCTGTTTAAACACATGTCCCAGCACTAACAGGGATTATCTTCTGCACAGTGCCAAAGAGGAAGTGGGAAATTAAGTTATGGCAGAGGAGAAAAGTCAGGGGAAGGGAGCAGTGGTTGGAGGCATGTACATGACCTTGCCGATAACTGCCTGCGGACCTGGCTGGCTCGTGATCCCAGTTTTGGCAGACCATGCAGGGTCAGCAAGTGGGGTCATCTGTGCAAGGGGAGACCCTTCTAGAAAAGAAGAGAGAGAAGGAATGCTGGAAAGAGATGAAACAGTATCTTTCTAGGTATATATCCTAGGCACAGATGATCCTTTATCTCTGAGCAGTGTTGTCAGCAGGCCGGCTGTCTGGAAGTCTACAGCACTCAACAAACCTGAAATGTTCACAGCCTTAGCAGGCTCTCCTGTGACACATTGGTTCAAACTGGCACCAATTTCCTTTGTCTCTGGAGGGATACCCTTTCCTTCTTGCCAGCACACACATGTGCTCTTCCCTCTGGCCTTCCATTTTGTTAGCACCTGTTTTGATGAGCTTTGTGCAGCTCTTCATGCCTTTTCCATACCCTCCCTCTCCAAACCTCTTCTTCTATCTCTGGAAAAGCCAGTGCCAGAGGCACTGATGGCATGTGCAGAGAGATTGCAGCAGGCCTGCAGGTGTGCACATATGTGTGGGATGTGTGCGTGCACAGAGAGCCATCGTACACGAGCAGCGCATGTAGGGTAGCTGCACTTCTTCTTTCCTGTCTGACACTCTCCACAAATAACCCAACAACCAATTGTAGATGCTTTATGCTGCAAGGCCAGGGTTACCCAGCACCCTCACCCCCTTTGGTTTGTACCAGCAACACAAATCATGGCTGTCAGCCTCATATGAACACGCTTTCTTGTGCCCCTTCCAGATCTAATGGCATTTTTGGAGAGGGAGCCCTCAACTGTGGATGAGGCAAGAGACATTTCTTCCAAGTAGAAGCAAAATGCACGCTATTCATCAGCTAATGCCCAAGTCTCCTTCTGACTTCAAACCTCCTTGCCTACAAGGCAGAAGCATGTCCTTAGGCCTGTGTCGGCCTATTTACCCCAAACCATCAGGGTTTAGCGCAACCCAAGCGAAGGATTGCTTTGAAAAGTTGAAGACAGGGGATGATCACAGTCCTCCCTACTAATGGCCTTTCCTGCCTTTCTGTTTTGCTCTCTGCTGCATTCCCTCTTCTTTACCACAGCAGTTATTCCAACCTCAAGCCATGCCAACCTTTCGCCTGGACACAGGCGAAATTATGATCCTCAGTTCTCATCCCACTGACCAGCCTTTTGCCTCCATTTAGATAGGCAGCTTGTTTGCTCTGTTGTTCCCTGTGCTTGTTACCCTCACCTGATAGAGCTATCATCTCCTAGTGTCACCTCAACATCTTCTTCCATTCATGCCTTCATTAACTATCTCCTTTTTACTTTGCCTTCACTCTTCCACTTCCAACTCCCTTTGGTTCCCCTCTCCTACCTCTTCATGTCTGAATCTGTGAGAGAAGGGCACGTGTTGGAGGACAGAAATGACATCTTTCTGTTCCCAAAGTGTTATTTTAAGATATTGTTCCTTTGTTGCAAAATATTTCTCTATTTTATAGCCCTGGCTGCCCTTCAAACACTGTATTTCCTGTAAAAATATATCAGAGCAGTAAAATTCTCTGTAGCTGTTACAGAAACGGCATACAGAGACACAAAACTCTGCCCTTGAGACATTGGAATACCTGACTAGCTTCCTATTCCTATGGCATTGCTCTCATGGCAATGTGAATCCAGCCTAATGAGACTGTTCCTAGACAGGGGATGCTGCTCTCTGTAGAAAATAGTGGTCCTACAAGGACCCCCTGGCATTTCTTAGGGCATTGTGTGGCCAGAAAGTGTGTCTGTCACATGAAGAAGCTTGCAGGATCAGATCTGGGGTTGTGACTATTGAATGATGCTGGGTTTTAACCTAGTTACTTTTATTGAGCGTGTCTCCTCTGAGTCACTGCTGTTAGTGCGGATTGTGGCTTTCGGTGCTTTGTCGGCCTGTATGGGACAGTATGGCAGAATAAGCTGGGGTTAGCGTGCAGGCATCAGATCGGCATCTGACTTGGGTAGAACTGCCTGCATTTGTCTTTCTGTGAGTGTGAGGGGGAAAAATGAGCCCACAAAAGTCCAGGTGAAGTGCCTTAAAAGCTACAAGGATTGTAGCTCTGAGTAAACCTAACACAGCCTTGCAGCCATGTTACTGCTGCGTCTCCCTCCTTTGGGTTCCTGCTGGCGCTCGTCCCACATGCTGTTTGGTCTATGCTGTCCCCAGAGTATAGCTCCTATGTGTTTTCACAATCCCAGAGCAGCCAGCTCGAGTTCGAGATGGCTTGGTCTCAGATGTTTGACCAGTGTCTCTGCAAGGGGCCATGCCTGTTCACACATCCCCACCCTTCTAAGGTGGCCACACAAACCTCACAGTCCAAATGGCTACTTGCTTCAGAAAATGTGGGCTCTCTGGATTATACTTCCATGTAGGCTGGGTAAAAAGTGTACAGGCAGTGTATGTGAGGCAGAGAAATGGGGACTAGAGCTGGTGATCACGAACAGTGTCTGGAAACAACCCTTAAACCAAGTGTGAATCTAGCAACTAGTGCTGGGTGGGGATGGCAGAGGCTGGAAAGGGGACTGAAAAATCTTCTTTAAAGCAGGCTGAGCAATAACCTAACACTGTCTTACACGCTGCTTTGCAAACCAGACTCAAGCATCACAAGCAGCTGGGAGAGGGCAACTGTTGTGTGCAGGCCTGAAGCCATGTTTGCTCACGGGGCTTGCGGGCTCCAGCCCTGCGCCACAGAAAGCACTGGGGAGCCGGCGTGTATGAAAGGTGCCATTCTGCAGGAGATGGAGGGAGGCAAACAGGGAGCCAGAGGGAGCCGCTGCGGCTGGCAGCGCTGCCACATTGCATCAGTGTTATGTAGAGAAATGTCCCCTGAGGCAGTGGGGGGCAGAAGGAGCTAGGAGAGGAGGGGGGTTTGGCTTCAAACCTCTCGTCATCCTCTCCCCACTTCACACACGCTCCAACGCCAGGCTCAGGAGGAGGCCTGACAGAAAGAAGCTGCCGTGAGCAGGGGGTGAAGGGTGAGGGGGTCATCTCCAACACTTGGCAAAGTAAGGAGCACAGGGCCGTGGCAGCAGGCATTGCTGTGACACATGAGGGAAGGCGGGGGGTTTGCCAGAGGCAGAGTAGAGACAGCCTACAGCCCCTTCAGCCACCACCACCATCTCCATGGGCCCAAGTGCTAGGTGGAGAGCTGTGAGACTCTCCTCTGTGAGTCTCTCCTCTGTGAGACCCTCTCCTCTTTGAGGGTCACAGTACCTGTTTGATGCTGAGGGCTAGAGCCAGCAGTGCCAGGGAGCTTACAGTCCTATCTGCCCCCCACCAATTTGTACCCACTTGGTGTGTGAGGTGAGTATTCGAGGGGCCGAACAAACTAAAATGGTGGTAGCTGGTGAAGGAAAGGGGAGGAGAAGAGGAAGAAGTTGAAGGGAGGGTTTTTGTGCTTGGCAGTCACTAGAGCTCGCCTTGGCGGCTTTCCTTCCCTAGGGCGGGACAGGGAGCCGCTCTCAAATGGAGGCTGGCTGCTGAAAATGTCAGCATGACTCAAAGCCAAAATACCAAGCAGCACCATCTCCAGGGCTGAAAACAAAGCGGACATGGGAAGAAGGGAGCAGTGAGGAGCTGAAGACAGTGTGGAGAGGGGTGAGGAGACCCCATGAAGGGATCTTTGCATCTGGGAGGCAGCACACACTGTAGTTTCCCGCACCCTACCTCACCTAGGCAAAGTGCCCAGGGAACAGGGTCATGCCCGCAAAGTCAGGCGCTGTGGACGTGCGGGATAGCCCGCCCAGATGTTTTGCTTCCAAGTCAGCTCTCATCTTGCATCAGCCATGCTGGGAGATAACCAACCCCTTCACTGCCATAGTGACTCATCAGCAGCTGAGGCACGGGGAAGAGACGGGCCTCGGGCTGCCATACCCGTACCCTGGCACGCAGTGGCCTCCCATTGCAATGCTGGGCCATAATAAGAGGCTGAAAGAGATGGGTGGAGAGATTTTAGCCCTTCTTTCTCCTCCCAAAGCAAGGTGCCTGCAGGTTCCCCCTTTCCTCTCAGGTCTATGTTGAGCATTCGGCACTGGGTAGGGCAGTGAGGACTCGGTTAAGCCCTGTCAGAGCTTTGCCCATTTTTACTCCTCTGCCCATGTGAGATTCCTTCACATTATTGACTGGGGAGCATGGGGGACAGGACACAGGAGGGGGAGGGCAGGAAACAAGTGAAATCTAAATCCCCCAAATCTCCTGGCCTTTGCCTGCTCGCACCAGTTTCACTTTGCTAAAGCCGATTTGAGCTCTGATCCCAGTGGAAGGGAGGAGGGAGCAGGGAGACTTGGAAAGGAGAAGGCAAAGACGTGGGGAGTGGACTTTTTTGCCGTTCTGCTGGGGGCACTGTTAATGGGCCGCTCTCGAGGGGAGAGGAGGTGAGGACACAAGGCAGAGATCAGAGAGCAGAGGATTTGACTCTTGGGTAGCCTCAAGTGACTTTTGTTCAGGTCATCCATGAGATAGCTCGGGAAGGCTGAGCTTTGATCTCCTCTGGTGGCCACATTGGAAGCTCTGTGCTCTCTGCCTGGTACCTCCTGCAGATCAAAGCTGTGCAGTGTATTGGCCCTTTGCGTCAAGAAACTAAAAGGTTTCTTGTTAGCTCTGGCACCATCTTGGTTGGTAGCATAGACAATCCCAGGCGTGGTTGCTTTACAGAGAAGTGTCAAGCATTTCAAGGCTGTGGATTTTGCCTCTGTTCCCTGATTTCTCCTCAAGAGAAAACTTTAATCGGAGATCAGGTGTTCTGCAAGGATGAAGATGAGGCTGAGGCAAGGTTGCCTTATACTCTGTGATGGTTCCAGGGGCTACAAGACTTTTAAGAGCTTGAAGGGCTGTTGCCTCAGACCCATTAGAAAAGTTGTTTGGAGCAGTGCAGCAGGAGGGATTAGAGCCCTCTGGGATGTGTGAGCATGGTGCAGGGTGGCAGGAAGGAGGCAGGAAAGCTGGTCTTGGATCCATGGTGGCTCAGTTGTTCTAATCTCTGGGATTAAGGCAGTGGTGGAATGCAGGCTGTGGCCATGACCTTCTTCGGCTGCCCCGAATGACCCTGGGTCAGCCCCGTAAGGGGCTCCAGACCTCCCCACACGCCTTCTGTCTGCTAGCTGGGAAGGTGAGGAAGAAGGAGTGACAAAATGGTGTTTGGAAACCCATCAGTTGCTGTCTAGTGATCCCTTTGATTCTCCTTGGCACTTTTAGCTACATACATTTAGCTGCATGGTTTCTTGAGCCATATCGCTTACCCCTCTTCAGGGGCTCATTCTTGGCCTGTCTTCTACACTGCCACAGTTTAGCCTAATTCGGCAAATTAGTGTTAATTGCTTCGGGAGTATCAAGGTGCCAGCATAACCTAGTTGGGATTGTTTCTTCCCGTCTCCAGGCATTTCTTTTGTGGAGGGAAAAAGGGGACAGACATTTATTGGAAAATATTTTTGTGTTTTGGTACAGGTAGGTACATAGGAAGAGACTGGTGCCTTTCTCAGAGCACCGATTTCTGGTTAAAATCAGGGTGACTCTGAGTTGCAAGAATATTTGAAAAGAATCATAAAATAAAAATATTTAAAAAGAATCATAAAATAAAACCAAAGTACTTCCAACCGAGAAGCTGTTAAAGGCCTGTGCAATGAGGTCTAATCTCTTCTTCAGGTTTTCTGAGCAGTTCTGCCTGTGATTTCCTTGGAGATCCTATCTTAAATACAGTAGCCCATAATCTGGCAGAATACAGAGAAGCAGTTTGCATCTTTAGTGCCTTCATCCAGAGATCAAAGCTCATCTATTTCTACAAGGTCCAGCAATGTAGCAGTTGTTTTTTTTTTTTTTTTTTTTTTTTTTTTTTTTACAGCTAGTAGACTATGTTCAAGTAGAGCTGGACATTTGTGTTCCAGGCTTTCACATTGCCCACATGTAGGGTGAGCAGGAAGTGGCAAAATAAACTCTCCATTTCCTCCATCTAAATCTTCTTTAATTCTGTTCTAGGATATTGCAAGATACTTAAAATACCAGCAGACTCCATGCAGAGCTCCATGGCCCTGTGGAGCCAACACAAAACGCTGATATTTGTACTCAGTAGCACCTCAAACTCAGAGCAGTGCCTCTGAAAACATGGAAGGTTAAACTGAAGTAAATAAATAATCTGGGAAAAAGCAAAGACACACAAGAGACAGCACTCTGAGTAGCAAGGGTATGACATAATATTTAGTACTACTTAGTTTGAGGGATGACCCCATCTTCCCTTGATTTGCCCACAGTCTGAAAGCAGCTTGCCCTGCCTTATTTTACACGACTGTGAAAGGCTGTATTTGCCTTAGGGGATGAAACTACATGTACAAGAGCACTGAACTTACCGAGGTAAGAATCATAATGCAGCTAGGGAAGGAGGTCGTAGTGCTAGCACTGACTAGTGTTAAGGCTTAATATGAGGAGGAAACATTAACAATGAGGAGGAAAACATTGCAATATTTTCAAGCTCTCCCTATTGTTCTGAGAAACCTCCTAAATGGGGCAACAGCCTCATGCCCATATTTACTTGCCGTGTCCCGTAATGCTATGCATGGGTTATTTTCCTGACATACCTGCCCCTCTCCTTCCCCTCCTCTCTTCTTTCCCACCTTGGCCTCTACAGGTTGTTAAATGAAAGCGACAAGCGGCCCTTCATTGAAGAGGCAGAGCGGCTGAGGATGCAGCACAAAAAAGACCATCCTGATTACAAATACCAGCCACGCCGTCGGAAAAATGGCAAGGCCACACAGGGCGAGGGCGAAGGCCAAGTAGAAGGGGAAGCTGGCGGGGCTACTGCTATCCAGGCCCATTACAAGAGCACCCACTTGGATCACAGACATCCTGGGGAAGGGTCACCCATGTCTGATGGGCACCCAGAACACTCCTCAGGTGAGTCCCAAGTGTCCATAGGTGTATGGACAGGTTACAGTGAACTCAAAGGCTCAAAAAAAAAAAAAAAAAAAGTTACCACTTTTGGGATGTGGTTCACACCTTCCTCATGATTCTAACAAGCTTTGTTGGAGTCACCAATCTGCTGGGGCGTGCCTGAGTTTCTCAGATATTTGCATTCCTTCAGTGAGCTAGGGAATCATTCTACTCTGCCTCTTCCTACAGAAGAGAATATAAAAAGGTGCCAGTTTAATTTTGGCTCTTTCGCTCTCCCTTCACTGAAGTCTGCAGCTGAGGAGTTGCTGGAGTATTGGGGGGAGTGGAGCTGGCATATGTAATAGCCCAGGTATAAAGTGATAACTCACCTTTTCTCTCTCTTTCCTCCTCAAAACATTTTTCACATTGCAGGTCAGAGCCACGGTCCCCCCACACCTCCTACCACTCCCAAGACTGAGCTGCAGGCTGGCAAAGCCGACTCCAAACGAGAAGGGCGCTCTCTGGGAGAAGGGGGAAAGCCACACATCGACTTTGGCAATGTGGACATCGGGGAGATCAGCCATGAAGTGATGTCCAACATGGAGACCTTTGATGTCAACGAATTTGACCAATACCTGCCGCCCAATGGACATGCTGGCCATCCAGGCCATGTTGGGGGCTACGCAGCAGCCGCGGCTGCTGGCTACGGCCTGGGGAGTGCCCTGGCTGCAGCCAGTGGACACTCTGCCTGGATCTCCAAGCAGCACGGAGTCTCCTTGTCCACCGCCACCTCATCGGTGGTGGACTCCAAAGCGCAGGTGAAAACAGAAGGGTCTGCCCCCGGAGGTCATTACACTGACCAGCCCTCCACCTCCCAGATAGCTTACACATCCCTTAGTCTGCCTCACTACGGTTCAGCCTTCCCCTCCATCTCCAGGCCCCAGTTTGACTACCCTGACCACCAACCCTCAGGACCCTACTACAGCCATTCCAGCCAAGCCTCCGGCCTCTATTCTGCCTTCTCCTATATGGGACCTTCCCAACGTCCCCTTTACACTGCCATCTCTGACCCTGCACCATCCGTGCCACAGTCCCATAGCCCCACACATTGGGAACAGCCTGTGTATACGACTCTCTCTAGACCATAGGGAATGGGGAACAGTGTCCAAAACAGCGACAGAAAGGGTCCGAAGAATCAGCGCAGGCAGAAGAGCCTCCGAACTCCGAGGTCATTCAGTGTTATCCAGCCACCAGAACCCACTGAGTATCCGGAAGTGCCTTTCTTGACCCCGGCTATCGCTGGCTCACTCGCCTACAGGAAGGTTTTTCGTCCTTTTGCCCTTTACCAATTTCATGCAGGCCATCCAACTGGCTTGCAACACCTTATTGGCCTTCTAGATGAGGAGGATTCTAGACATGGAGTGATTGGTCTGTGGTGGGTTTCGTTGTGTGTCACCCTGGACTGTAAGACAAGAGAGATTCTCCTTTTCTCCTCCTCCCCAGACTGCTCCAGTGAGTTAGCAAGTGTTTCCAATAGGCTGTAATGGCCAACTCTTTGTTACCTGCTGTGGGTGAAGGGTGGTTGCTCGGGCACCTTGGTGAACATGTTTTGGGAGGAGTAGTAGGTAGGATGGCACAGCCAGCTTCCCTGAGATCAGTGTTGTGCAGCAGTCCTGCCTAAGATTCACACATGCATGAATCTTGATCCCCGTTGGAAGACCAACTTACGCTTGCTTCCCTGCTGATTTCCACAGCTGCAACCTAGCTTTTCTCCTTGCCTCTCCTCTCCAACCTTATCCCTGCTTGACCCCACGCTCTTTCCTGCATAGAGATTTTAAGGCTTGACTGAACAGTACATTGGACTCAGGAACCGCATTGTTGGTTTTAGCTTTATTCATCTCGTAGCATGCATGTATTCGTGTGAGGAGGTATGGGAGAGGTAAGGAGGGATTTGGGCCTCATAAAGGTGCTGTGGGCAAATCCTCCTTTCTTACAATTATTCTGAATCACTCGTCTGGCATTACTGGTATCTCGGTCCTTTCTAATCTCTCCAGTGTCCCAAACAACCTCCAGCCAAATTTGGTCCTTGCTCTTCCAATGTCTGACTGGGCCTGTGTGAAATGTCGAAGCAATAGGAAATCTGTCATCGCATCCAAAACAGGCATAAACCTCACCTGCCAACCTCCCAAAGTGATTCCAATACTCACTTTGAACCCCTACTCCAAACTCCAGACTAATGGGGTCTGCATCTCTGCTCGTTTGATCATCACGTATTCCAGTTTGTCAAAACCTCCCTCCTACCTTTGCTAAGGATGGAAAGATGTTCTCGTGGCTTTAAGCAAGGTAGAAATACACGCTTCTGGATAACAGCGAAGAAAATAAGCCTACAAGAGGTACGAAAGAACTCGTTTTCCCGGCTGCATTTCAAACTGGAAGCATCCAGCTGCCCAGCTCATATCAACCTCTTTTTTCAGCCCGACAGGCCGGTCTGCCTACTGGTCCCTTGTCTTCTCCAGGACTGGGGTGGTTTGTCATGCTAGGGAGCTAACTGGCACAAATACGGCTGCAGGAAAAGATCACTCCCAGCAATTGATTGCAGAGACATATTGTGGGACCTTCCAATGGATATTCCAGTCTAGCAAGATAAAATACCTTGGCCAAACGTGGACTGTGATCTGTGCCACTGTTTCCCTCTGCTGATATGACTGTCAGATGCCCTCCTGCCTCCCTTAGTTATGGGTGTCCTCTCCTTTCGGCATCTGGAAAGATCATGTAGAATGTTTGCTCCCTGTATGCATGTAACCTGTTCCAGCCTTGCCCCCTTATTTATGCAAGTAGCACCTTCCTCCCCCACCTCCCTTTCCCCAGTCTCTATGCTGTCCTAGCACCATTAACTCTGCATTAAACATATGGAATAATAAACTTAAACGTTTCATTTTCATGTGTCTGCTTTTTTTTTTTACCTCTTTCTTGAAATTCTCCCCCCCGTCTCTGCATAAGGATATGTCTCTATACCACCACACAGACCCTGTGCACAGCTTTCCTCTGCCCATCATTGAGAAGACACAAGCAAAATTCTGGATGATCTACCAGACTCCTCCCTGTAGATGAAGCATCCACCATTCACAAATATATAGGCTAAAATTGTATAGGATAAAATTCAGCCTATACAATGAAGCCTACACAATTCAACCTATCCAATAAGAACAGTTTTGTATGTGCTTCACCCAACTGTTTCTTGGTGTGATTGCTAACACTCTCAAGAACAGGAGCTTGGTCTTCTACCTCCTCATTTCCTCATCTCCAGGTGGTAGATCATATACCTTTAAAAAAGCCCCTTCCCCACATACATGAACACACATACTTCGGAAGCAATCAAGAATTTCTCTGTAGAAATTCAAATACTCCTGGGCTTCTGCGTGTTTGAATATACACACACATACACAGTGTATTCAAGAATATATAGATTTGCACCCTCTTCTTTGTTCTCAGGCTCTGGGACACTATCTGAGGATGTTTGGAAAAAAATGTACAGCATATTTTGCTCTGCTTAAGGACGACATCTATCAAGGCCAATGGTAGCTAGCTAGGACCCCAGTTAATACAGGGGCTCCAAAATAACTGAAGAGTTCCAAAAGATTTCCAGGCAGAGGCATATGATTTATCCAGTGAATTTGTGTTCACTAGATGCCTTACGAGTAGAGCAAGTAGGATGCCTATGAACCATGGAGCATATTCAAAGCTTTTTAAAGCTCACAGCATTGTTCAGATGAAGTCCTGTGTAGGGCCAAGAGCGCCCGCAGCGTAACGACCTCCTGAGCTGTGGTGTCAAGCTGACAGTGGTGTAAAACTAAACAGTTCAGTGCAAAGGGGGACCACGGCCACTCGTTAGGCTGGAGACAAAATCTTAGCCTGAACTACAGGCTACAGGGAGAGCGCAGAGGACGACTGCACCGCTGAGGAAGTCAGGAGCACCTGTGGGGTAGCAGGGAAGCCACGGACACACTAGGGGTAGGAGAGCTGGCCACAAGAGCGGTGGAAGTAAGGGACGTAATGGGGATGAGCAGGAGAGTGGGAAATGAAAGCCCCTAACCTGACGCAATCATCGTTCTCTAGCTCTTGGAAAAGCAAACTAAGGAAGGGAACACATTCTGCCTCAACCATTCTCCAGCAGAAGGGGATGCTTCACCTTACCTAGGAGTCTCCTGACAACTGAGGCAGGACTGAGAACATCGCTGGTAGTAAAGGGGTTAACTACTCCTCCTGCAGTCTAGCAGGAGCTGGCCCGGCATCCTTCCCTATCCCTTTAATCGTATCTGATACAGATGCAAGGCTGGGGAGGGGAGGCGGGTAGGAAACAAAGAAGCCATTTAAAAAAAGGACAAGAAAACGACCCCCGCGCTCCATGGCGGACGCCAAAACGATTGCACAAAGGCACCATTTCAGGGCTGAAATTTCACCGCACCAACGTGATTAAAGGATTCCACAAAGGGTGGGGGGAGAAGGCTGAAAGCCACAGCGCTGCAAATTAACCTTTTCTTGGTAAGGACAGCCTGGCCCAGGAAGCACTCGTGTTCCTCAGGGCCAGCCCCTTCCCTACCTGCCAGCAGCTCCACATCCCCTTTGACCTGTCACTTTGTCCAGAGACCCATTCAGCTCTTGCAGTCTTGCCTCCAAAGCCAGCCCCTCCTGTGCGCTTCAAACGCTGGGCACATCAAAGCAGCGAGGGACCGATGCTTTGACAGGGAACACCAAGAGTGGCATACATGGCTGGGTGCGTCAGCCAGGTTGCCAGGCACGTGGATATAAACTCTCTGTGGGATGTGGATGCTCCTCGGCAGGCACGGGGTACATGCACAGCATGGAGAACACGTTCTATATGGGATCACGTTCTATATGAGGAAGTACAGTATTTACATGTTCTATATGGGAACATGTTCTATATGAGGAAGTACAGTATTCAACATGACCTAGTTGGAAAGCTTCTTCCTAGACCAACATAAAGATACAGCAGCAGGTACCACAGGCTTGCTTTCCATTTGTTTCCCCTCAATTTAACTTCTTTTAAACACAAAGAATTACAAGGGCCCTTTTAAACTGATAATTGCTTCTAGAGACACACTCAACATGCTCTGCCCAAGAGCTCAGGTCTTCCTCTCAAATCTTGGAGCACACAGAAGATGAAGAAACAAAACCAGGTAGTGGCTGACTAGAAGCTCCCGTAGATTATAACACATACACCCAACTTTTCTCAATTGCAGTAAAAGGGGCTAATTATCTATCCCCTCTGTGCATCAAGAATTGAGAGCGTTGGTGTTTGCTCCTCTGGAGATCTTCCAAACCCGCCTGGATGCCACCCTGTGCCATGTGCTCTGGCTGTCCCTGCTGGAGCAGGTGGGTTGGACTAGATGATCTCTAGAGGTCCTTTCCAACCTCAACCATTCTGTGATTCTGTTTAAGGGGACAAATTATTGCATGTTTCTCACACAGCATATTAAAGGAACTTCATAGCTTAACTGCTCTGCCAACACTGTAAGACCCACGCAGCACGTACAGCCGAGAGGGCCCAAGCGTGCTCACGCCTGCAGCTGCCATCAGTGCAACCACGCGCCGGAGCGCAGCTGCACTGGAGCAAGTGCAGCCACCGAACGCACGGCGCTGAGCTGGGGGGACAGCAAGTGGCGACGGCGCTTCCGGCCGGGCAGCGCCGCTGAAAGGGGATCCCCCGCGCTGATAAGCAGCGGGAGCAGGGAAACAATAGGTGACTTGATGGAAGCTGCTCTACGATACTCCTGAGAAGCCCCGTAGCCAGCTCTGGCCAGGGAGGAAATTGGGGGTTTCCACAGCAACCTGCCTAGGGCACAAAGGCCCAACTGTCTAGAGGGAAGCAATGGAGGTGTCTGGGCACTCCAGCCTCTGCCCGTTTTAAGAAAGGATAGGGCTGGAGAGCCAGAGTCCCTCCGCAGCCAAAGTACCTGCGAGATCCTTTCTGTACAACAGTGGTTTAATTGGCTACTGGTCCTGTGAGCAGGGAGGGGTGGCAGTGGCAGAGGAAGTAGTTCCTACAGCCTTTAATCTAGCTGAAAGGGATAGGCTTCTCCGACGAAAAACTGCAAGAAAGGCAAGGCACTTTGCTTTCTAAGCCCATTAATATAGCCCACATCGTCTGCACAAAGAACACAGTGAACAGGCTGGTAGGGAGAAGAAAAACTCTTCTCCTGGGCATATAGGACGGATGAGAAAGGGAAAGAACAAAAATGTTCAGCTAAAAGTAAGACAGTTTACAATTTATTTACACAAATATAAACAAAAATAGAAACATCTGCTGTGGAAGGAAGAACCAAAAGCAACAGCTTTGATCAGTCTGTGATAATTAATTCATCCACACCCCAGTCTTCGTAGCTCCCATCTGGCAGGTATCGGCGGATGATTATGGGGATCTTGCGTGCTCTGAGGAGAGGACACAGAGGTGAATGGAAATGCTAAAGCCTTCACTTTACCCTTTCAGCAACCAACAGGAACTGCAGGAGGGTCTTAGAGGCTTCAAGAAGCTCTTCAGGTTTACCTCGAAGATCTGCGAAGCACCAGTGCTTCATATTACACAGCAAGGGAAATCCCAACAACCCTCTCTTGCAGGTGCAAAGCACTGAGTGCCCTTTAGGCCCAAAATAAAGACGTGAAGAAGGTCAGCAATTCACTACTACCACAGAAATTGAGCCCTGTGATCTGAACCACTAGGAGCCAACACCAAATTCCTAATGAAGATAAGGGGGAGAAGGAAGAAGAAGTGAGGGGACTCAAAATATAAATCCACTATTTGTTCAAGGGAAAACTCAGTGAACACTTTTTTCCACACCAGTCACTACAGAAGTGGCAGAACTCCAAGAACGTGCACAAAAAGTAATGACTTTTACAGTGGGTTTTACACTCTAGGCATCCAAAGTATCAATTACATTTTAAGGTTACATGAAATTGGTACTAAGATGAGCTACCATGGGGGTGGAACACTGCATCTGCTAATGGCATTTCCAATTAAAAAGCAAGGAAAGGCTGAACACAATTTAACTTACTGAAGGCAGATTTAAGTCAGCAGAATGTAATTAAGCAGTCTGGAATCCAATCAGGGCATCAGGTTTACAACCATATCAGCCTTGAAGAGTCGGACAGCATCTTTAATGATCATAAGCATTCAGCAATTGCTTCTCCCTTATGCCAAGTATTATGATTGAGTTTTGGCACTGAACAGGACATCCCTGTATTTCCTGCCTGCCCTGACTCCTTTCCAGAGCTCGCGCTCGCGACAGTGACCAACCAGACAGAGTTTGGAGACTTGACAGGAAACAGGACCTGAGGAGGTTTTGGCAAGGACAAAGGAGATGTAATAAGGATGCAAAACCACAAGAGCAACTGCAGTGCATCAAGAAATTGTGAGAGTAGAGGGGACAATTCACTTCAAGAACAGGGATTTAATCAGAAAAGGAGTCTAACTACTCTGCTTGGAAAATACTTGTATGTGACCTAGCAGGTCACTGACTGTATTGGTGAACCGTGGCCCAGCAGGCAGCCTTGCTGTGGAAAGGTGGGCCTGTCAACAGCCACCCAGCTGCCTCTACTACAGTCAGAAAGGCTGTGACTGTATTTACCAGGATATGCTGCATACAGATGAAATAACAGCATAAAATTCCCTTTCTAACATGGAAGCAGGATGGGTCTTTTGCAATCGCAGTAAGCCAAGCATGGAAAGGTGCAGAAAAAGAAGGTTCTTAACAGAATTTCCACATCACAAACCTGACCTGTATTTTATTTTTGTATTTCATTTGAACACAGGTTTGTTCAAATGGCTGCTTTGCATTAGTTCCTTTCAGGGAATTAAACTGATTCCAGAAAGATGGAGACTTGGGTTCTCACAGGAATAAAAACCACTCAGACTCCCAAAAAAAAGATGTCAGGGCTCTGCAGTACTCTGCAGGAGCTCCTAGGATGGGAAAGAGCAGGACCCAAGCGACCTGCAGTTGGGGAGAGGTCCCAGCATGGAAAAGGGGACAGTGACTATAGTGTTCACTGTTAGAATGCATGCACAATCCACACAGGATAAGCTGCTAAGTGCTAGGGTGAGGACTGCTTGATAGATGCAGTCACGGCCCAAACCCGAAACTTACTTGAGCTCCTTCATGGCAATCAGCAAGGGGTCTGTCTCCCCCTCCAGCTCCACCATCACAGGGGCACACATCCTGTATGGGGAGAGCAAGAGTCACCCAGAGAACACACAGAGACACAAGAGCCATAACCCAGCACGCGCCTGTGTCCTTCACCCAAAGGGCAGCAAAGCAGAACACCACCTTGGCAAACTCAACCTGTATTTTGAATCACTTGAGGAAGAAACTTCCCCTACTCTGAGCAGGCAGTGGCAGCACCTGCTTTACTAGATGCAGGCAGCTACGGATTGAGCATTTACTTGAATGTTCCTCTCGGCCTGTCCCTCAGCTGCAGCTGGAGCTTTGCAGTCAGTCAAACCCACGTCCTCCTGGAGTCACCCTGGGCTGTGGGTGAATGCGAGGAAGGAAGGAAAAGTTCTAAAATTAACCCAATAAAGAGGGTGGAAACACTATAAAAATAGGCCTGCCATCTACAATTCCACTGCATCTCTTAAAGCCTGGAAAAGATGAAGAGGTCAGGAAGTATCTGGGGAAAAAAAAAAAAAAGAGAGGGCTGTTTTTATGATGGACTATCTCCAGGAGGGAAAAAAAAAAAAAAAAAAAGGCATTTTGCAGAGGGTTTAGCAGCAGAGCTGGCATGGCTGACTATTATCTGCCCTCCTAAGCAACAGCAGGGAACAGCAGCTCCCGTTATGCGCGGACAAGGCCACTGGGGGCTGCTGCTGGCCTAGAGTCAGTGCTGAAGGCAGAGGCTGCAGCGAGGCAGTACCCGGCACCAGAGCCTGGATTACAGGCCTGGCACGGACCCACCTCTGCTCTTCCATTCCTCTGGCCTTCCACCAGTTGGGGGACTGTGCACAAAATAGCTTCACAGAGGGGAAGACAAAGTGAGGGCTATGGAAAGATCTGAGCACCACTCAGGAGCCTCTAGACGAGGCTCCTATGGAGCAGCAGCTTTATTCCAAGGGTGAACGTAACCAGGATAAAACCAAGATGTGTTTTCAGACGAGCTTTCCAAAGGCTTACAGACAGCCTAGCAGGCTCGCCTGGGGGGCAGTCTTCCGACAGGCAATATTCAAACAGCCCTGGAAAGGTGAATGGAGGATGCTGAGAGCTGCCAGCCTTAACAGCACTTAAAAGAGGATTTAAGTACTATTGCGTATTATAAATGGGGCCCCACTCATCAAAATACTTTAGACACATATAGCTTGCTGCAACACAACTGCACTCTAAAAGGAAGTCAAGATCATTAGGCTTAATCCCTGCAGCCCAATGGTATCACCCAGAAGCCTCCTGGAATGTTTTTTCCCTCAAATGTTGGCTTTTGCAGACAGTTTCTACAGTTTCCAGCCTGGACTCACTCACCTTATGAGAGGCAGAAATCAGGACTGCTCTCACACCCCCTGTGACAGGGGGAGGAGTTTTGCAGCTGCCGAGTGCCTGTCCTTCCAGGCAAAAAAAAAAAAAAAAACCCATAAAGTCCCTTCGCCAGGGAGGATCTGGAGATTCCACCCGTGGCCAAGGGCTCAGCCGCTTTGCTCGGCAGCGCCGACAGAAACAGAAGCTCAAAAAACTTGGGGATCCCTTAAGGAACTCCCAGAGCTCAGGAGCATCTCCAGGAGGGAAGCAAGCAACTCTGAGAGGGACGGGGGCCCGTGGGGACCGCGCGGGACGCGGAGCGAAGCACTTACGCGATCTGGAGCGCCCGCGTGCCCAGCACACGCGCGCGCTCGTACTTGGTCATGTAGGGGGTGGTGATGCGCTTCTGGTTGGCCTGCTGCCGCTCCCCCGACGGCAGCACCTCCACGTTCTCCTGGCCCTCCTGCGAACGGCAGCGCCGGGCGGGCAGGACGGCGCCTCCCGCGCGGGGCGGCCCCCACGCAGCGGCGGCCGGCGCGGCCCGGCCCGGGCGCCCCCCGCACCCACCTCCTCCGCGTTCTCCAGGTCCTCCAGGCCCTCGTCCTCCTCCACATCGTCGAAGTCGTCGCCATCGAAGCTGCGGGCAGACACGGAGGTCGCAAAGCGCCGCCCGCCCCGGCCCCGATCCCGGCCCCGCGCTCGCCCCCGCGCTCACTTGTCCTCGTTGTCCGACATGCTGCCTCCCGCGAAGCGCCGCTCACTTCCGGCGCCCCGCCGTGACGACACGGAAGTGGCCCGGCCACCCCCGCACGGCCCCTCCCGCGCGGCCCAATCCGAGGCCGCCCCGCCCACCTGTCGCCATGGAGACGAGGGGACTCTTTCTTCTTCTTCCCTTCTTTGTTTTGATTGGCTCCGAGAGCTTCCTCTCCTGTGGCGTCAGAGCCCGCGCCGTGACGTCAGGCGGGCTGCGGCGGGAAGGTGAGTGGGGAGTCGGAGGGTCTGGGGGGCTGCGCCTCTGACGTCATTTGTCACCATGGTCCCTAGAAGGGCAGCCAGCACCTGGGACGTCACTTGTCACCACAGCGCCCCTGGAAACACAATGCCTGTGACGTCACTTGTCACCGCGGCATCCCTGGGAGGGCAGTGCCCGTGACGTCACTTGTCACCGCGGCACCCCTGGGAGGGCAGTGCCCGTGACGTCCCTCGTTCCCGCGGCCCCCCCGGCACAGCGGGTGTTCGGGGGCTGTGCGACGGGGCCCTGCGCAGCCGGGGCCGAGCGGGTGCCCTGGCAGGTGGGGTTGGGCCTAGGGCCATTGGGGACGTTTGGTGGCTTCGTCTCGCTGCTGTCCCTAGGGCTTGGCGATGTCGTCGCAGGAGGGAAGACGGTCGGTGCCGGCTGTGGCCAAGGGAACTCGCTTCTGGCAGCCTCCCAGGACGGCTCAGTACAGCCGGGAAACCCAGGAGCTGCTGAAAGGTAGCGGGAGGGAAGGGGAGACTGGAGCGAGCGCTGGCACCCTCTGCCTCCTGCTGCGCTTCCTGGCTCTCCAGCCTCTGCACGGAGCTCACTGCAGCATTTGGGGCTGGTTGTTACTGCAGCAGTGTGGTCAGGTCAAAGAAAACCTTTCCAGAAATAAAACACTCCACCTAATTCTTCCCCTGGAGCAGAAGCTGAGAGAGAACTACACAGAGCAGATGCTAAAAATCTCACTGAGCCTACCTATGTTTGAATGTTTGGGTGTGATGTTTCTGAAATGGCAAAATAATTTGCTCTCTTCTTCTGGATTTTCATTTTTAAGTGGAAATTTTCTCTAGGGCTTAATCATCAAGCCCTTCCCCCTGCCCCGGTGTCTAAAGGTGAATAGGGGAGCCCTCTCAGGTGTGGTCTTCACAGATACACCATGTTTTTCAGCAATGATGGATGAGTCCAAGCTCACGAGTTTCCAGAGACGGCACCTGATGGATTGTGTGAAACGTGAGTAAATCTCTTGCTGTCCACCCTGTCCTGCTAATTTTGTGGTATTTCCCAGAGAGCACTGCCCTACAGACTAATTGGATGGGCAAGAAACAAGTGCTTGGAGGAAGTTGTGTTCTTGTCAGCACTGGCTCCCACCTAACTCTCCTATCTCTGTTTTCATACCCTGTCATGGAAACTGTTCTCATACAGAAAACTGTCCAACCTCCACCTGCCTCTTTCTCTCACTGCCTCACTTCTGCCTTTAAAACAGCAGTATAGCTGCTGCTGACGTTGCACAGGGCGAGATGTCCCCAGGGGTCTCTCCAGGAAACCAACCATAATGGGGGGACTTGACCCAGTCTCATGTCATATGAAGCAATAACCAGGTAAGATGCCTGTGGTACGGGGGATCTTTGCTCACTGTGCTCCAGTGGGTCACCAGACAGACCTTGTGCTGGTCCAGGGCTGTGAAGCCACAGGCTTCCCTGTGTCTGACGTAGCAGTGTTTTCCCTTTGATGTCCAGGAGGAGATACCCTGCCCCTCCAGTGCAGCCCCACACGCAGCAAAGAGCCTCAGCCTGCAGAGCCTGCCTTCTCTCTCCCAAAGCCCTGTCTGCCAGGCAGGCTTCCAGCTAAACCGCAGCTTCGACCCGCCGGGGTCTGCCAGGCAGGAGACGCCTACACCCGAGAGAGGTTCAAGCCCCAGGCAAGGCGTAAGTCAGCAAACGTAACTAATAAATAAACCGCGCTGCCCAGTCCCGTACATCCATTTGCTGTTTGCAACCTCAGCAGTCTTTGGGGGGTTCTTAATTGTTTTTCATCTTCACTCTTTTTGTCTCCTATAAATGCTCGTTGACTGCTGCCTGCTGGCTAGGATGGTAGGTGACACGAATGTATGTAATCCTTGCCTAAGAAGGGAGTACTATGTATTTTTCTGGTTTATAAATGTGAATCAGACCTCTGATGTCAGTTTGGTTGACTCTTCACCACAAACACATCTGCACAGTGCTGTGCAATTCAGTCTGAGCATGGGGCTGCCATTAACATAATGCTGGAGAGAAGCAGTGTGGCCAGGCTCCTTCCCAAGGAGACAGTCTGCTAATGACTTTCTTTTCTTTGGCAATCCCAGGAGATTTGGAAAGGGAGAAGCAAAGGCTGCAGAATATCTTGGCGACAGGGAAGGACGTGGTGGAGCACAAAGCGAGGCGGACGCTGGCTCAGACAGAGGAAGAGGAGGCTCCCGAGGTGGACCGCTTTGAAGAGTGTATGTGAAGGGTGACAGAGCCAGGCACGCAGAAAAGCCTGGGAACTCACAGGCTCCCACAGCTGGGGGAGCCGAATGTGTAGCCAGTAACCTGAGGCCCGTTGTGGAAGGGGGCACCAAGCCCAGTTTCCAAGGGAAAGGACTTCTTGCTGTGACACAGATCCAGCTTCCCTAGCGGAGTTTGTACTGCAGCGGTTTGCTGGCGGATTCGAACTCTCCTGATTGCCCCCACAAAATCCGCTCTGTTGGCACAAACAGCTCGTACTGGTTTGCAGGGGTAACCTCGGCAGCAAGCCCGGGTACTGTGGATCCTTTTTTTCAGCCAGTGTAGCTCCATGTAGACTAGGACCTTTGCCAGCTTGAGTGTGGTTTGGGCTGTTTTGTTTTGCTCCCAAACCAGTGCAGTTATACTAGTAAAGCTTAAATACAGAGTGAAATTTTAGGTAGTGATACACTTTGGCCTACAGAGTTACCTGGGCTGGCAAACCCCTGCCTTACAACTCGGTGTGCTTGAAACTTCAATGCACGTGTGCACCTCAGCCAGCTCTTTCTTAACCAGGGCAACACAAAAAAATAACAGCACTCAAATAATGTGTTTGCATGGGTTTGGTTTGGTTGGTGCTGCAAGGAAACCAGTGTGGTTGGCTTCACATTTGCTTTGAGTGCTACAAAACTGGTCTCAAACTCACTGCAGTGCTTGACACATGTAAAGCGCTCAGGGGGCTGTGCTGTGTCAGGTGTTGGCCCATGAACTGGCTGCAGGTCAGTGCTGCAAAAGAGCAGCTGAACAGCTTCTGTGCATGAGCTGGTCCTGTGACCAAATATGGTTGTGTTTTCCTTAGTGCTGCCTTTGAACTAACAAACCTCAACAGATTTAAGCAGATTGGCTCCATCCAGACTGGATAAAATGCCAGCAAGCAACAGTGTTGTCTGTTTGAAGAAAACCAGAAAGCTACTGTTCTGGGAAGGTGGAGAAAGGGCACCTTTCTCTCCATGGGGGCATGGGGGAAGTATTCTTGGTATGCAAAGGTCTGCTGAGATACTCTGGTGACATAAGGTAATTGTTAGAGCAGATACCTGCTTCTCCGGTTTGATCTCCATTCCAGTGACACTAGCAAGGTTGGCTGCTGAATCCTGTTTTTTTCTCTTCTCCTTGGACTTAGTGGTGAACGAAGTTCAGGAGAGGAAGGAGTTCCTGGCAGAGATGGAAGCTCTAGGACAGGGCAAAAGGTATCGAGGGATTGTCCTCACCGAAATCTCGCAGGTATGTGAGGGCCCTGGGGACACTGGCAGAGCAACGTGTTGAGGGAATCCCTGATGTTAGAAATCTCAGTGCCCCGATATCCAAGCGGGAGGAGGAAGGGGCAGGGAGCCAAGGGTTCTCTTTCATGGCACGGGGAAGGAGTGAATTTAGGGGACAGAGGGAAGAGGAGGTTTCACCTTTCCATGTCTGCATGTAAGTTAATCTAGGGCAGAAGGACCTTTTTTGCCCCCCCCCCCCCCCCCCCCAAAAAAAAAGGAACAGCTCCTGGTATTCTCTCCACTCAGCCTTTCCCCTTGCGCTTTGCAGAAACTGCGGGAAATGGAGATCATTGACAAGAAGAGAAGCAAGGAAATGAGAGAGATCACAACAAAAGACTTGCCCATTGGGAACAAATCTGATTCTTGTGACTAGGCCCGAAAAAAAACCCCAGCAATTTGGTCCCTCCTCTTCTTCCCTTATCTCAGAGTCTCAAGGGCTGGTCTGTGCCTGTCCACTTCTCAAGGATCCCCTTGGCACCTGCTGCCTAAAGCCACGAACAATTTTTGACAGCTGGTAACAGAAGCAAGCTGTTGTCAAATCCTTCCCCCCTTCTGCAAGGGGGAATTTGCCCAACAATATTAAGGAGATGAAAACACACAGGAATAGACTTTAAAACGTGACAAAGCAAAGCCTCTTTTTGGCTAGAGAATGCTGCAGAACACAGCAATTCAGAGAAAGTCACACCTTTTTTTCCATTCAACCTAAAGCCCAGAGGAGCTAAAAGCCTAAAGCAGCAAGATGCTAACATGAGTGTTACTATCTCCATCCAGGACCTGCTTTTGACCGTGTCTCTGGGAACAGTCGTGCTGGCAGGTGCTGGGGAAGAAGATGCACTGTGTGGCCTCACACAACCAGCTCCTAGCATTCCTGTAGCTCGGAGTGACTGTGTGTGCCAGCAAACTACTCGGCAGCGGTTAAGAGAGGCAGCTGCAGTGAGAATGGAGAGGGGATTTCCTGCTCAAGGTTTTCTGCATGCAGGTTTGCTGTGGTTTTCCTGGTTTTATCTGTTTTTTAGTGGTGCCCTGTCAACCACTCATCAAAGCCAGGCAGTGCACCCTGTCTCTGGGGCAGTGTGAGTGCAGGAAGGAATAAAAAAACCCTCTAAGCCACAATCCGTTTTTTAACTTCAAGGTTTCTTTTATTTCCATTCAGGTGAATGGAAATCACGGGGTTAGTACAGTGTCATTTTACAAATGGAAGTTCTGACAGGAGCGGAGCCAAAGGGGGGAGCAGAGGCTGCAGCAATCCTGATGGCCTTTGGCAGCAGCAACACGGCAGCAGCCCCTGAAGCCAATGTGCTTCTTGGTAAAGGGTTGTGCTTTGGGATCTCTGCGGCTCCCGAGGAGCCAGCTGGGGGATGGCAGGAAAGAAGTGGCATCACCAGCGTGGGGCTCGGCTTGCCAGCTCCCCCCAGGGCTGCACTGGGGCTGGGGTGACACTCAGACCCCTGTGCTTTGGGAAAGGGGGATCCCATGCGGCAAGGCACTGCTCCAAGGGAGAGTGTTTGGATGAAGCCCATTGGATTTTTGGAAAGAGAGACTGCAGCAGTTCGCTCAGGGCTGGTATGTCTCATCTAATGGGAAGGCATGACCAACAGCTGACCGACCAAACAGCCCTGAAACTCAGTGTCTAATTCAGACTGATAGAACAACTCAATAAATAGCTCCTCACCTTGGAGGAGAAGGCAGGAAACAAAAAAAGAAACAGGAAGAAGGGATGGCTGGAAGAATAACATCCCCCCCCCATTTCCCTCCTCCAGCATACACACACACATATACAAACACACAAACATGACAAATAAAATAAGGGTGTAAAAAGTTGTGGGTGGGTTTGAATTCACTTAGTAAAGGAGGCGTAAAAAACACCCAGCCCAACCCTTCTTGCACGTATGTACAGGCAGAGCTGGGGAAAGGCCAGGGCGACCCGTGCCCCTTTCCCCAAGGGTGGCACTGGTGAGCAGGGGCACCCGCTGCCCCTTGCCGGCACCAAGCAAAATCTTGCGCTTCTTGTCTGGAAAAGGAATGTCCCTCCCTCCCCGTAAAGGCAGCAGGGTCTGTTTAGCAGCAGCAAGGCGGGGAGTAGGATGTCCTGAGTAGGGTGTATAGGCTACATCCTAGCAGAAATACACTGTCCCCTTGGGTCCTCTCGGCCTTGTAACGGAGCCTGCCCAGCCCTGGCACCAGAGGGAGAAAAGTCGTCAGCGGGAGGGGAAATCTCAAGATAGACAGGGCACCTTTTGCATTTTTTTTTTTTTTTTTTGGGCTACGTCTCCAGGACCTTGTGATGGTTTTTTTTTTTAAAAAAAAACATTTCAGTTTAGGCTGGAAAAGGCCAAAGAATCCTGCTTCTAAGTCCCAAGTTTTCTCCTCAAGTTAAAACTGGGACAGGAAAGAGGCAAGAGCAGGAGGGCAGGGAGGGACAGTCAGGCCCAGCTCCCTCCTGGGGGGGCAGTTTGGAGGCACGTGGAGCCGTCACAGTTAGAGCGGAGGAGAGGGAGGGGGGCGGTTAGTGCAAGTTTTCCCACAGACACCAAACTCCTCGGCAGTCAGGAACAGGAACACGCCACGGGGGGACACTCCAGAACGGCTAAGCCGCCTTCCCGCCGCGGTGCTGAGGCTTCCCGAGGGGGAGGTGGGAGCACCGTCGCCCTCCTCCGCGGGAAGCTCCGCAGCCTCAGGAGAGGCAGTGCCGCCCTCCCGCTCCCCGGCTTCCCGGTGCCGGGCAGGGAGCGCGGCAGGAGGCAGAGGGGCGCGAGCCCCATCCCGCAGCGCAGCGCAGCACAGCCCTCCTGCGGCTGGCGCTGCCCTGCTCTAGCTCTTCTCGTTGGGCGACTTGCTCTTGGAGTCGTGCTTGTTGCCCAGCAGCTTAAGCACCTTCATGGGCTTGAATTTGCCTTTCTTCTTGCTCTCGGCCTCAGTCTCCTTGTGAAACTCTGGGGGTTGCAAGACGGGGTTGTTATTACGTGATTCTGGTGGTTGTACACACGTGACAACACAGAGGTGAAAGCACCGAGTCAAGTCCTCCACGGCATGCGCACTCCTTTCTAGGAAGCCTGGGCTGGGCCCCAAACCTTAACAGCCCCCCAGGAAAGGCTCCAGAGGCTGCACAGAACAACCTCTCCTTCTGCACAAAATAGTTAATGCTGCCCCTCATGGGGGTCTGCGGTGAAATCATAACTAAAACCTTCCTGATCATTTCTTACCTTTCTTTTTAATCATGGCTTCTAGCATTTTATCCTCCTCCTCTTCCCTGAAAGAAACAGTGGGAAATAGGTCAGCAATTCTGCCTTAAATGCAGCTGCCATCTTGTTTCAGGTTAGAGAACCTCCTACTTAGAAGCCACAGAGGGGAGGCTCCACTGCTCTCTCGAGAGCCTTTGCTTCCATGAACATCAATCCCACACGCTCTCCAAGTGCTGCCCTGTCTTTCCCGCACAAACCATCCAAAGAGACAAGGGTCTCTCTGACCCTTGTCCCTTTGACAAGAGTCTCTTTCCCAATGGATTTCTTTGACCCACGGGGAAGCCCAAGGAAGACCTGCTGGGTGCCCCAACAGGGACATCTTGGGACACCCCACAAGTTGCTCAAGGGGCACAGGGTCAAAAAGGCCGTCCCCTTCCCCGCTCCCCCAGCCCACCCCACCCCTCACCTCTGCCGGTCCTCGTCCAGGCAGTTCACGATCGCGTTCCTCTGCTCGATGATGGTCACCAGCTCCTGCATCAGCACCTTCTCCCTCACTCGGTCCTCATCCGTCCAATCCTTCTCTACCCCCCCGAGCCCCAAAATAAGGACAGGCCATTAAATGACTGAAGGAGCTCTGAATTTGTCACTGGTGCTTGTGCCAGTCATCTGCAAGATCCCTCTCTACTCATCATGCTGCAGGGCCAGTTGGGGTAGGGTGGTGTGAAGGGACAGCCCTCCAGCACCACTTGGCATCCATGGGGCAAAGGGAACATCTCCCAGCCCAGGGCTATGGCAGGGGATGAGATGGGGCAGAGTCTCCAAATCCAGCCCAGTGTACTGCTCTCCCTAAAGATCTGTCTCTCTTTTGCAGAGACTTGCCTTATAAAGTTCCAGGGAAAAATGAGGATAACCACACGCAGAATGATGCTTTACCTGGCTTGTTCAGGAGGCAGCGCAGTTCATACTCCACATCTGACTGCCGCTGCTCCAGGTTCTGCTGCTTGAAGCTGCAAAGGAAAAGGACACTGCTGGAAAATGGTCTCAAGGCTCCAGAGGAGCAGAATGTCATCCCAACCCAATCCCAGTCACCCAGTCGGAGCCCCAGCTTCTGCAGGCAAGGGGGCCAAGTCAGAGCCCCCGCTGGAAGCAGGATGTTGGGAGAGCGGAGCCAGGGCAGCAGCAGGTGAGCGCCTCCCGCGCACACTCACATGTAGATGAGCTCCGACTCGTGCCGCACCAGCATGTGCTTCTCATGGATGAGTTTGAACCAGTCCACCAGCAGGCTGTCCTCAGGACTGTCTGCCAAGCAAAGGGACAATTCAGAGCCCTCCCTAGCCCCACATGGCCCTGGCACCATGCAGCAGGCTGGGTTCTGCAAAGCCAGGGCAGCCGCCTAGAATCAGTCCAACCTCAGACGGCATCTGAGCCCAAAGGGACCTTCTCTCCTCCCAGTCCCACTTATCACCTCCCCTTCTCTTAGGTTGCCAAGAGAAGTTGTGGAGTCTCCTCCTCTGGAGATCTTCAAAACCTGCTTGGATGCCACCCTGTGCCACGTGCTCTAGGTGACCCTGCGTGTGCAGGGGGGTTGGACTAGATGATCTCTAGAGGTCCCTTCCAACCTTCATGATTCTATGATTCTATGATTCTGTGATTCTATTTTATGCTAACATCTCCATATCAAGGATATGGCTGTGAAATATCCTGGAGAGCAGGACTCTCCTATCCCCAGCGTTAACAGGGAGGAAGTCTCTGCTGCTGTCTACACTGCTGAAGACAGGACAGCTCTAGGATCCATCCTGCCCCACAGCCAAATGAGAGCAGAGCCAACGCACCGTTCTCAGCACTGCGAAGCTTCTCCTCCAAGGCCACGCCACGGTGCTCCAGCTGGTCGAGCTGATGTTCAATGGCATCCATCTCCCCATAGATGTCTTCCTCAGGGATGTACTGATCTGTTTGCACCTGCCAAGCCAACAGCAAAGACCTGTCACCATCAACCTCCAGTTTCTGGGGGCAACCCTAAGGTTGGTCTACACTGAGCAGGGAACAAAGGACTCCCCACCTAAGAAGTGATTGCAATCCCCACCTCACCCTGAAATACAGGGAGACCAGGGTGCTGCTGTCCCTGGAGCCTAGCCTGGATATCACCCTCCCCAGTGCAGTGCCATGCTGTGGTCCCTACCTGCTTGTGCATCAGTGGGGTGCCCAGACATCTGCTCCCCAATGCTGGCTACATGCCAAGGGGGCAACCCAGGGCTTAGCCCCCAGAGCTGCAGCCCTCGGGGACGGTGCAGAGCTAGTTTTTGCCTCCCTGCTCCCCAGTGCCATTTTTACCTTGCGTTTGATCAGTGGGAAACCGTGACCCGGGGCAGGAGGCCGCACTGGCTTGGAGCCCTTGGGGGGTTTCTTTGCAGAGGGAGAGGCGGCAGGCGATGGCTTCCGGTTGAAGGGGTTCTCTTTGCAGGAAGACTGGAGCAGGGCACAAAGGGAGATACGTGAGGCTCCAGGAAAGCAAAAGGATTCCATACCCCAAGGCTACAACTGGGCACGCTGCTTATGGGAGGTGCACAGCACTGACCTCCACCAGCACCCTAGCCATGGGGCTGTGAGCTGCTTTCTCCCGGTCTGTTCACTAGACAAGCATAAAGCCAGCAGGTCACAGCTGTCAGAGGGATGCACCTTCCCAAGGAAGTTCCTCCTTAAAACAGGCATGGCCTTCCATCATCATCATGCACCCCGAGGCAAGGATTTACAGCCCTGACCATTGAAGCTTATCCCATGTCACCACAGATGCTCGTCCTTGTGTCTGCTATTGCTCCCTCTCCTTCCTAGCTGTGTTAACCCTTCTGGCCTCAGTAACGTTATGTGACAAGTTATCCAGCCTCTCTCTAACCTCCATGCTGAATTATTTTCCTTAACAGACCCCTTCCAATTTGCTCTGATCCCACAGTATCCTGCCTCTTTTTTAGCACATGGGGCAAGCAGAGCACGCCTGGCCACCACTTAACAAGCACATGCCTGCTGGTTGCTTTCAGGAGGTCACATATCAAACCCATGAAAGGCAAACCCAGCCCCTGTGCTTCCCACTGTGACTGAGGGATGCAAAGAGGTGGAAAGCATGCAGGCATGGATGTGAGAAAAATCACCATCTCACCTTCAGCTGGGGCTTGGGTGAGGAGAGTGGCTGAGAATTCCCAGCACCCCCATCTGAAGCCAGAAGGGTGGGTGTAGGACTTGCCCCAGCAGGAGGCTTGGGCGGCAGCCGGCTGGGGCTGGTCTTCAAGCTCCCAGCAGACACACTCCTGTCTGCGTGTGGGGCGCTGGGCTGGGCCTCCCCGCTGCAGCTGGTCAGCTCGCTGGAGGAGGAGAAGGAGGAGTTGGTGGAGAGGCTGCCTGGGGCTGCAGGGCTTTCGCTGGAGGAGACACTGGCCAGCGGTGGTTCAGTGCTGGAGGTCTTGGTAGCCGTCGGCGTGTGCACAGTGGGCTCGGAGGAGCTTTTGGGCACTAAGGCCTCGTCAGTGTCACCCAGCACCTTGGCTGAACTCTCAGAGTTGATGCTCTCGAGGCTGAGGGCTGGAGACGGGGTGGAGGATGATGGCTCGGAGTGCGACAGCCTGGAGATGGGGTGGTGGGCTGCAAAGCAAAGGGAGAGCTCAGGGAGGAAGGTGGCAGCTGGAAGGGCAGGTGTGTGTCTGGGTGAGGAGGCAAGTACAAAGGGAACCAGCATCTGGCTTTCTCTTCAGTGAAGGTAAAAGGGACCCCAGGGCAAAGGTCTTACCTGCAAGGCTACCTGGGCTTCAGTGAGGGAGGGAGGATGTGCCTAGCCCAAGGGCCAGGACAACTGCATGAACACCTGGCCCACAGCGCAAGGCAGAGGCTGCAGGGAGGCGGGAGCGCAGAGCGGCTCCAGGGCTGAGGAGGCGGCTGGAGCTGGTGGAGCAGGGAAGGGGGGAGCTCACCTAGCGGGGAAGCACTGGGGGCTCGTGGAGCTGGTCGCTTCTTGGCCTTTGGGCTGCTGGTCGGGGTGATGCCATACCAAGGGTGGAGGGGTCTGGCCGCAGTGTCGCTCTGCTCCTGCTCAGGAGAGCTCTTTTGAGTGGCAGCATTCTCCTCTTCCTCCTCATCTGCCTCCTCAAAGGGATTGTACGGTTTGGGCTCTGCAATATCAGTCCTGATTTCCTCACTCTTGGCTTTCCCCACCTCTTCCCCATCCTCCTCCTCTGTAGTCCTGTTTGGAGACTCATGGCTGCTGCCAGGGGGTGGAGGAGGAGCTGGCTTCTTCTTGGGCTCTGCTTGCACTAGAGCCATCCATGGTGGGTCCTTGGTTCTTGCAGCAGCTCCCGTGCTAGGAGAACCATAGAGAGAGAGAAAGAGAGAGGTGTCAGGGAGCAGAGACAGGCAGCGAGGTCTAGACATGGGAGAAGGACTTAGTCCTAAAGGGATAAGAAGGAGGTGGAAGGATGTCTCCAATACAGGAGCAGGCTTCTAATTTGAGGCTGGCCCTAGTCTTCTCCAGACAAAGTGGCTTGTCTCTGTGGTGGGCTGAGGACAAAGCTAAGAGCTTGAGGGAAGGCAGCCCACATCACTCACACACTGTGCTGAGCATTTGGTTTCTAAATACTAGTCTCCATCTGCTAAGCAGCAGTAAAAGCTGAGCTGCATGGGAGCAGCTGTTCTCCTGTCCCCAACACAGCCTTCCCCAGCAGCAAGGTGACACCATCACAGACCAGGGCTGCTCTGCAGTCTGGGAATGGAGTTGGAGCCAAGATTAGGGATCTGCTAGTAGAGGCTGTCATATTTACTTCCTACACTGCGCAGAGCCATTTACCATCTTATCCTCATCTCCCAGGGACAGACCCCTCTCTGCTAACACCTGCAGCAGGTGACACTGCTGCTGCTTTGGGGCATAGCCCACCGCAAGCAGCGCTGTCCCATGGCACAGGGAATCACCACTCCCAGGAAAGCTGTGGGTACTTTCTGGGTACACCTGCTCCTTGGGCACTGGGACTGCAAGGTGCACCCGCTCCTTGGGCACTGGGACTGCAAGGTGCAGGGTGTTTGTGCAACCTCTGTCCCAAAACCAGGTCTCCTGAGGGACAGCTAGACAGGCATAAAGGATCCTAATTGTAGCCAAATACCCACAAAGTCCTTGCACTGGACATTTCCACAGACAAACCCTCCACAAAGCAGTTCAGTGTCCCCTTTTCAGCAGCCAGTGGCAGGACCACTACAGAAGGCACAGAAGGCACTTGGCAGCGTGTACATATCTCTGAAACAGATTTCCAAAAGACCCCAAGCTCTTTACAAGCCCTAAGGGACAGAGTCCCTCAAAGGTATGGACAAAGCCAAGTCAGGGAAAAGATGTGATCATGGCCTACGTTCTCCCAAGAGGGAGGGGCTGCTGGAGGTGGGACACCACAGCTGAGGTGTCTCCGCGGCCCTACCTCACTATGGAGCTTCCAGGTGACCTGCAAACAGAAGGACGTACCGATCAGAGGAGCAGGGTCTTCCTCGGGGTTTTGGGACGGGGGGGCTGGGCTCAGGTACCCTACCTAGAAAGACACAGGGTCAGACTGTCACAACACTGAAAGGACATTAGGAAAGAGGTTAGATCAACACAAGGCACCTCTTACATATCTCCCTGCAGAAGATGCTGGCTGTTCTCCCTGTAAATCTTGTGGCATTTATCCCATGGTCAAGGCAGTCTCCTCCCCCAAATACCCGCCTTGTCATCTTTTCCCCATTCCACCCTTGGAATTGCAGCTAGAGAACCAACATGTTCCCCTGCTCCCACTTCTGCCAACTGCTTGACCACTGCCACCTTTCCTCACTGGCAGCACCCTCTGGAAAGCTCCATGGAACACAGGGACCGGCACAGGCAGGTGTGAAACTCCTGCCGCTCTGTCCGCTCCAGGGACTGCTGGCAGGAGAAGGCTCTGTGACTAAGCCTGAGATTTCATTGGGAGCAGCAGGGCACTGGGTTGCAAACAAGGAAAGAAACTCATCCAACCTGCAGCCGACCGCTGCTGCCGATTTGGGCAAACCCCCTTTGCTGCCACCCTGCGCTCTCACCGTTCACCACGCCAGGGCCACACTCGCTGGCGTCGCTCTGGATGGCGGATCGGGGCCGGGGGACAGGATGAGAGGCTGGAGGGGAGAGGCTTGACGGATCCGCAGCCCGTCTTGGGGCGGGGGTTGGCCGAGCGTCTCGGAGCCGTCCGTCCAGCGAGCTGGCTTTGTCCTGGCCGGGCACTGTGGGCTTGCTGGGCAGAGGAGGCCGGGGAGGGCTTTGGCAGACGGACGTCCCGCTCCCCGCCTGCGCTGGTGGCACCGGTGTCTCCGCGCTACTGGGCGCGCTCTCCTGTTCCGCGGGGCCTGCCGCCCCCTCCGCAGCCACCCGGCTGTGCGCAGCGTCCTCGTCGGAGCCATCGCTGCCCTTCCCCACGTCCACGCTGCCAGCCCCCTGCTCCGTCCTCGGCTCCGGCGACCGTGGCTCCGGGCTGGGCCTGCTGTCAGCCTTCCCGCTCGCGGGCAGCTTGCCCCGGTGCTGCGTGCACACGAACGTGCCCGCCTCCGCGCCGGGCCGGTAGGAGCCTGGGAGCAGCGTGCTGGAGCACTCCCTGCACCTGCCAAAGAGAAGGCAGAGCCCTGTGAGACCGGGGCGCCAGCCTGCCCCAAAGCAGGGAAAAAAGAGGGCTAAGGGGAAGTGCTTGGAGTGGCATTTGGGCAATCCCTGTGAGGAGATAAGGGTTAATTCCCTCCTCTGCTACTAAAACCAAGCAGGATCTTGGGAAAGTCATTCGGGAAAGGAGAGAAAGGGGAAAACAAGACTATGCCAGTATCTGCGTCCACGATGGGCTCATAACTCCAGTACTGCGTGCATTTGGGTCCCTCTCTCAGCTCAGAAAGCGTGTAGTAGATATGGAAGGGAAGCAACCATTATCAGAGCCATGGAGAGATTTCTGGCATGACTAGAATGGGATTCAATTCCACAACTGGTGGAGGAGACTGGAAAAAGCTACAAAATCACAGGCAGCCCTGAGAACAGGGGAAGGGACCGTTCACAGACAAGAGCTAGGCAGCACCAACTGAAATTAGGAAGCGATTGTTTCAGAACTGGCACAGGGAGGAACTCTCCGTGCACAGCACAGGAAGGCTACTGGCTACTTGCTATGATTTTGTGGTGGCCAAGAGTTCAAATGGGTTCTAAGAACTGGCAGAAATATTTGGAAAAAAAATCCACTGGGAGCTAAATAAAATGATGGTATTTCTGACTGAAGAAATCTTTCAGTTGGAAGCTTGAAGTGCAGTCAAGGTAAGAATATGCATGCCTGGCCTGCTCTCACCCTCACAGATATTACAGGATCAGTGAGGCTGGAAGGACACAAACTGATCATTGGCACCTATCAAAGATAGGGCTTTGGCCTGGAAGCACCCAGAAACAATTCAGTATGGCACTTCTTTCACTCACTCTGCCTCGCATATTGAATTGGGGTTAATAACTTTCCCCATTCTTCATCCTCTGCCACATCTTCCTGGATCATCTACTGTTTCCTCATGAAGCCTCTGATTCCTTCAAGGGGCCAACCAAGCACTCCCAAGAAAACCAAGCTGGTTTCTTCTTGTCTGAATAGCTGACGCTCACGGCAGCTGATTGCCCTACACTGCAACTGGATAATTTGGGTGAGGAATTCTGCTCTGGGTGTCCAGCTGACTGGTATTTACTCTGAAATGTAGAGCAGTAACGTGACGACACAGTGGGGCTGAGGAGGAGGGACCTAATGAAACAAAGAGGTAGCAAGTTTGGACAAGGGGAAAAAGAGGGTTGTTTTGGTTTTATCTCAGTCAACCCACAGAACGTGCTGCCACAAGACGTTCCCAAGCAAAGAGTGCCCATGAGTCAGCAGGAAAAAAAAGACAAGGCAAGCACAAGGAGACAAAAAAATCAGGATAAAATTACAGGGACCTCCCTGCTCAGTTTGAAGTGCTACAAGCTGTGCCAAGAAACATACCACACATCTCCTGTTCTCGGCTCTCAAGTGTTGTTATACTCACATCCCAACGCTCCTGCTTTTACCCTAGCTGCAGATGGGAAGTGTGACAGGCCCCGGCTCAGTACCTATTTTTGATGTGTTTCTATGACACGTCCCCAGCTTGGCTCAGGCACAAACTGTTTCTATAGTTCTGGGAGGCCTCCCATGTCTTTCCTGTGGCTCAGCATTTCTGCCCTCAGAGACCAGTGGCCCACGTGCAGGCTTTTGTCCTGTGGCCTACAGAAGAGGTCTCACCCCTTCACTGCAGCTAGGAAAGCCAAGTGAAACGACTTTGCAAATGCTGCAGGTAAGAACCTGCACCCAGGGAGTTGCCACAAAGTAGATGACGTCTAATCTCTTTGTTTCTTGGGTTGGTCATTGCTTGCTCTCCACATGCCCTCCTAAGAGCTCGGCATCACCCCAGGCAGGGCTGCAGCCTGTATATCCAGTTGAGACCGTGCAGCGTGGGAGGAGGGGGCTCTGTGGGTCCTGGGCCCTGGCTTGAATCTCATGGGAAGAAAAAGGTGCGTAGTAGAAAGACGGAAGAGCAAAGCAGCAGAACACCCTGGTTGTGAGGGTGGTCTGGCTGGCTGCGGGGCCGTCTTTGCCGGGCAGCGCCGGGAGCAGCCACGGCGCCAGGCCCAGCCGCACGTACCTGAAGCACTGGCGGTGGTAGAGCTTGCCCTCGGCCAGGTAGCGCTGCACCAGGTGGACGTGCTGCTGGCAGGCCGCACAGGTGCTGCTGAGCGACGAGCGCTGGGGCTGCTCCGCGGGCTCCGAGGGGGAGTCGTCCTGCGAGGCAGCGCAAGGGCAGCTCAGCGCGGCGCTGGGAGCTGCTCCTCGGCCGCCCGCGCAGGGGGCTGCTGCTCTCCCTGGCACGGCCCGTCTCTGAGCGCTTGTGGCACAGCTCGGGAGCTGGCCGTGGGGTCTAACAGTGCACAGCTGCCCTCGAGGCCAGGCACAGGCAGGTCGCCTCTTCCCACATTAGCAGGGGTCTCCTCCACACCCTGCCTGTCCCTCCAGAAGGTGCCTTGCCCCTGCCTACAGGCAGGGCTGAAGGGATGCAGCAGGAGTGCACTAACCCGGCGGCAGCAGGCACCTGAAGGGGAACACCCCTCTTCCCTCAGAACACAGGCCACCTCGGGTACCTGCTAGACCCCCAAGTAAAGAGCTGAGGAGGAAAAGGCATCTCCTCTGCCCCTCTAATCCCACAGCCTGCATTCCTGCTCCCCTCCTCCCCACACAGCGTTACCCCTTAGCAGGAGGGAGGTGCTTGTGCTGAGGAGCCTTCCAGCACCAATCCCCTCACTCTCTCGCCTGCCACAGGCAAATCCTGGTCCACAGACCCCTGGAAAGAAAGTGCTCTCTCAGCTACACGGATACTACAAGCACCTCTCCTGCCCCAAAACATGTGGCCAGTCCCCTGAGCCATCTCACTGCATCTCCCACATCCTCAGCAGCAGCAGGGGGGAGCTGCTGCTCGAAAATGAAGCCATTGGTACCTGTGGTGTCGAGGGGCTCTCAGCCGCAGCCACAGGCTTCTTGTGGGAGAGCGGAGGAGGCGACACGGCAGCAGCTGGGCGCTTCATAGGCGGAGGGACTCTGGCTGGAGACAGAGAAGGAATGCAAGGAGGATCAGGCACGGACAAGAACGGTGACTCATGCAACGCATGTGGGGGAAGGGGAGGGAAAAAAAAATCACCCAGCCTTGTGACACAGGACGGGACTTGCCGCTCCTGACACTTCAGTGCCTATTTTAGGGGGAAGAGACAAACACAATCTAATAATGGGCTGGCCACGAGGCTGACAGAGTCTAGTCCTACTATAGAAACCCTTGCGGTCCCAGGGACACCAGCCTGTCACTGTGATTTAATTTATCCATGAATCCACATGGCTTCCTCATAAAATACTCCCTAAGTAACACTTACAGCCCAGACTGCCAGCAGATGCATAGACGGCTGCCAGGGTGTTACTGTTGTTCGCTGGGCACCAGGCTTTGGGGGGCTGACAGCAGGTCTGTGCAGTCCCCCCTGCCCCCATCAGGGCTGGCACACACACGCACCAGTCCCCAAAGTGAGCTCTCAGCTGGGCGGCGAGCCTTCCTAGAGAAGTGCTTGTGTGTGAGAGGTTTATCTGATGCTGTGGTTGATGTGGTGTAACTAGAGAGGAGAGAGGCCCTGGGAGAGCTGCCTTGGACTAGCACTTGGCTTAGGTTGCAGCTGCAAAGAGAGATGAGCTGATTGAAGACACCCCACCCTTTCTCCCCTCCCTTATCCTTCATAGTCCCTTATCCTTCAGCCACTTCAAACTCACCAACGTGATAAAAACTACCTGGGAGGGGAGTTGCCTACCTAACTTTCTCCCATTTTGGTGAGTTAAAGCAGACCACAAAGGGGTCTGGTATGTTCCAGAGGTGACCAAACCCAAGCGGCAGGAATGCAGCGTGAAGGGAGGAGAAACAAGGCACTTCTTCAGCAGCAGCTGAAGTTCCATCATTCCCCACTTCTCCTGAAGCCTCAACCTGCCCCACTCACCATCTAGACCCTCCCCACGAGCAGCTGCAAGATCCAGAGATGCAGCTGCTATTCCGTCTTCTTCCCTTCCTCCTCAGACACAGGCAGCTCCAGTTTTCACACAAAAAGCACGGAATATGGGTGCTCTCTCTGTTCACTAACTCCAGGGCCACGAGCTGTGGACATCTGCCTTCCAAGCTGTGGGTAAACCCTGCTGAACTCCCAAACTGCAACACAGAGCTCCTTGCTGGATTCCAGCCTCTCCTGCCCCTAAGGCTGATATCCGAACACTGTGCACTCAATGCAGAGGAAAAAGGAAGCTCTGGAGCAGGAAAAGGAAACTCTTACAGACTCACTGCCCTGGGGATGGAGGGAATAGGGCAGATTTAAGTTGGCACACGGCACTGCTGGCTTTCCCTCACAGCCAAATGGGAGCAAGCTGGAAGCCACAAGGATGGAAGGGCACTCACCTTGGCTGGGATTGTTGAAATGGTTGTAGTACTGGGACACATAAGTCATGATGCTGAGGCAGTCAGGGACTTTCATGGAGACCATGTCATTGGGATCTAGGAGGGCTGGGATGCCCAGCTCCCGCTCTGCCAATTCAAAGGCCTGCAGGAATGGCAGAGAGAAATAATAAGAAAACTGATGCCCTCTGAAAAATCACATAGAAATCAAGCTCTAGGGCCCTGGAGAAGATTAAGACATGGGCTTCCCTGACAGACAGAGGCTCCTAGACACGCAGCCTGACTGAAGAGAGGGTGTCAAAGCAAGAGAGCTGTAACATCACTACAATTGCCCTGTGAAGGGGCCAGGGCTGGCGGGTACTTCCACATGTTGGCAGCTGGCCTGCTCCAGCAGCGTGGTCAAATACCAGCTTTGCCAAGCAGTGCCCTTGCCCACCCCAAATACCAAGCCCACCGAAACCCAGGCTCTGATGGAGTCTCCAGGCTCCGGGGTGCCAGGCCCTCCTCTCCTGTCATTAATGACAAGGGGACTCCAAGCATCCCTGCTCCAGAACCAGCAGCTTGTCCCACAGCAGCCATTTTACGCTTCTCGCCACGAGGTTACTGCCACTTCTGCTTGCGGAGACACAGGAGGGCAACACAGGTCCCGCGATCACATATGCGACTACCTGGCAGGAAGGCGTTTGGGAAAGAAGTCGCAGTTTAAGTGTTTCCTCCTTAGCACTGTTTGTGGGTTATTCAAAATCAGGGACCATCCTGTGGCTGTCTAGAGGGCAGCGCATCCAACCACAGCAATCTCTGAGGGGGGAGGCAGTGAGACTGCGGCAAGGACTGAGGGGAAAGCGAGGTGGGAGGGCACAGGCATGGTGTGAAGGGCCAGTATCAGATGCAGGACATCTTGGTAGTAGGTGTTGGCTCCAACAGCCCCAAGCAGCAGGGAAACAGCAAGGAGCAGCTGAGCTTCAGTGCCACCTTCCTCTCTGCTTGGGCCTGAAGTCACATTAGCTTCCTGCTTCCGCAGCCTGGCAAATCTGGAACACCTGAATTGCACCATTTTAATTTTCCTTTGAGATGTCACCTTGGCAACTACCTGGACAAACATCTTATCATCTCTTCAGTGCAGGCTGGAAGCTGATGTTTCAGATTCCCTTGTGTTTACAGAGAAGTCTGCCTGTTGTTTACAAATGTAGATTTTCTCCACCCCCTTCCCACTGTCAAGTCCTCCCATATCATATGACCTCCATCATTTCATATGACCTCCACTATTTCATTTCTCATGTCTCTTTTTCCTTCTCTGCATGACACACAGGAACTTACCAAACGGTTGTTTTCATAGACATCATCCTTGGAGAGAGAATCAAAGTCTCTGGAGAGAAAGCACAGACAAGCAACATGAGATGGGAAAGAAGAGTGCACCCCTGCCAACACATACTGGGTTTTAGGGCAGCCAGCCTTCCCGGGGCACTCCAGCTACTCAATATGTAAGATCCCAGATAAGCAAAACCTTGGTAAAATATATTTCCAACTGTAAAGAGGCAAAGGAACTAAGGGAAATAATAATGAATGAAAAAGAGAAGAAAAAAATCAGGCATAAAGAGGTGGTGGCCAGGAAATTACAACATCGCCTCAACTCTCAGAAGCTACCTATAATGCCCTCACGTTTAAAGGCTGAAGAACTACCAGGGCCACACTGTGGCCAGCACCACACATTGCTGCACTGAAGGGCTCACAAATATCATTCAGCATCGTCCCTGACTTGGCCCTCTAAGGCCACTGGCACCACAAAGGGAAGGGAAAGGGAAATTGGAACCCTTATCTTCAGTGAAAACCCCGACTACACTAGATCTCTCCCACCACAAGTGTCCTTAGACCTCCCTCCACTACCTCGAGGGATTTGATGTCACCCCAAGATGTGGGGGAACCCAGGAACCTGCTCCCCTCACATTATTCCTGCTCTTTCCCTGTGATTGAAGATCCTCCCATCCATGAGCAACCTGGATCTATCCCTCCTACTTCCAAAAGCCCTACCTGCCCCGCTGCAAATGGCTGTGCAGAACAAGGGACCTTAAACTGCACTTCTGCCCTCGCCTCCCAGCCGCAGGGCTCTCAATACCACCCTCTGCCACGAAGGTCACCGTTAGACAGGCTGTTGACAGCAAGGTGCTCGGCTGCGGGGCACAGAGGAACCCAGACACTTCTCACCCCTGACACAGCCTGGCATTGGAGCTGCCCCCTCAGATCCCTTCAGGGAATCGTTCCAGAGCAGCCCTAGGGATTGACTGCAGTGGAGGCCAGGGCGCTGAAACACTGCAGATTTTCAGCAGTAGGGGGGGAAGTGCAAGAAGGAGTTAGCTGTGACTGTTAGCATAGTATGTGCGAAGACTGCACTGCACTGCACCAATTATGGCCCCTTCCTGTCAAGCATTTCAGCTTTGTTATGAAAAAAAGAAGAAAAACACCATGCAGCAGCTCGATGTGCCTGTGAACTAGGTTCTCAGGTGAGGAGACAGCCCAGAGAGGGTCAGGGTTAGAGCAAAGAAAAGCAGAGATAGATGCCAAAGCTTGAGAGACTGACCCAGAAAGAAACTGAGATCAAATTTGCCAGGTTAACATCATGTCAGAGGGCTGAATGACGTGGTCTGTGCCTCTTCCTCCTTTAGGGAAGCCGGGATTTCCCTCGCATTCGAAGGACATGGCTGGGGGATCACAGACTGCCCTGGGCTCCGTTCCAAGGGCTGTGGTTTTCTCAGCTGTATCTACACGAGACCTGCTTGACCGACACCTCCCACCGCTGTTAGCTCCATAGGGGATGTAGAGCCTGGCACCGCATTCTTCAGAGATTAGACAATTCAGATTAGAGGGGATACACGGCTACCTCAAAGCCTACAGCAACACACCCCTGTGCACACAGGGTTTGGGAGAAACAAATACTCACTTGTATTTCTGCTGAGAGCCACCTGAGGGCTCTGGGTCCCACCTTTCCTCCACCTCCACTTGGATTTTACTGCATTTGCTTGCGACACCTACCAAACCTGTCCAGGCCTGTGGCTCTGGGACTCTCCCTGCGACACCAGGGGCTGCCGCAGGCTCCCTGGGGTCCTGCAGAGCAGGACGAGGCCGCCCTCCACCCCGAGCCACTCGTGTGACTGTACCAGCGCTGCAGAGGAAGTCCGTGACTGAGCTCAAAAGGATTTTCCCAGCTGCCACTGACACCATAAAATTATACTTCCTCTCTTCAAAAGCAAGAGGCTGCTGGTGCTATTTCCTCCAAGATAAACGAAACAGAAAAGCCACTTGCTGCTGCAAGAGTGAATGCAGTAGAAGCGCTGAAGATGGACTGCACATGAAGGTCTATGTTAAGCACCACCACCTTCCTGAAAGTGCATGGAAATATGAGCACAGAACTAAGCCTATTTGATATACTGCAACTTTTCCTTCTCTACTTACTTGTGGGAAAAGGTTCCAGCTGCAGTCTTCACTTGCATATAAATACTGGGTGTCCTTTTTTTTTTTTTTTTTGGGGTATTTATAGCTAGTTTCCACTGGGAGATATATTTTTCCCCTATGTCTTTTTTTTTTTTTTTTTTGACCTGGAGAACTCACTTAACCTTGCTGCTGTCTTTATTTATATATATTTTTTTCCTTTTAAAGAAAATACCAGCTTGGGAACACAAGCAAAGTGATGACAGCAATGCTATTTATTAACTGCTCTCTAAAAAAGTAACAACCTTCATCTGAATCCTCTTGCTTTCAGGATATGGTTCAGGGAATGGTTCAGATCTGCCTGAATCTCGGGGACTCCTTAGTGACCTGGGCTGGGATAGTATTTTTTGACAGACAACCATTCTGCTCTGCCCCAGCAAACCAGAGCCGTTTTAGCAAAACACTTCGAATCTGTCTGAGAAAGTAGGCGGCAGACGCAGGGATAAGAATCTCAAGCTGTTAACAGGAGGGCTCCTAAGCAGTGAGGGAATACAGGGATATTCTTTCCACTAAAGCAAGGCAAAAGACTCTCAGCTTTTATGCTTGCTATTAAACTCCATTAGTGCAAAGCCCTGGGGGGCTCGTTTGGTTTATACAGTTCCTCTCTGCGGCCTTTTCCAGCTCTCCCCCTCTGTGAACACCATAGGGACCAGGCTTGGCCTCCACCACCTCCAACATGAGCACTCCCATTTGGTGCTCCATCAAGCCTGTGGCTCCAGGCACGATCCCTGAGACGGGGAGCACTGCGGAGCAGGGAACACAACCTCTCAGGAGTGTGGAAATATAACCCCTTCCTCTCCACATGCTGCATCCTGCACAGAAAGGCCGGGACCTCACATCTCAGGGACACGTGGCTGCATGTCACCTCATTTCCTTGCTCCTGGTCCCGCTCACACTCACCTCCTGTCTTGACAAAGCACCAGTCCAAAGGATCAGGTTTAAGAACGGGAGAAACTCTGGATATCCCAGCTGGACTACTGTCTTGCCTCAGCAAACCCCAGCGGTGTAGCACATCCCGGAGTAAAATTTCCATGCAAACAGCATCCCAAACGCTCAGCTAATTAGATACATACAGAGCCACTGAGCACTCTAGGGTTTAGGGCAGCTGCCAGCGAGCCCAGCACAACCAGGGAAGGGGGAAGGGTGCTCTGCAGAGCTAAAACAAGAGCAAATTCCTAGATTCCTCAAATATAAATCATGAGCTCTTTAATGGCAACACCGCATAATGAGGCCTTCAGCTTTCCAGACCTTGTCAGGGAAATGCAGGCAGCACCCGGGAGGGAACAAATCGGATTTGTGATCCTGCCTGTAACTGAACCCATGACTCCTGGGACACAAAATACCATTCTATGGCAAGGCGCTCGTCTCCTGTTCTCGCCGCGTCTCTGGCTCTCCCAGCACTCTGGAGGCATGTGCCATGCCGTCTTCTTTTCTCCTTCCTGAATGCCAAGTACCTCCCCAAAGCTCCAAAATGCTCAGGACACTGGAAGATGCATTTTGCTTCACTAAGCTGCAACAAATGCCTCATAAACATTAATTTCATGCTTGAGATTTCTAAAGCACTAAGCAAACAAACTCATTAAGCCCCACTGTCTACTGTCAAGTTGGTTTAGACACTTCCAGCTTAACTGACAAGGGAGAAGAAGAGATTAAATGTCTCGCCCCACAAACACACAGTCAAAAGTAGAGTCAGAGGGTAAATCCAGGTTTCCTGGACTGTGCTCAAGGCAGCAGGTTTGCCAAAGGAGTGCCTTTGCCACACTCATTTTACAGATAGGGAAAGAGGGAGGCAGTGAGATGAAGTGAGGCACGTACAGTCGTCAAACTAGAGTCAGTGTGGTCCAAATGGAAGCTTTCAGTCTCACAGTTAAACACACAGGCCCCCAAGGCATGCACCCTGTCCTTCGTGGGCAGTGTAAGATAGCTTAATCTAGATTCAGCAGATACGGAGCACTTCCAGCTTCAGTTGCCTCTTTAAAAATAAATAAACAAATAAAAATAATAATAATTAAAAGTGTGTTTTCAAGATCCCTGTACAAGCTGCTCTGAAGCTCTCAAAAATAGCATCTTTCGGTTGCCATCTGCCTCATTTAAATGAGATTGTTTCAAAACAGGACTTACACTGAAAACTACTCCCACGTCACTTGTGGATGTTGGTAGGGCCTCCTCTCCCTTTCACAACACCCTCTCCCTTGGTGCTCCGCACACCAGCACAGACACATCCAGAAGGAGCCTGCGGAATAGGCAGGGCATCCAAGCAGGTTCAGACACCCAGGATGGGCACAAACAGCCACAACAGCAGCCAAAGAAAAGCCCTATGGAGCCGAGTGCTGGAGAAGCAGCATCACCCTGAGGGAGCTCTAGTCCTGCTCAGCTCTTGTATTTCCACCACAGAGTGGAAAAGGAACAAGGAAATGGGGAAGCAGCTGAGGACAGATGAAATTCAGCCCCTCTTGGGCTCAAGACGCTAGAAGCAGTGTGGTTGTCTCACAGGGGCTAGGAGAACCCATCACAAAAGAAGACCATGCAAGGTCAGAAAAGTATTTGTGGATCCCTTGCCAGGTCCCATTACTGAGCTGATTGAAAACTCTTTAGAAGAAGAGGAGTGTGGCTAGTTTTCCTCTGCCACAGGAAATTTACTGCCTCTGCTCCGATCTTCCTGCTTCCAAAACAGGACAGCCTGAAGAAGCTGGAATCAGACAAAATGATGCTACTCCTGATCCTCCTCTGGAAATCCTTCCGCAACATGCCATGTCCTTGTAAGGCCCTGGGTTTTGCCTTCACAATACAGCTCATGCAGAGTAACTGCAAAGCATTTAGTTAGGACACGTGCCAGGAATAGATTTAAGCCCACTGACAACTTAATAGCAGCGGCTGCCGCCTAATGGGATGGTAAGTATGGTTAACAGGAAACTGTCGGGTGGCTTTAGCTGTGTTATGGGAAGTTCTGCCAGTCCTTCTTGTTCAATCCTTGTTCTTCACTCAGATGTCAGCTGGCACTCACAAAAAGTCGGGAACACAGGAGGTGCTGGTGCTCCCGCCCTTTAACTTGCCTCCTCCTCCCCAGCAGCCCGGGCTGAGGTGCACGGCAGACTCGGGGCCAGCTGCGTTTTCCAAGGCCCTCTCCTACCGAGTCAGAACAAACTGCACCACGCGGGAGCTGCTGTGACACGACAGCGCTCAGCTACCCTGCGACTCGGGCAGAAGCAAATGCACTGGATGCCTTGGCTGTGGGGGCTTCCTAAGTAACACAACAAGCACTTTGTGGTGACCACACGAAACACCTCACACGGCAGTTTTCTAGCTCACTTGTTCAGCTCCTGCTTGTAAGAATACGAACCAGCTTTGCCTTCTTATGGGCACCACGGCGCAACAGTGTTAACCCTCATCTTGCTGTAGATTGCCTGTCTTCGCTACCTGGGAGAAAAGGCCACCTGGGAGCCACTTCAGAAAAGAGGATTTAGTCAATCCAGGCTGCCACTTTGGATGATGGCAGGAAGAAGAACTGGTCAAGGAGCAGAATGTGAGAGGAAACGCGATGCCATTTATGGGATCTGAAGGCCTTGTGAACAGGTGAGGAGTGTGCGTACGTGCCGAGGGCATGGGAAGCCACGCTGCACTGCTGGGGCTACCAAAGGCTGGAGCAGAGACGAGGTGGATCTCCAGCAGCGTCAGGGCACGCAGGGTTACTGTGGCAGGTTGGAGCAGATTCCTTCCCTCTGCGTAACCAGTTTCTCCAGGATGGCAATATGCCCCCTAGCAATCCCAAACTCACCGGCCTCATTATGAACTCCCAATCCCCCATGCCTCAGCCACACCGCAAAAGGAAGCTGCACAGAGGAAACTGTGCTCTAAGTCACCTCTTGACAGCGCCCAGCAGGACTTTTCGTCCCTGCTGGTATTCCCTATTTCTCATTTGCTTTGCAGCATTCACAGAAAACAGCCCAGACGCAGCTGCAAGCAGCAGCCCGGTCCCCGGACCAGCACCTTGCGGCTTGGCCGGCAGAGATGGCACGCGGGACCTCTCAGCAGCGGGGCCAAGGGCCTCAGCAACCTGGGAAAAGGTCCTTGGCAGCTGGGAGCGCCTCCGCCACATCCACGCGAGGGTCCCCAGCACCATTCCCCTTCTCTTCGGGCACCCCTTCCAGACGAGTCCCCCACCGCCTGTTACCTCCTCCAGCCGGAGGCAACGCCTTAGACGAGGCTTCACCACGAGCCCTCCGCGCTCGCCCTGCCCCAGACCTCACCCTGCCCCGCGCCGGATCAGAAAGCCGCCCAGGGCAGCGCCTCATCCCTCTGCCCGGCCCAGCCCGACCCGCGGCCGCCGTGGGGGCGCCCCGCGCGGTGCTCGGCCGGGCAGGACCCGCCGGGACCGGCCCCTGCCCCCGGGGCCCCGCTCCGCCCGCGGCCGCCGCTCCCGGGGCCCTTCCCCAGCGGCCGGGGACAAGCGGCGGCGCCCCTGCCGGCGCGGCGGGCGCGGCGAGGCCGGCGCCTCGCGGCCTGCGGCGGCTACTCACAGCAGGTCGGGCCGGTGGCGGTGCAGGATGGCGCAGAAGGCCAGGCCGTCGCGGAAGGAGGCGCTCAGGTCGCGGATCTCCACGCCGCGGTAGCCCTCGCACTGCCGGCGGCACCAGGCTTGCAGGGCGCCCCGCGGGCCCGACATGGGGGCGGCCGCTGCGCCCGCCGCCGCTGCGCGCCTGCGGGCGGGACGGGCTCGGGCTCGGGCTGCGGCTCGGGAACGGCGGCGGCGGCGGCCGCGGCGGGGCGGGCGGCCCCGCCTGCGGGGCGGGGAGCGGCCCTGGGGCGCCCGGGCTGCCGGCCCCGCTCGGCTCCGCTCCGCCCCGGGCGGGGAGGCCGAGCCCCGGCCGCGGCGGGGGGCGAAGAGTCACGGAGCCTCGCGGGGAAGCCGAGGGGCCAGCGCGGGGCCTGCGGCTGCCTGCTCGGCTGCTGCAGCCCCAGCAATGGGAAAGGCGATGAGAAAGGGCTGAGACAAGGAGCGTAACGCCGGGTCACGCGGCGGTACCGGAGAGCCCTCGGCAGCGGCTGCTGGGCTGTGCGGCGGCTCCGCCTGTGAGCGGGACCGGCGAGGAGGACACGGCAGCCCTGAGTCGTGCCCCAGGCAGGCGGAGGTGCCGCGCAGGGAGGGCCCCGCCGCCATGGCCGGGCCGCAGAGCGGGAGGCCGCAGGGCGCGAGGGCACGGGCCATGGCCTCCCTTCGGCCCCGCTTGGCCGCCTGCCCGGGGCCGCGAGCGAGCGGTGCCGCCTCGACGGCCGCAGAGCCGGGCAGGAAGCAGGGGGAGGCGGCGAGTCGCGCAGGCCGCAGCGCCTTTCTTCTCCAGGGGGAATGGCAGAGGGGAAACAAATCTGCGCCTCGCCAGCTTCCCCTGCTTCCCTGCCCCGGCGGCTCTTGGCTGAGCTCAGGCAGGTCTCGGAGGTCTCTGCTTGCAGAGATCCTCTGCAGGATTAATTGTTCATTGTCCGAGTTGGGGGCTTCCACTGGCTTCCTGGACAGGCTGCTTGGTAACCTCCTGGATCTCGCTCTTGCTAAATGTGTCCCACTGTTCTCGTCTGGCTTTGATACAGCTCTCATCACTGTGGTATCTGAACATCTCCCAGCAGTACGCTAGGGAACATGAGTAACATCTGGCACGCATGCGGCCCTCTTTCCTTTTTCCTCTCCCCAAAGCAGAGTGCTTGCAGCCGAGTCTCACCATTGTTTTTCTGCTCTATTTGCAGGAATGGAGGATGGCATCCTGTCACTGGAGGGGAGGAGAAGTCTGTGGTGTGGAGATCCTGTGGAGTTGCACAGGCTGGAATCAGCATGATTGTGTTTTGGAGCCCCTTGGACTAAGATCCAGATGCGCACATTAGGTACCTGGACCAGAGAGAGTCAGGCACTACGGGTAGGATCCAGCAGAGCAAATATGCCATGGAAAGAGCTACATAGTAAAAAACACAGGAGAAAAGAGGACAGATCTGGGTGTTGGATGTGTTAGCTGGGGATGTTTTGGAGAACAACATAGGGAATCATTAACACCTTATATTGGGCTCATGTTGCTGGGTGTATCCTAAGTGCTGTCTCATCTAACTACTGCTACTCAAGAGTATCTGACCAGAAAGCTTTCTGTTCATGAAGCTCAATAGGATTGAAACTTACCTTTCTCATAAAAAGTCAATCTGGGGATTGACTTGGCCATATCTGGGGAGAGAAACTTACTTTCTCTCATGCTGTATGTGTGACCTGGCATTAAAGAGTGACAGATGCAATGGTGTTTGTAGGGATCCATTGACAGAAGTCACAGCATCAATCCCTGCTCCAAACATTGTCTTTTTATTGAGTATAAATAACAGAAAGCTTCTGGAAGCAGGACCATGTAGAAGGACTTTCTGCTTCCAGGTGAGTTCTGCTGCAGGCTACAAAAATTAGCTTTTTCTCTTGTTCCAGCTCAAAGAAGGTTGAATTCTTAGAGCATATAGGCCTGCTCTGAGGAGTTGGGGGACTGCTCTCAGCAAGTGCTGCTTCCTACCTGGTGGTCGGGGTACTATGGTGGGAAAAACAGGTTTGAGCTCCCTCAGGTTCAGGGACTGCATTAGGAGGCCAAACTAGGGCTTAAAAGAAAGCTGAAAACTTTACTGTTCCTCCCCCCCCTTTTTTTTCCTGCCAGTCCTTGAAGGAGGATGAGGCCTGGGAGAGAATAATCCCACAGAAACCAAAAACATTGTTCAGACTGAACTCAAATTTAACTTCAGCTAAAAAGAAAGAAACACAACCTGATTTCTGGATCCTGTTCAGACTTAGAAGTAGTCTGCACTAAACAGAAGTAATTTTCACTATTCCTAGGGGCATAAGCCATGGCAGCAAAGGACGTTGAAACATCAGATAGTGAAGTACACATGGGGCAGAGGTGACTTCAGGGGTAGGCAGCAGCCAAGCAAGGACTTTGAAGATCAGGACATTTGGAACTGTGAGCTGTACCGCACAGGAAACCCTGGAAGAAGTGGAGGAAGAGCGTGATACGATCTTAGGAACCCATGACATTGAGAAGATGGATTGCCACGAGAGCTATCTTAAGTGTTTAGTACGATGATTATACAAGAAGACAAAAAAAATCTATTAACAAAAAATTACTTAATTTTTTTTCTACTTAGGCAAAAGCATTTCCACTAAGACACAGCAAATGCTGAGCTTATTGTTACTGATCCCGAATTAGCAGGTATTTTCCTTTTCTCAATACTTTTTCTTAATTGGTTATATATTTCCTTCTTCCATCAAATCTAATGCTTAGCACTCTCTATTCTCTCATCCATGTCCATTCCTTGTTTTGTTTCATTCCATTGCTGCATGGCCTGAGGGCTGCAGAAAGTGAAAAACATTTAGGTAGTACATTTGAAAGGTTTGTGCAGCCTCCCCACCCAGGGCCCAAAGTTGTGGAGTAAATTGCCAGAAACGATACTCCATAGAAAGGAAAGGAAGCATTGTGGAATCAGCCATGTTGTCGCATCCCAAAACCTGCGAAGCCACAAAACATGTTCTGTGGTTCCTCCGTGAAAACCGTTTTGACCAGAAGTGCCGCAGGGAGCCTCCCTGGCATGGGACAGGCAGAGGCCACCCCTCCTCCCTGCAGGCAGGACGCAGCTCAGGCCGTACGATGCTGCTCTGCTCGTTGCCCCGCGTTCCTCCTGCTGCAGACAGTGCCAGGCACCGAGTCGAGCTGAACCCATCTTTCCGCCCCGCGCGCGAGAGCTGCGGCTCTTCCTGGCTTTGTTCCACAAGTGCCAGTCCCGCTCCATGAACTTCCCCCGGGCCCCGGCGTGAGGCAGGGAGCCAGGCGGAGCAGCTGCGCTGGGCACCGGATGGCCTGTGCGCATCCTCCTCAGGAAGCTGCTCTGACAGACACAAACAGAAGCAGCAGCATATTCACATATTTGGAGGGGCACGTAACTGTTGGCAGGTTTAAGGAGGTCCATGTACTGAATCTCTCCAATCTCAGCATGCCAATGATGAATTAAAAACAGGTTAAATCTCTCCAACACATTGTGATTGATTTACTCATTGCATTTATCTTTTACAAAAAGTATGAAAAGATTTAGGCTTTGGGATAATAAGCAATTGATGGGGAAGTGCTGTCAACAGCTACAATCTGGGCTGCTGGAGGTCAACAGACCCAGACATGAAAAGGACCATACCCTCTATGTCACACAGCTCCCACAGGCTGCTGCAGCACAGGGGCATTTCAGTCCCTTGGCAATCTGGAAATCTCTCCTGCCACCTCAACCCCTTTCAAGCTGGAGGTATTGGAGTTCTCAGTATGTGTAACATTAACAGCAGCAGGCAGGAGGCCAACAGGAGCTGCCCATTTAATATCTCTCTCTGCTGTCCCTGCTCTGCCTGCTTAAGTTATGGGACTTTGCAAGGGGAAATGCAGTTTACAGTATCTAGGACACTAGAAACTTGACCCTCATTCAAACAAGGCCTATAATGTAACAAAGGCCGATTATTCCTAACTTCTAACCAGAATCACAACCGAAGCAGAGCTGGACTGCCAAGACCCCTCTCTCAGTGTAAAGGAATGAAAGGGAGGGGTACGGAGGCAGATGGTGCATGTGAAACATGCTTTGTGTAGCTTTCCTCTTACCCACAGGTTTCTCTTGCACCTGTTGCTTCCACTCAAGCACTGAACTATTTAAAGACATTCTGCAAAAAGAGACGAGAGGGTGTGGAGGGTACGTGAGATGTGGTTCATTCTTTACATGCTTCTCTCTGCCCTAGTATCTACAAGTCCTTGATTCCCCTCTGTAGGGCTTGTTTTCAGCTGCTTTTTCATTTTTAGGGCACTGCAAATCTTGCCCGCAAGAATCCAAGGTGGTTAGAGAATAGGGAAAAATTGGCATCTGAAGGCTCAAAGCATTTAAAAGGGTTTTAATAGAGTGAAATGCCCTCAGGAGATGTTTCTGGAGAAAGTGTAAGTTCTATAAAGTAAAGGGCCAGGACTTGGGCATCGCATAGGCTGAAATGAACCACAGCCTCCACCATCAGATCAGATGACCAAACTTAGTAGTCACTGGATGTTTTTAAGAACGTCTTCTCCCTCCCTTTAAAAAAAAAAAAAAAAAAAAGGCAAAAAAAGCAAGCCTTAATCCACTTTGGAGCGTTTCTCTCCAACAGCAACAGAAAAAGGTGGTGATTGTAGAGGAGATGAATTCAATCTTCTAAAAACAAAATCACAACTCAGATTTAGTTCAAGGTGGGGCAATAGCTGAAAGAAATAGCACCTCTTTCCATATCCTGTAGAAATGTTGTAGAACTGCTCATATTTTCGTTGTTACTCAGTCCTGTAGTCTTCCCTGTTCGTTGGGGAAGAGTGAAGTGCACAGCACTACAGAATATGGAAACAGATCTGTTCCCCACTGTTACCTGCAACAATATAGGCCAAAGAGCATAAACCAACAGCAGGTACCTGCCCATGTCTTCAGATGCAATTATGTTCTTAGAGAATACACCAGATGCTGAATGCTCACCAAAACTTTACTCATTTATTAGAAGTTTTGACCTTTGCAGGATGGTTTGAGACAAATGCGCCTGCTTATTAAGTATAAAAACCTTCAGAGCTATAGGAGATTCCAGAAGTACTGGAATCCTGAGCTTCCCTCCCTTAACAGCAAAGGGAATAATCTCTCCCTCCCACTTCTTTGCTCAGTCCAATCACTGTGGTCATTGGTTTAGGGTCTCTGGCCCATCTTCTTCAAGGTTCGATTCAGCTGTAATTAAAGAAAGTAGCAGTCAGAAAAATACAATGATTAACATGCTGGACTGTTCTCACCCCCAGCCTTAATCCAGTGCTTCTGCTGCTTCTCTCCAACTCATTTACAAAAGGATCCTCATAAAGGTGCAAACAGCACGCAAGGTAGGAGGGGGAACTAACACAATGGCCTCCTCTTCCCTAAGACAGCAGGGTAAGGGCTGGGGAGGATATTTAGCAAAGGAAGACTAAGAAGGTAACCCTTAGCTAGCTCCTGCTCACATCCCCAGGGCTCAGGATTGTGCTGCACAGGTTTCCAGCCAGCAGCAGCCTCTGCTGGGAAAGCAGAGCAGGGACAGTGTTGCCTCCTGGCTGAGCACAAGGCTGATGTCACTGGTGCCCCAGGAACCCTTACATCTACTTTACGCAGCCTGGCAAGCAATGAGGGTAGTAATGTGACTTCGTTCCCGTTACTGATAGAAACACCACACCTGTTGAGGCACAACTGAGCCCCAATGAGGGAGCCACAGACCACAGGGAAGAGAACCTGACACAAGCCAACAACCAGGGGTGGTTAAAAATTGCTTCCCTTTTTACCTACCAAAAGGCTGAATCTTGCTCCCACTATCAGCACCCCTAAATAGTAAAAATCCTTCTCCTTTCCCAACGTGGCTCAGCTGGAAGAATGTCTCTCATACGAGAACTTAATGTTCCTCAAAGGCCACGAGCTGCTGCTTAGGTCACCCGTCTTTGGTCAGTGCCTGCGCAAGGCACCGCACAGCTTGCACCCTGAAGAGCCCCAGACTTCCCCCATGTCTCCTACAGAGCCACATGATTCTGCTGCTCAGGCCTCACCTCCTCAAACTTGTGGATCTGGCGGATGAAGAAGTCCCCGTAGCGCCGAGCAACCTTTGTGTCTGCAATGTGGATCATGTCCTGGGGAGGGAGGAAGCCGCATAGTCAGGAAACTGGCAGAACCAGCAGGGAAACAGCAACCTCTATGAAATGGGAGGAGCAACCAAGGGGGCTTCCCTCTAGTCCTGATTCAGCATAAAATGTGTGCCTAGCCTGTACTAGTCCCAGAGCCACCTCATTTAGTTCCCTTTAGGCTGTCTTCCCTTCATCCTTGCCTGTGAAGGGCCCCAGATTCAAACCAGATTCACCTCTTGTGTTCTCAGCTTCTCCAGTCAAGCTCAGCCCCCTTTGCAGCAGCCTGATAGTCCCTAAGCCAAAGTCTGTCAGCCTTGAGTCACACTCTGCTTCCTTCTACTAACAGATAAGAACAGTGCTATCTACAAGGAGAGCTAGGCTTGCAGTGCAAGTCAGCCAGTTGTAAGTCAGTTGAATTCATGGGACCAAGGGAGACAAAGCATGAATGACGCCTTGCAGGAAAAAGTCTGCTCTGAGGACCACAAGTCTGGAATAACTGGTTCCTCTAGCAGCTGTTGCTGCTGCTATCCTCTTTGAGGAATGAAAGGTGACGTCTTAAAAGACTTTTTTTTTTTGATAGCCTACACTGCTCTGAGCAATAAGAGCAGGCAGATGACTGGACCATATCTTGAGTTTAGATTCCTAGCAGAGCTCCAGTGAAAAATGCAGCCACAACATGGCCAACTGAGGTATCACATTTATCAAGGAGAGATGTGCTGGAGACCTACAAAGCTGACAGTCCCACCTGAGACACTGACAGCACAACCTGTCACCCAACTATCACTTCCTGAGAGCGGTGACAGACCTACAGCTTCCTCAGACGAGGGCAAAGATATTTAGAACCTCTTTTTTCACCTCCTGGGTTCAATGACTGTCATAGCTGTCTACATTATACTGCAACTGCTCATGCATTGACACTTGCATTGAACAGCTTCATTATGGGCAGCCAAACCTTTCACATAGCAGAGAAAGAAGGGATGTTTCCCCACAAACTGTACCCAAACCTGGTGTTCTCACCTCCAAAGCTTCCTGGCTGGAGGAAGGACAGGCTGGTAAGGACAGGAGGAGGCTGGTAAAGGAGCAGATACTAACCTTGTCAATATAGAAGTCTACCTCAGAGGCAGACTGGAACTCCCCATCCAGGGCAGAGATGCCACTGGTCCACACCAGGTTCTTCATCTTGTGCTTGAAAACAAGCAGCTGGATGCGAAATTCCTGCTCCGTCAGGTCCAAGAAGCCAGCCAGCTTGGCCACAGGCATGGTGGTGTAGAGCTTGAGGAAGCTACGAATGGTGGAGAGCTGGGCCTGCTGCTGAACCTCATCAGCAAAGACCTTGAGCTGCTGCAGGAAGGGCTCCTTGTGGTAGTTGGGGTGTACATTGTCATAGTTGGGCACCACAGGAGAGAGGAATTTGGGGCAGGCATAACTAAAGAGCTCCTCATAGACTTGTGCGTCGCCCTTCTGCATGCGCAGCATCTTGTCCCCGTACTTCTCCCGCAGCTGCAGGTGAATGCTCTCGTCGATGCGCATGGGGTACATGGTGAGGGCGATGGCCAGCAGCGCGTGCATCTGCTCGTTCTGCTTGTTAATCTGAGGCAGAGAGGAGAAGCTGTTAACTAGCCAATGTGCTCCAGGCTTACAGAACAGGGAAGAGCTGGTAGGGAAGAGCTGGGAGATGCATTTTTCAGAGGCAGGCTCTTCACCTGGAGCACTGACAGTCACAATGCTCAAAGGAGACAACACAGAGAAACAGGGCTTCAGGGCAAAGCAGATGAACAAGCATCTAGGGTACTGTCAGTGAAAAATAAAGCTGGAAGATGGGGAAGGACAGTGAAGTAAACTAATCCATAGCCATACAGAATCTAGAAAGGCTTCTGTGCAAAAAAAGGCAGATAGGTTAACAGCCATGTCCTAAATAGAACTGTCAAGGAACAGCTATTAGGGAGGCCACTGAGGAGGACACTAAGAAACTGCATGTGGGATGAAACAGAGAGCTGAATGGCTAAAACAGAGACAAAAATTGAGTGTCACTGAATTGGGAACCGCAGGATTTGGCTATGCAAGGAGTTAGAAATTAATCAGGAAGTTGAAGAGGAACAGCAGGAGACATATTGACATCAGAGGCAAGTTAAGAGTTAGGAGCTTTGTGTTAGTCGTGCTGAGTTTAAAAAGTTTGTGAAACATGAGACAATGGAAGCAGGCAGAAACATAGGTTTGGACTAGGACTGGAATCTGAAGAAGCACTGACAAGAACACTGGCAGCTAACTTCTAGTTTTCTAGCCTTTTTACCATCTCATATTTGTAGGTCGTCCTCTGAAACATGCTCTTGGTCCTCTGAATGTAGAGGAGGATGTTGGCAAAGACGCGGATAGCATCCTGGTAGCGCCGCATCATCAGGTACGCAAAGCCCACGTAGTAGTAGGTGGTCACCTGGCACTCGGGCACCCGAGAGTACATGCTCTGAGACGGACAGACATAAACCATACTACATTAGAGGGGGGACACTAAACAGCCCGCTACCCAGAAGCCAGCTGCCTCTGCACCCTTTCCAGTCCCACATATAGAAGGGAGGGGGTCACCTCCTACACTTCACTGTTAACAGCTTCCTTGCTATTGGAGTAAATCATCCCAATTCCTATGTTTTCCAGTTTCAGCTTCTTGCAAGCTCTTGCACTATGCCTGCCACTGCTCTGCTCAACCTTGCTGCCCTTTCCCTCTATTTCAGTCCTTGCCTTGTGCCAGACAGCACAGGGGTGTATCTCTGCCTCTGATTTTTACTAGGCACTGCCATTGTAAGTCGCCCAATCCTAGGGACAGCACTGGGGAAGTGAGAGCAGGCATAATGAGAACAAGCAGGTCAAGAATAAAGAAATAAGCCATTAGTTTTCCCTCGGGCCTATTCATTCCACTCTCAGGCCTACTCACCCCGTTTAACCTTAGTCATTAACTAAGATGGAAACAACATCTATTTGTTGATCCAACTACATTTTGGTGCTTTTATCACTTATGATTCAAATAATAGTCCCTATAAGAAAGCTGCCTTGTACAAATAAAACTCCTAAAAAGTTAACCTTATATGCTACAACGGCAACAGGCATTGCAACAAACCATCATACCGCTTGATTTAAGTGTAAAAGTGTGTTCGAGAGACATGTTGAATTCTTCCAGCTCCTCTTTCAGAGGAGTTCCTTACACCTACAACAGCTAAAACCAGCTCATCAGTTGACAGACTCATTATAGCAATCTTTCAGGAGGATACTTGAACAAAGGCACTCGAGAAACTGCAAGGGAGGGTTTAACAACATGTGCTATTACCTTCTTGTTAAGCTCAATGTTCTCTAGAACCTTGATAGCTTGGTAGTAATCCCCTAGCAGAGAGTGCAGACGCAGCAGACCAACCAGACTGAAATAACCCAACATCTTGTAGAGAGAGTGACGACCATATTCTCCAGCCACACTTTCAGGATCACCTGTAAATAAAAAATCATGTTGTTCTCCTCTAAGGGAACAAGCCTTCCTTCACACACCTCCATGCACACAGGCAAAGGGAATAAGACCTCAAGTGTAATCATCAACATATTTCAAGTAATAAGGCCAAGAAAACCCTCTTCCCAATAACATATCCAACTATCAAAGACAGAGCTTGGTCAAATCAGTGCAAGGCAGAAGAGACACCAGCCTGGCCTGGTATCACCCAGCCAGCTTACCTCCACTAGTGTAAACCTCCAGCTGTCGGTTGATGTTAGATTTGTCCACCAGAGAATGCAGCACGTTAAGGACACTGTGAACGTTCCAGATCTTGGGGTTAGAACGAAGGAAATCAATTTCTTCTTCAGACTTCTTAGCCGTCTTGCAGCGGTACTGGCTGAAGGACTGAAACTATAGGAAAAAGAAAAGATGACATTTGCTGATGAGACGCTAGCGTGGAAATGTTCATTTAAGTGCACTAGGCTCATAAGTTGATCATTCAAATCCAGAACAATAAACTGCAGGTCACATCAAAGAGTTTAATTTGAGCTCACTTGGCAACCAAGGCGGCAAATACACCAGCATTAAAGTGCCTAGGGAAAAATCTGATAAAGCGCAAAGACAGCCTGAGGGAAAAGGCCAAAAAACAGAACCAAGATGTGAATGCTCTCTAGACAACTAGGTCAGAGAACTAGGCATAATTTTACTGTCTGAAGAGGCAGTAAAGAGAGTTACCAAATAAACATTATATATCTGCATATGCATGCATCTCTTTCTACCTCAGCTCAAGAAGACTGCATCTAAAATACTGTGAGGAACTCCAGGCAAAAAAAAAAAAAAAAAAGCAGTAGCACTTAAGATCTGAATTACTGCATTCAGAACAGGAAGCAGAAAAATATCTCCCTAACATCAAAATCTAAGATCACAGATTATTTCAAATAAGGACAATAATCTCTTTAAACAGCACCCAGTTAACTTTAAAAGAGGCAAACCTACAACTACTTCGGCTACCTGATGACCCACTAATAGCAGTGCCTATATCAGTTTACTGACCCACAACAATATGGTAGCTACAAGAACCACAGCGAGGTGGAAGACACAATTTAATTGCACAAACAGATGCAAGACCACCCTAAAATGACCGAGTCATACGGTCACATACCTGGTATATGAATTCATCAATGATATCCCAGAGCCACTGGTTGGGCAGTTCCAGAGGAGCTGGACCATCAGCATCTGCAGAGGAACACAAATAATACATTAGAGGCAAAATCTCTGGAGCAAAAATAACAGTGGCTGGCATCAGATGCATGAAGCCTCCAGCAGAGAGGTGACGTGTAGCTCTGGCTACCTTTTTTAAAGTTGTAAAGTAGTAAGGATAGGGGGATAATCTCTGGAGTGGGACTGCTCAGCAGCAGCAACTCTCAGAGGCTGCACAGATCCTAACATGTTATCCTCACTGATCTGTCCTCTGTGAGAAAAGCGCCAGGAAGTCAACAACATTTAAATTTGTCCCAAAGGGAGTCTGCAACTGTAAATAGCTGTGAAAGGCTGCAGCAGATATTTCCTAACTTACATCCTCATTTTTCTGTTTTAATGAAGATAAGTAAAGTATTTCCTTTTGTCAACCCTCAACAAGACAGAAAGCTTTAAGTTTATTTTTTAAAAATATTTCAGAAAGTACTGGAAGCATTTGGATTTTTTGTGATTTTAAAAACTCAGATGTTAAGTGCTCTTCCTTCAACAACCTCAAACATATAGAAAGCTCAGACTGCTTCCCCCATATGATTTATAAGTTAATGTGTTACAGTACTTCTTTTTCAACCCCTCTCCACTGCATAACCCCTCTTCTGCACAATTTCCCTCTGCAAAATTCACAAATGGGATGAATTGCAGGGACTCACTGAGGATGTAGTTGAAGAGATTGCAGTAGTTGTAATAGGACTCAAATCTCTGTTCCAGAGTGGGCCCCCCCTGCAATAAGAAGTCAGGACAATCTGTTTAGTTGCAGATATTAATTCATGGGCAATGGCATATAAAGGACAGACACCAGTCACACGAGCAGATGTTCTTTTCCGGTAATGTTAGAGTCAATACCTTGATTTTCATGCCTACCAACGCCACCCAGAAAACTTGAGATAATATCATTTGTGCCCAGTAGGAAAGATCTGACTTTCCATTTGCTGGCAGCAACTCCTAATGCTAAAGCATTCAAACCTCCTGTGAATGGAAGGCCTCATCTTTCCTTGTCCTCCTCACTGCTGTCCACACTCCAGAACTTCTTATTACTTTTCACAGCTTTCTGTCCTTCTCTCTTCATGAGAAGCCTTAACAAGCAATGACAATTCTGCTTCTAGACAATAATTCTAAACACCCTAAAAGACAAATAAATGTATTAAGGAATCACTCTTCCCAGAGCAGTCTTCCTTTTTTCACTTGGAGACACTTGAAGGCAGTCTGAGAACTACTAACGACCCTGCTCCAGAAACCAGTTTCTCCTGTTAGAGCCTGCTTTGGACTCAGGTTAACAGAGCAGTCCTTTTGAAGTCCGCATTTCTCCACCCACTGCTCCAAAACTGCAGTTATTACTCATCTAATCCATAACCCTTCACCACTCATCATCTTTTCTCAAACAATCATGAACTACTTTGTTTTTCCCTTTGTCTTCCAATTAGCTTAAAAATAGCCTAAAAAATCCTTAAGTCGCTTTAAGATCATTATTCTGTCTGTTTCTTGTAGGGTGCCCTCCTTTCCCTCTCCAAAAGGCACTCTGAAGCAATGCTTTCTACTCACAAATAGCACAGCCTCCTCTTGCAGCACCCCTTTCTCACCTATTTGCCACTCTGAAGTACAATTGAAAAGCCACAACAGGACACATACAATCTGATCTACAGGTCTTGCAGCTACAGCTGTACACAGAAGAAAATTAACCTATCTTCCAACATTTTTCTCTTCCCTAACTCACTAACTATAACAGTCACTATTAGCAATGTCAAACTTTCACGTAAGAGCCTCCTCACAACACAGGCCAGGTTTTCTTATTGATATAAGTTATTAGGGAGGACTTTACACTCTTTTCAGCCAAGCTTGAGGAGACACACAACAAGCCTCAGAAAGTCAGTTGTCTTGCTTTTCAATAATCAAGGAATTCTTACTAAATTAACAAATTGCAAAAAATTTAAGCTTCCCTAAAAACAACTTGACAATACAGCTCATGAGAATAACCCATCTTGTTCTGCAAAATTTATAGGATTACTGATGCTGAAACAGGAAGGATTGGCAAGCTTTATAGTAAAAAGAAAACAAAATATTAGCAATATGTAGAAAAAAGGATAAATACTCACGCTGACTTTAGCATAGATGTGCCTATAATAAAGTTCCTTGTATAGGATCAGGAAAACAGCATCTGGAAAACATGACAGAACGGGTCATGAGCAAGGCAGAAGGCCCAGGCAAGTGGCTATATCAAATGCACTGATGCCATTCCTACCGCCACAGTGATAAAGAAAGGCACGAAAAGACGTTTCTTTCAGTTCTGACTTCTTGCCAAGCATCTATTCAAGTTGCTACAGTAACAAAACTCCCTGTCTCAGAAAGCAGCAACATCATACACCCACCTGCTCTCTCATGTATCAGATGTGATTCATGTTCCTCCAAAAAGCAAAAGGGAAGGAAGAGAAACACTTACCATTTCCAACCTGCGGGGCAATAGCTTCTGCCTCTGGCCATGGCGTATTCTTAAAAAACCTTTCAGTCAGCTTTGTCCAGCTACAAGACAGAAGCTCATGGTATTACAAAACCTTTCTCATTGTCAGCAAGATAGAGATCACAACATGGAGGATATTATTCCCTTTTACCAAGCGGAGTGTTCAAACAAGGAGCAAGAATGACAGACTAAGCAGTTAAAGCCTTTCAGTTATCCCTGAAGCACTGAACTGTCACGTAAGCTATTTCCATATACCCTTTATGTTAAGGTAGCACAGACACAAACATTATTTTTAAAAAACAGATAAAACAATGCCACTCCAAAGGCCACCCACAATCTGGCAAAGTAGTGCCACTGAGGTCACTTCTTGCAGCCTGTCCCCTAGAAATAGGAGGGACAGTATCTTCTTTTAGATAGGTCACTACTCACCCAGACTTGTGCTACCCTACTGACCTAGAAACACCTACTCTTTCTCAGGATCAACCCAACGCTTGGGCCATGCTGCTGTTGGGCCAGCGCAACATGTGGGTGCTGCCTTGAAGGGCAGACTCGCTCCTGCCGCAGCCCAAGGAGCAGCACCCTGGAGCGGGGACGGTGGCATCGCACCTGTTCTCGTAGATGTCCTGGATCTCGTAGACCTTCTGGTCGATGACGTCGCTGGAGACGCGGCTGGCCTGCAGCTCATACACCTTCTGGTCGATGAGGTCCGACACGGTCTTGTGGAAATACTGGATGAAGTTCTTGATCACCTCCGGGATCACCTGGTAGGTCTGCTGCTCGTACTGCCGCTCGTAGGCCAGGTCCTGCTTGGGGTCTCCTGCGAGGGCGCAAGGGCCATGAGGCGGCGGCCGCCGGGCCCGCTGCCCCGCGCGGAGGCCCCGCGCAGGCCGCGGCCGCCGGGCCGGCCCTTACCCGTGTGCATGTCATAGTCGTTCGAGTAGGCGTAGGGATCGTAGGCGGCCTGCGGGGCGAGAGGGAGGGAAGGGGACAGCGGTGAGCGCGGGGGGCGCGCGGGGGGCCGCGGGGGGCGGCTCCGCACCCACCTCGGTGTCGTAGTCCTCGCCCGGGTAGGCCATGGCGGCGGCGCGGAGACGGCCCCGGCCGGAAGGGGCGGGCCGCGGCAAGGGCGGCCGGAAGGAAGGACGAAGGGCGGAGGAAAGGGGCCGGGGCAGGCGCGGGCTGCGCCCGGAACGCACTCCCGAACTCCCGCCCCCGAGAGGGCGGGGGCACCTCTGCGCTCTTCCATTGGCTGAAACAGCTGCCTATCCGCAGTCTTCCGAGTTGCGGTTGGCTGACTGCCGCTTCAGGCCAGCCCCTTCTCTCTGATTGGTGATCGCGCCTGCCCGTCAGCCCTTCGTGTGCACCGCCTCCGCCTCGTCGCACCCGCTCCTACCTCCCCTCTCCCCTCGCCGCATCCCCTCCTCGCTCCCCATTGGCTGAGCGTCCCGCAGCGCTGTGCTCCCGTTGGCCGCGCCCCGCTGCCATAGCGACAAGCCCCGCCCCCGCCGGCCTGCTCGGCTCCGCTCCGCTCTGCGCCGGGGATGGAGGGCGGTGGCGGCGGCGGTAGCGGCGCGGCGGAGGCCGGTGCGGGGGCGGCGGCGCTGGAGGCGGCGCCCGGCGCCCCTCTCGGCTGCCTGCACGTGCTGTGGCAGCGGGAGGAGCCGGCGGGCAAGATCCCGGCGCGCCGCCTGCGCAGGGCCGCCCGCCTGCACCGCCGCCTGGGGCCCACGGGCAAGGAGAGCCACGGTGCGTGCGCGGCGGGGGCCGCCCGCCCGCGCGGGGCTGCCCCGGCTCCGCGGGGCCTGGGGCGGCGGCCTCTCTCCTCCATGCGTCCCATAACCACCCTGTTTCCCCCCAGCTCTGAAGAAACTGCGCGAAGCCGCCAACGGCAACGACTTGGACACAGGTGAGGCTCCCGCCGGGCCCTTCGGCCACGGGTCTCTGTTTTCTGAGGAGGAAGCTGAGTTTTACAAAGGGCGCTTTGGGTGCTGAGATGTTCCAGCATCCGAGCTCTTCTGGTGGAAAACTTCTTCCTACTGTAAGCAATAAGAGAGTATTTTGTAAGAAAGAAAAGTGCCAGGTTTACAACCTAGTACCTAGTACCTTGAGATAGCAAGGCCCAGCAGATCATAACGACTGTCAGCCCTCGCCTCTGCCTCTCACAGTGACTGCAGAGCAGGCACGAGGTCTCTGTGAGACCCATCGGCCGTCTTACACTGTGGGTCGTAAGATAGTCAAGAAGTGCTTTGAGAAACGGTTTGGCTTGTAGAAGGTGCTGATGTATCAGGACAGCTGGTTGTGCTCCACCCTGCCACTGCCCCTGCCCATCTGTTTCTGCTGGGGTGTTGAGGGGTGAGAGCAAGTGAGAGGAGTGGGAACATGGCCCGTGCTGCCCAGCGCCGGCCCCTGCGAGCTGGCGGATCTGCCAGCGCGGCGACCTGCCAGGACAGGAAATACGTGACACGGCAGCAGTCACTGAGGCAAGGGGACGACGGAAGGAACCAGGCTTTCAAAGATAGAGCAAATCGGTTAGTATCTTTCACAGATGCAGGAGGAGCTTTACTTTGTGCACTGGTTACCACATCAGGAAAACTGAGAACATGAGGAGCAATAGCACGTTCAGTTGCCCTTGCTGCATGTTGCTGTGGCTGCTGCTCTTTAGTTAGGTAAAACCTTACTAGGCTCTTTGTATCTCTAATACCCGGTACTTGAGAGCCTCACTGGTTCCTCTGCATAAGCAGGTTTTTCTTTCTTATCTGAGAAAGATTGGCAGCTCTCATTACAGGCAGGGTGGTTTGTGGTGGTATCGAAATAGTTGGGTGGAAGATCGAGGGGGAACAAATGAGAGAAAATGATGACAGAGCTTCCAGGAAGGGCTGCTCGGGCTGTTCACCCACTTAGTTGAATAGATTGCTCCCCTTGGGAATGTTTGCACAGCTGTTTGCAGGTCAGTGCACTCACCTGCTTGCTTTGCAGTGAATTGTCACCATTAGTGTGGAGAAAAAAGAAACCTTGAGGTGTCAGATGAAACCAGGAAGCGGCATGTTCCAAACAGAGAGCAGGAGACGTTTGCCTTTGCAGGATGGAGTTACACTGCGAAGCTCTTTGCCAGAGGTGCACCCTGATGTAAAATGTTAACTCCCACTCCAAAGGGAACTGCCTGGATACAGGGAGCAAGCCTGTGGGGGCTGTTAAGTGCAGGGTTTTAGTTCTGACTCACATGGAGGTGACTAAAGGCTGTGAGAGGCACCCACATCCTTGCACTCTTACACTCTTCCACGGGCTTTTGCTGCACCGTTCTGAGCAGGTGCTCCTTCAGCTTACGAGCTTTCTTCTTTTCCTTGGTGCTGTCAGTGCAGCAACTCTTGGAGGATGGAACTGACCCCTGTGCTGCGGACGACAAGGGCCGGACAGCCCTGCACTTTGCCTCCTGTAATGGCAACGATCACATTGGTGAGTGACCTGACTTCTCTACAGCAGAGCTTTCAGACCAAAAGCTTTATTTTGGTTCAGCGCAGGACAGCGTTGTATTCCTTGTACTCTGTAGTAAGGTTGTCAGCTGAATCCTAGCTCTGGGATGTGCCAAGTCTTCCTGCTCCTACTGAGGTAGGAGCAGCTCCAGCACTAGGCCTGCCCTGGTGTAGAAGGAAGGATGTTCTCAGTGCCAGTTCCTCCACGCAGGGAGCCCAGGGGCAGTGCTGCTTGCTAGACATGTGTTTTCTTCTGTATGTGTTGCCAGGATCTCAGTTCCGTGTCTGTGAGAGGAAGCTGTTAATCAGAACAGAAGCAGCCCTGTGGACCTGGGGTGCCTTGGTGTCAAACAGGGCTTCTTGCACTGCTGAGGAGTGGGTTTCAGGGACTGAGGCTTATAGGCCATGACCTGCCGGGCAAAGGGAAGGGACTGACATGGCTCTGTGTCCCTGTTTCCAGTGCAATTGCTTCTGGACCACGGCGCTGACCCAAACCAGAGGGATGGACTGGGAAACACCCCCTTACATTTGGGTAAGTGTCATGCGGGTAAGCTGTGCATGCTGAAAGGCAAGTGCTGCCAGGTGTTTCCTTCCTCTGCATCCCCCTCTCCTATGCATCACAGTAGCTAGTCCCCAGTGCTAAAGACTTAGGAGGGAGTCTTTGGGTTTCATTAGCTTTACTCCTCATGAAGGGTTAAGGATCAGAGCAGGGAAAATCTATTTCGCTCCCTCTGAAAGCCCCAAGGAACAAGAGACCTGTTCTAGAGAGAGCACCCAGGGTTTAGCCCACAGGGTTACCCTTAACAGTTACCCTTAAGAAGTTTTTTCCATGACAAAGAGCCCTTTGGGAAGTAGCAACCTCCACCTTTGAGCAGAAACTCCTTTGTTTTGGGCTAGCCCTACTCTGAGCTGTGCATCTTGTATTTTCCCTCCCCAGCGGCCTGCACAAACCACGTTCCTGTCATCACCACGCTGCTGCGCGGAGGTAACGTTTCCTCTTTGGCAATAATGGCCTGTACCTTCCTGCCCTGCTCCTCTTAGCATCCCCGCCATGCTAAATGTTTTCAACAGATCTCGGATTCTGTCCTTGCTCATGCATTTCCCAGGGGCCAGAGTTGATGCCTTGGACCGAGCTGGCAGAACCCCCCTGCACCTGGCAAAATCGAAGCTTAACATCCTGCAGGAAGGACTCTCCCACAGCCTGGAGGCCGTACGCCTTGAAGTAAAACAGGTGAAGGAAACACTTACAGGTTCTGGTAAGGTGGCGCAGCTGCTGGCAGACTTTTGCCCCCTTTAGATCAAATAGCATTTGGCAGCTGTTTTGAATAACTGTCTCTAGGCTCTTAGCTGCTTTGGGAGAAGCTTGACTTTTTCCTTCTCTTTTCAGAGACTCTGCTTTCTCCAACCACTACCTTGAATTTTTGCAGGAACTGTCTGGGCTGTGGTAGGCCAAGGATGCATTGAATGTCTTACTTCTCAGGCTGTGCAGAACAGTGGTTTCTTCAACCACCGTGTAAGACAGACAGCTGGAGGGACTGCAGCATGAAACTGCAGCTGTGTATTCCAGTAGGGGCATATGCTGTGTGGGACATTTCCAGCTATCAAATGCTAGTGCAGACTGCCCTGCTCTTTCTAGTATATGGTGACATGGTGACAGGAGCAAGTTGCAGTGCTATTTCACAAATGCACAAGATGTGGGCGTCGCTGTAGGAGCCATCCATTAGTGCAGAAGCAGATCTTCAAGGAGCAGGAAGTCCCTGCTGTTCCCAGCAAGAAAAGCTAACTGACCAAGAAGAAAAGCTTGGTGCTTTCAAGGCTATCCTAGAACTTGTGCTTCTCCAGCTGGGCTTATCTTTTACCCATTCGTTGGTCCAGCATAGGATCTCAGCTAGTCTGTCTGTGGCTGATCAGCACCTCGGGTGCTCATTGGGCTCTGCTGCTGCCAGTGGGGCTGGCCAGTTGCTTTGCACATGTTCTTCTCTTGCAGCTGTGTTCTGCACAGCTCCAAGGCTGTGCTTGGCAGTTTAGCTGCTTCTCACACAGAAGCATCTGTCCTGGTACAGCTGCCTGATGTTGCCTCTGCTGCCTCCTAATGTCTTTTCTTCCAGATTATCCAGATGTTAAGGGAATACCTGGACCGTCTGGGGAGGCATGAGCAAAAGGAGCAGCTGGATGACCTCTGCTCCAAGTTACAGATGACCAGCACAAAAGAGCAGGTAGGCAGCATGGAGTTGCTCTGACTCATTTCTGTTGTGGAGTTTGTATGCAGGAGAATTCAGCTGCTTGAATAAGGTAATAGTGAAGAAAGCGTTATGGATTCTTGTTCATGTTCACTAAAGCAGCCAATTTTTGTGATGACTTGTGGTACTCCTGTAGGAAAAAGTATCACTGTGGCTAGTAAGCTCAGCAGAAAAGCTGAGGGGGGCTGAGGGTCAAGCATTTTAAGACTGGGAATCAGCACAGCCCCAGGCCTGTGGGGCCTTTGGAGTCTAGCCTGATTTTTGCTGCATAGATTGGCCCTCAAAAACAAGTTTAGAGGAAGCAGCCTTGATACCAGTGTTAAATTCTGGGTAATGCAGCAGCATGCTTCAATTTTAAGGCCAGGCTAGACTGTGTGAGGTGGAGGCCAAGCACTGATGTCCTGAGGGATGTGGGGGGAAGCTCTCCTTGCATTCACATCAGGACCTGCTTGAGCAGGAGGGCAGGAACCCTGTTACCTGATCATGCAGTGAAAGGAGCTTATCCTAGTGTAAGCTTGCTGCGAGTGCTACCCTGGGTCACAGAGCAACCCTGATGCTCTGCTACGTAGGGGTTGATGTGGTGCTGGACAACGGCTTCCCTGCCTTACAGCCAACTTTATTCTCCTGGCAGGTGGATGAGGTTACAGACCTGCTGGCCAGCTTCACGTCGCTCAGCCTGCAGATGCAGAAGATAGAGAAGAGGTAACAGGCTTCCAAGCTATCTCCCTGATCCGAAAGGAGAAGCCTGAGAGAGAAATAGGGGAAGCTAAAGCTTGCTTCCTGGGTTGCTGGATGAACGTTGCTGCCACTGGCCATGGCTGCTTGACCCCCTTTCTGGGTGGTATTCAGACTGTCCCTGTGCAGCTGTCTCATGGGCTAGCAGTTAACTTTGGACAAGCGAGAGACTTTTGGGGAAAAAAAAAAAGAAGAAAAAAAAAAGCTACTCCTTGTCAGATGACGTTGAGTAGGATACCCCCTTCAAAGGTACTTGATCTGCTCCTAAGCTCTCCAATTCAGTGGAGGTGGTGGCAGATGCCATGTGTGACCACAAGTCCTGGCTAGTGCCTTCAGCAGCTGGGTCACCTCACAGATCTCCTTGGAATAGGCTTCTTTTGCCACCATTGCAGTATGAAGTTGCACAGGGTGGAGACTGGAAGCCTTGGACAACAGAAGACTTTTTGTGGTGGGAACAACACACTGAATGCTGCACTCTGGCAGCTGAGCAAACATACTGCCCTTAGAAACAAGGTCAGAGACTTAATTCTAACCTTCTCCAGAGCCTACAGTCAGAGCGAGAGAATTTATCTGGTTGTGAATGGGGTGGAAGGGTTTTAGTCACTAGAGTAACACTTCCACTGACCCCATTTTTTAAATCAGTGCCGCAAGTTAGTGCTTAAATACTACAGTGAATACTTCTCAGAAGTACCCAGGTAGACAGCCCATAATTGCTACTCTGATGCAAGGATGTGGTTTTGGGGGTGGCTTAATCCTCGTGCAGGTTTAGGCAGACGTCTGCATCTTGCAGAGAACGCCCCAAAACTGACTTCTCTGTTTCCTGTTACTGGCAGTCTCAGGTTGCAGGTCCAGTGGCAACAGGCAGCGTTTGGTACCCAGCTGTGTTACTGGGCTGGGGTGGGTTTATGGCTGTCATAGCAGCGTCAAACCCAGAGGTGACTCAAGTGCCATGTTTCTTGCCTGTCCTGGAGATGTGCTGTTCCAGGCCCTTTGATTCTGCTATGAGCTCTGCTGGAAGCCCAGGGTGATGCTGCTCTGAAGGATGCAGGGGACTCCCATTGCTCCTCTCCTGCTTCTGCTCCACCAAGATCACTAATCAAGATGGGCAGCTTAGTTTTGGAGCAAGGGTCTGTGATATCTTTCAAGCAGGGCATAACTGGCAGCAGGATGACAAGAATACACCTAGTAGCAATCTGAGTTCCCGTCTGTGTATTGCACTCAAATGACTTGATCTGCTCATGGTGTTACCCATCCCACAGCTAGGGGTTGATCAGTTTGGAATGCCTGTTCTTAGGATAATCTGTTGTCCAACAACTGATCCTTTCTTCATCTAGGAACAGACTTACTTGACCTCCACATTCAAAGCTGACATGTCAGGAACAGGCATGGCTTTAAACGGGCTGGCCTTTGGGCATTGGGAGGTCATGGTTGGGACCAGCAGCATTGTGGTTTGGCTGGAGCTGTCACTGTGTGTGCTGATGCTTCTTTACAACATGATGGATGGGAAGGATACTGAGGGGTTGGAAGGCAATCTGACCCTTTTGTATTCTGAATTTCAGTAAAATCCTGTCAGCCTTTTCTGGACTCAGCTCACTCCTCCCTCACGTACGTTCCAGGCCCCAGGCTCAGTACCAGATTTGGTAACTGCTACTCTCAAACTTGGTGCTGAAATAAGAAGTGACAATAGCAAGTTGTTTGAAGTCAAACACTATTCTGTTTGCAGATTGGGGTACTTAGCTTCTGACTCACCTTCTGATTCCACTCCCACAGCCAAGAAATCTAAACTTTAACTCTAATTGCTGTGAAACCATAGAAATAGGGGAGGGAGAACCTCAGCAGGGTTGCTTCAAGCTGGCCGAAGACTTGTTTTGCAGAGGAAAATGCAGCCTGGCCAATCTGCACTCCAGCATAAGTATGAATCTAGTGGGGAGAAGGTGGCTAACCCTTATACCTTCCCTGTTGCCAAATAAACTGGCTATGCCGTGAAGAAAAAGCAGTGAGATGAGATACTGGGGAAGGACCTCCCCTCGGCAGGACGGAGAATCCGCAGCACGGTCCTGTCTGAGGAGCAGGTGAGCTTTGTGTCCAGCCTTTACTTGTGATGTGTCTTGCCATCTTCAGAGCCTGGTGTTGGTGTCCGTCTGTGCCTGGCGGCCACTGCTTCTGCACTCCAAAGCTCTCTTGCTGGGGAGCCTGTTGTGGTACGCCGAGAGCAGGCTGCTGAGCTGCTCCTTGAATCTGTAGATACCTTCGTTGCAGATGTCACCTTCGACTTGATGCAGCTTGGAAACTTCCCTCCTGGAAGGCAGCACAGCTGGTGGAGTTCAGAGCTAAGTTCATGCATGAAGTTGCCCAGAGTTCTTCGGGCTCTGGTTTTGTCTGTTGTTATTTTTTTTTCTAACTGCTTCTGTTTGCACACCTGGAGTAGAAAGGTAGGAATGCTGCAGCCAGCCACAGGCACTTGCCTTGCCTCAGGAAGGAGCTTGGGCAAGCAAAGAAGAGCAGGCTGGTAGGAAGCTTTGCTTCTGCTTTAGTGATAAGACAGAATATGAGATCTGACTTTTACTGGGGGAAAAATGCCACACGTAGGAGTCACTGTTGTCAACTTTCTGCCCTCAGGCGTGGAGTACTGGGCTGTGGAGAGCCATGCCACCTGTTTGACACTGTCCTGAGAAGTCCTGTGCTTTTTTGTGTGTCAGACAGTGGTGTTTGGATTATCTGCAGTGCTCGAAAAGAGTTGGGTGCTGGGGAAGGAAAAAGGAAAAGAAACGGTCACGAGGGGAGGAGGAGAGTGTGACTACACACTGTGCCAGAAGCTGTTCACTGGCACCGTCTGGTTCTTCTAGTGCTCCCAACCTAGAGCCTTTCGCCTCATTTCAGAGCTTTTCCCCCTGCACCTGCACCCTGGGTCACAGATTTCCCTGTGCAGCCCGTAGCCGTGAAGTGGAGGCAGCTTTCCACACATAGCAGAGGTGTCATCTGCAGTAATTACGAAAGCAAACGCTCAGTAGCAGAGTTTTCCTTCTGTTTATTTTGCCCAGCTCAGTACAGCCTCCTTATTTCCTTGTGCTATGCTGTCATCTGCCACCTTCCTGGCCCGCCGCCACACGATGGTGCACGTGGCCATCCCTGGGGCTGTGGTATTGGGCCAAGAGCACACTCGAGGCTCGTGTTCCCCCATCTCAGCTTCTAAATACACTCAGTTTCCCCATCTCCTCCAGCACAGGACTCTGCAGTGAGGCACTGAAGCCCCCGTCACTGAATTTAACAGTAAGCCTTAATGACCCTGCAGCCCACGTGTAAAAGACTTGGGCTGTAAGACACCACAACCTAAACCAGCCAGGTTGAGAAACGGCTCACCAAGCAAGCCAAGGCTCAAAACTGGCTTGCATTTCACTGAGGATGCTTCACAGCAGAAGCAACAATCCTGTACAAAGCCTCATAATAAAGTTACATAGACGCTATTCAGCAAAAAGCTTTTATCTGAAGCAGCTGCTCACCCAAGTCCAAAATGCAAGTAGAAGTAGGCGTGAATATCAAGAATATATTGCCTTTCACTCTGCAGCAGCTGAAATAATTAAACAACAGGGTATTGAGTCAACAGGCCCTTGAGACAGCAGAACTCCATTAGTTCATCCCCCTTTGCCTTTCCAGCGAGGTCACAATCTCTCACAGTAATTATATTCTGTGCTGCCGCATAAGCCCTATGACACATCTGCAGCAACCCTCCCACCCCGCTGGCTGCTGCTTTTGCTCCTTTGGCAAACAAGTCAGATTTCATCTCGTTCCTTGTGGAAAGGTACTGACAGAAAGAACATCTTCCTTACTGCGCTGCACCCAGCCAGAGTGGGAGAGCAGCCCTGAGCTGCTCAGAGTCCCCCAGGTGAATGGACAGAAGAGCTGTGAGGTTTGATTAGGAAGCCTATAGAGGAGATAGGGCAGATAGAGTTTGCCATTTATTTATTTATTTATTTTCCTGAAAGTTTTGTGAGAAGAAAGAGTTTATAAGCAGAAAGTCATTAGAAGAGTTAAAATAATCATTTGGCAACCCGGTAAGTCCAGTCATGAGTTAAGAACCAGAAGACCAAAAGCTAAAACCAAAAGCATTTAGCCAGTTTTGTCCATAGCTAACAGTGCTTCGTGCCCAGATCATCCCTGCCGCGTTGCTCCCGCTCTACCTGTGAGCTGGCAAGGTTCACCTGGCATGAGCTGCATGTTTGCAGTACAGCCTTGGCTGTTTTCAGAGTGTCTGTACAAAGTCCCGTTTCCAGGAATGCAAGAGAAAACAAGGCAGCACTGAAGTCTGTCACTCCAGCAACTCTGTGCCCAGGAATTGGTGCCTCTGTCATCCTCATAGTGACTTTCCCTGGCTTTCTGCCTCCCACCCCCGTGTGTCTGCAGGTGGGAATCCTCTTAATAGAGCTACTGGATTTGTACTTGGGGGTTTCCTGAACAAAAATACAAGAAATGCAGGAAATCTGATGTGCCAGGAAAGCAGGGGCATGTGCATGTTGGTGTCTTTGCATATACATAGGACACCTCCAAGCAGCATCAGGCTCTGTGTACACAGGGGACATGCCTGTGTTTCCAATATGTCCAGCACCCAAGTGGGACTTAACACAACTATCTGGACTCCCCAGCTGTTTGCAAAGCTGTTTCAAAGTTCAGAGCAAGCTGACCAAAGTTTCCAAGTGACAGCGAGACAACAGAGACAAGAGTTGAAGCCCCAAGGGGTCTCAAGGCACAAGGGGAGCATCTTACCCCTCTAAGGCTAAACTCAAAGCATTGAGCAAATTAGAACTGCTAATATCCCAGGCCAGATCTTAAATTATCTGCAGCTCTTTGGAGGAAGAGCTGGGAATGCAGTGGGCAACCTGAGAAATGGTGCCAGGAGCAGCACAAATCCAGCAGAGCGACGTGGCTCTGCAGAGGGTAGGTGAGCCTGGCTGGTGCTGCCGGTTTCCTCTTTAGCACTAGCGGCCGGCCCTGAATGCGTGTCCTTCCCCTGTGCAAAAACCACCTGCAGTCACCCCTGCGCGCCAGGAGCAGCAGTGATCTCTGCCTCGGCAACCGGCCTAGGCCTCTGTGGCCGTCTGTGCTGCCGTCACCGCGACGCAGCAGGGGGAGGCTGGCCAGGCCTTCGCATCCCCCTCCACAGCCCGGCCCAAGAGCCCGGGGCTACCTCAGCCACCCATTTAGAGCGTGACATTTCTCTCCTTTCGGAAGGAGGCATCTGGGGGACCAGCAGATCCCATGTCGGCTCCTGGAGAGATGAGGCTGAGAAATGTGGTGTCTAACTCGCCTTATCCTTAGTCTTTTCCCTGGCGTCCAGACCCTGCTGCTGCATTAGCTCAGGGACTAGTTAAGCACCCCTTCCCTGCTTCCATGGCAAAGGTGGCAAGGAAGAAACAGGCAATCATGGGTAGAGGAACATGGCAGAAAGTGCCTAAGCAGAGGCTATGAGTGTGTAGGGGAGGCTGCACTGCTGTCAGCATCTTTCTCTGAGATTGCACAAAACCTTCCTCGCAGCAAGTGGGCAAGTTGAGAGTCCTTGACCTGGATGCAGGGGGAAATATTAATTTAGTCTGATTATTAGCTTTAATTTAACCTGGCTAAGGTGCTGGAACACTGGCCGAGTTTGGAGACAGGAGGAATGCATCCCGTGTGGAGCAGGAGGCCAAGAGAGGGCAGGAGACAGCACGAGGAGGTGCAGTCTGCCTGTGGGCAGGGAGGGAGAGAGAATGGCCCGAGACCTCCAGATTTTCAGGTACCTTTGGGCCATACCCCAGCAGCAGAGCCACTGGGATGTTACCAGCCCAGCCAACATCCGGATCCGCAATCCCAGTGCTGGGCAGAGGTTGTCCGAGCCAGGGAGGGAGGGAATCTGCTGAGCACAGCCTCACTGCAGCAGCCCTGCCACGACACGACCAGCACATCTTCTTTGCTACAAGTCCCATTGCTACCATTACATGGCTAAGGGCATCCGTACCTGATCCTACAGAGCCAGAAACAACGCATCTCCCAGCTTCCGCCTGTTCTGGCACGTTGCTCTGCTCAGACACTTTCCAGGTGGGGCAAACTGGCCTCTCCAGGGTTAAAGCCAAGCTCATCTGCCTGAATGAGGACAAGTATAGGCATGTAATCCTTAATTAAGGCAAAAAGCTGGGAGCAGAGACCACAGCAGACTAATCAGTCTGGAGGAGAGGCTGTGTTTATAGGAATGCTTGCAAATTGGCAATCAAGCTCATGCAGCTTTAATTAAAGTCAGATCCATATCAAGGACATGACATCTTTTCTTTGCTTCTACATTTGAGCTTTTAAGCCAGTTGGAGCTTGTACTGTCTTACTGGACAGATAGACTCCTGGCTCCACCCAGCTCTGTGGCCACCTACACCCCTAGGCCAGGTGCAGCATCTGCCCTTCCTGTTTATATGCTCCCCAAAATAGGGGCTTTTAGAACCAGGCAGAACCAAGGGAGAGGAACTGGGGCTTGCAGGCACCCGCCCTGCTAAATCCAGCTTCCATCACAAGTTTTCTCCCTGCCCTGTGCCCTGGTTTGTGTTAGCCTGGCCATGAAGCTGTCACTCCCAAGCTGACTGTCGGCTCAGCTCCGCTCTGTCCCACAAACCCAGTGTGCCCGTGCTAGAGGTTCAGCCAGGGAGGAACAGGATTGGGGCTGAGAAACAGCTCAGCCTTGTACGGGCAAGAACAGGCTGCATCAGGCCAAGCCACGTCACTGCTCCACTGCAGTCCCTTTTACCCCTGATGGTTTGAGTGCTGAAATGGGGCCTCACCTAGAGAAGCTATTGAGTTCATCACCTTAACTCGAGGACACTCATGATTAATTGGGCTGGCCTCAACCACAGAGTGAGGAGCAAAGGGTGCCTGCAGTGAGCTGCAGGCTCCTAAATCCTGGAGAAGAGGGGCAGAGCACACTGGCAGTGTTTCTAGAGGGGACCGGTTTCAGAGGAGCTGCAGGGACCATGAAGGAAGGGGCTACTCTATCAAAGGAATCAGAGAAATCAGAAACAGGAATAGAAGGCAAAGGAGGCTACAGGTGCAGAGAGCTACATCAAACACTCAAGTGTCAAAAAACAGCAGTGCCCAGAAAAACAATTCAACCGACCTCAATGCAGGGAAAGAGGTGTCCTTGCTGCTGAGCTCTAGTGGGCTGTGCAACAGCTTCAGCGGGTTTTAGAAATACCACGTCGCTTGGGAACTTTAAAAGCAGGAAGGCCAAAGCAGTAAGGGAATATTTACACAAGCAGAGGGAGGGGATGGGAAGAAAAAAGAAACAAGGGGGTTGGCGGGCTGGGGAGTGGGTCTGTGACGTTGCTCAGGGCAGCTAACATGCACCAGAGCTCTCTAAGCCCTGTGGCTCCCCTTGCTCTCACCCAAGCCACACAGAGCCCACAACCCCATTTGCAGCTTGATGGTGGATCTCTGGGCTGAGACAGCTGTGGCAGGTCATTAAATCTCCTTCCCTTCCGGGAAGGATCTGCAGATGGTCACAATTGCTAAGGACCAGCCAGCAAACGGCATCCTCCACTATTAGGGATGGGGCAGGTCAGCCAGAAACACCCAAGAGAGGAAAAGCACCTCAGGGAGATTCCTTTGGCTCAGCAAGGCCAGGGCTGGGGGCATAAGGCAGCAGCTGCTACTATGGCCCACAAGTCTTGAAGGACAAGAATAGGGAATTTCCAACAATGACAGGCAGGACAGGAGCATCATAGTAGGGAGCTGGGGCAGGGCCAGGAGCCACAGAGACAGCTTCAGTTCCCTCCCCGAGGTGCCAAAAACTCTATTTTTTGGCCGCAGCTGCTGGCTGCCTCTCTGAGGTTCCACTGTGTGCCAGGGAAAGTGAGGGCACTGGTGGTTCTCGGAGCTAGGCCGGGCTCAGGACACCACCAGTCGGGGCTGCGTTGCCTCTGGTGATTCTGCATTTGCCACAGGCTCACATTGGCAATGAGCTCGTGGCAATCAGCAGGCTGCCAGCAAATTATGTACAGTGAGAGCCTGCGTTTTGGAGGGGTTAACCTGCCGGCTGCACCTCTGGCTGCAGCATCCTTTGCAGAGTTGCTGGTGTTGGCACTGCTATCTCCTGGCTGGTGTGCCTCACAGTGTTAATTTAGCTCCCTGGCTGTTTTAATTCAGCCATAAAGCAAGCAGTAGGATCCCCGCAGCACATGCACTCTACATCCTGGGAAAGCAGAGTGCCCCTGCTCAGTCCCCTTCCCCATTCCACTCATGTCACAGCTATATCTAGCCTGAAACATGCGATGCATCTTCCTCTATCTGCAAGTTCTGCCAGCAGTGTCTTGTTTGGGGTGAGGAGGAGAGAAATGGGGAATGGGGATTTTATCCTCCCATGACACTCATCTCCTGCCTTGCCTGCAAGTGTGTGCAATAGTGGTATCCCGTCTGCCTCCTGGTTGCCTGGGCTGACCTGGAGAGAAGGGAACAGCTGTTCCCCTCTGTCCTTGCTTCATTGCCCCTTTGGCAGTTCCCTTTTCCCTGGGAGCATTTTCCCTTCTGTTGGCTGCAGCACTCTCCTCTTCCCGCAGCGTCCCCATGGGCTCCTCGGCAGCCTCCCTGTGCGCAGGAGGAGCTGGTTTGCAGAGCTGATGGAGCTGCACTGCCAGCTGGGGAAGCGAAGCTACTGCAGTGATGCAAGTGCCGCCAGCTCGGTGCACCCTCCCCTCGTGACACAGCCCCGGGGCAGGGAGCTGTTTGGAGAGGGGGGCACTTGCTGCGCAGCTTGCTGCCTTTATTCCTAGGCTGATCAAAGGCCCCTGTTGAAGGATTTTTTTTTCTGGGCTTCTCAGCAAGCCAAGGATGCAGAGAAATGCTGGTGAGAGCTGCCATGCAGCTGGGGCTGCATGAGGGTGAATGATGCTCACCCAGCTCTGGAGCAGTGTGATACCTCTGGGCACCTGTGTGGGGAAGAAGGCACCTACCAAAATGTGGGTGCTCCCCACCTGAGTGAGACCCTCTTTTCTGCTCTCTGCTTCTTTCCCCTCACTTTACCTTGCCTTTTCTCACCACTATTTTCTGTCCTTATGACAGAAAACCTTCTAACCCCCTTATTGAACAGCTGATACATTTATTATGTATATTGCCCCCCTCACATCTGTTCTCTCACCATCCCTCCTTTTTTCTCTCTCTGCTATGTGTCTCTCCATCTCTAATAACTATATATTGAACACAAGTGCTGCTCTAGGATCCCTCTTCAAGCTTGCAGGTTTGTTTGTTCCATTCCCTTCTGCAGTGTCTACAAAGTTGAATAAAGCAAATGATATATTGCTAGTGACTCGGGAGCATCAGACTGGTCAGACAGCTCACGCGGCCTCCATTGGCTCCAGCCCAAATCGGAGAGCTGCATACCAGGCAGTGTGTGCAGCCAGGACACAGCAAATGCAACAGGCAGAGGAAAGTACAAGTGTTTATTCAGATCAAGCAGGGGAGAAATTCCAGCACCTCCCAATGAATATGATCTCTTGTTCCCCCTGCCCCTGCAGCTCTTTCTGTCCTTCCCACAGTGGAGATGCAGGGGAGACGCTTGGCCCTGGTGTGGGGCTGTCGTTCGGCTGCCGTCACACCTCTTCCTCAGCTGTCTCCTCCTCAGCTGCTCCGGGCATGGTGGGAGGGAAGGTGACAGTGGCCAGAACAAGGGGAAGTTTGGCCATGCCTGAAGGGTGCAATCCCTCCAGGTGGACACTGGTCTTGTGGTGACCCCAGAAAAGTGGCTGTTTGAGAAGATATCCCAGCCCTCCGCATGGTGTTGGCCTTACACTCTCCTGGAAACCCTCTCTGTTAGGTAAAAAGGGACACTGAGGAGGTAAGATTAAACTGTGTGTACATGGGTGTAATGAGGCTATTTCTTCTCCATGGGTGTGACTCAGGACCATCTCACACCTTCTCCCTTGTTACACTGCAACTCTCATCTGGCTGCCTAGCTCATTTCAGAGCTGAGTGTTGCTGGGTACTTTATTTTTCTTGGTGGCAACCCTCAATTCAATTACAATTTTCATTACCTAGAAGAAAAAATCTGGCCAAGTCCGTAATCCAAAAACATGGGGCTAACACCACCAGATAACATCACCACTCAGAAAACAGCAAGCCCTTTAGCCCTGTGACAGGTGCCACTCCACTGGCAACAAGAGAAACTGCCATGGCTGGCTGTACAGAAAGGAAATTCCTGCTCATCCTGGAGCGCTTTGAGAGATGTGAAAAACAGGTAGCAGTAAACCAGTGTGATCCAGAGAAGGGCCAGCGAACAGATTGCTGGGGACGGAAGGGATGGTGCTCTATGTAGCTTGCTGAGACCAAAGGGTGATGAGCTAGATGGAACAGCATAGTGGAGGAGTTACTGGGTTTATTTAAGAGTCAGGGTTGACTATCAGGGAATAATTCTGCAGAGTAAGAGGCGCTAGGAAGTTGGGCAGTCTCCAGCAGGATGTGCCGGCAAGAGTTAAAGCAAGGTGGAATGGAGCTCTAGGAGATGCCTCCTGCTTGGGCAGGGTAGATGGAAGAGACTGATGATCCTTTCCCCCTTGAATTTCAGCATCCACACATCTTGGGGGAGGCACCCAGAGGTGAGAGCGCACAAGCCGTTCCATTCTTCACCTGCTGTGACATAAATCATTTGAATATGACTCGTGACTGCAGCAGAGTCAGTATAATAAAGCTATTGAGACAAATGGCAGTCATGCAGATTCAGTGCCTAAGGAAGGTGGGAAGATGGGTTAGACCTGCCCATGGATCATGGAAGAAGAAACGCACAGAGGCAGGGGATGGTGTTTCACTGCTTGGGCTTGGGCATAGCACTCCAGTCCTGGCAGGAAGAGAGACTGGCAGCTATCGTATTCACACACATGTCCACGTGCGCTCTTCCCACCCTTCCTACCTCTGCTCTGAATTGTCTTCCATAGCCTGGATTTCCTACCAGATGTTTTCATGTTGGTTGCTTCTCTTCTGGAGTTTGAAGCTACTACAACAAAATTAGCAAGTTAGGAAGCTGGGAAGTGGAGGCCTTAAAATTTGTTGGCAAAACTACCTAGAACACTTGGTGTCACATTAATAGGTGCCTCTGTTTTGCATTGTATGGGTGAATTGCATCAGTGCTAGATAAATGATGTAGGCAAGTCAGCAGGGACAACATGTTAACCACGGCCTCGTGAGCTTTTAGTGGCTTTGCTGTGTCCATTCCCTACTGTCCCACATTACCTATTTGAGAATGGAGCAGTTACTCACATGGTGGATAAAAGTTTTCTTCACTTTGTTCATCTGCAGTGAACAGTCACAAACTCTGGAATTCTCCCTGGAGGGGTCACAGACAGCGACTGGCCAGCTGTTGGCAAACCTCCCTCCTCCAGCACTCCTTTCTGAACAGAAACCATAGCATCTTGTAGCTGGTGAGTCCATGTGCTGGCACTACTGGTACCTTCAGGGTCTCCCTTCAGATGACTGGGGCAGAACCTGGTACTCCTCCCTGCAGTTTGGGTCACCTCAGCATTGCCTCTATAGAAACCTCTGGCACTGTCAGTGAAACCATTGCCCACATTGACCACATGGACTTTATTTCCAACTCTCTTCTTCTTCTTTCTGTTCTTGTTCTGAAAGAAGAGGCAGGTGAAGACCTGCTTGAAACGCTTGCGGAAGTGCTTGGAAATGAGAGCATAGACGATCGGATTGAGACAAGAATTGGCATATGACAAGCAGTGGGAAGCCAGGCGACAGGCGTAAGTGGCTCGGTTGAAGGGAAAGTGACCAAACCAGAAGCACAGGATGACCAAGTGGTGGGGCAGCCAGCAGAGGCAAAACAAAATGGCAACGGCCACGATCATCTTGGTGACCTTACGCTTAGCCTTCCGGGCCTCCGAGATCCTCTCAAGGGGGTCTACAGATGTCCACAGGAACTTGATGGTCCGGGCATATGCCAGGCTCACCACAGTGACAGGCAGGAGGTACCCGAAGACAAACGTGAGGATATCCAAAATCTTTCGGCGCTGGTCCTCCCAAATGGGGACGCAGATGGGCATCCCGTGGTAATGGACAATGTGGTAGTAACTGAGGTAAGGCCCTGCGAAGAGCAGCGACAGGGACCAGATCACTATAATGGCCACTCCTGCATTTCGGGAAGTGCGGAGATCCCGGGACTTCAGCGGATAGCGAATAGCCAGGTACCTAGTGGGGAGGGAGAAGAAGAGATCAAGCAAAACGGATAGGTAGGTTACATCCCCAACTCCCTGCCCCGTGGAGCTGCCTTCTGCGCATACCTTACCACACAGCCACCCATCCCTCCTGCTTCTCCACTGCTTAGAAGGGAGGATTATGTTGAATGCATGTGGTGATCAGTGTTACCCCACTGCTGGGGGCAGGCTTGCCCTCTCTGCTGCAAGCAGCAAGCCTCCTGAATCAGGGAAGAAAAGGCCCCAGATGGCCCCAGGCTGTGCCTCATCTCTCCTCTGGCAGACTGCTGCCTTGGGCTGCTGGTGCTCCTGGCTCTACCTGGCAGACACCCAGGCCAAGTGTGTGCCTCCACTCCTCCTGTTAAAGTGAGGAAGGGAAGGGACTGACTAACCAGAACGGGAGCTTCACTAGATGCTGAGAGAGGGCATGGGGAGATGGGGAGTAAAAGATGAAGACTGATTCCACAGGGCCTGCTTCTTAGGAGGCTGTCTGCTTCTTAGAGGGCACTGGGTGGGGTAAGGACTGGTCTTTCTCTTACCCCTTAGTCAGGAGAGACAAACACTTTGTCCTTGAGCTAGCAGACTCAAAGGTGAGGGAACACTTACCTGTCAACGGAGACTGAGGCCAAGGTGAAGCTGCTGGCATACATGGTGAGGTAGATAAGGAAATGTACAGTCTTGCAGGCAAAGGGCCCAAAAAGCCACCCATCCAGTGTGTAAATAGTGGCCTGGAAGGGGACACAGCAGATGATGAAGCACAGGTCGGCCATGGCCAAGTTAAGGATGAAGAGGTTGGTGGTGTTGTACTTCACTTGGCCGTTGCGCAGCAGCACGGCCAGCACCAGGCCATTCCCCACAGTGCCCAGAAGGAAGATGAGGGAGAAGATCACTGGCACGATGATCCCTGCAGCTCGCACCTCCAGGCTGTCGGAGGAGGCGTTCCAGCCCTCCGGCATCCCCCTCTCCGACAGTGCCAGCCTGTGCAGGAAGAAAAGAGAGAGACAGCACCTCTTCCAGGTCCAGACTGTGCACTGCTGTGGAGGCACGGATGCCATTCGATGTCACACTTGGCCCAACATTAATCTGTCCACCAGAGCTATATCCCTAGAACCAATGCCTGATCCATAGGTGCCTGTGTATCCTGCGCCTTTTGACTGCAGCCAGGGGCTCTGCCTGCTCCATACTTGGAACGTGGTGTTGGGAATATGTGCAGAGGGGGAACAAAATCCAAGATATGCTGAGATTCACAAAAAATCGCTATTCATGTCCATATCATGGCACCTCCTCTGCTCCCAGCCTCGAAGGACCCTCCACCACACCACCTGACCTTCTCCACATTCCTTAAAAAAATCCCAACGCTCCTAAACCTCTTGCGATTTCTTGTCTGGGCAATTTATAATCCCAGCTTGTGTTCCACAGGGCTCAGTGAGGGCTGCAAAGATGTAGGAAAGGTGGCTGCAAGCAGTTCTGGTACCCTCACCCTGCCCCACACTGGCTGCTAAGGCTGTGCCATCTCCAGCAGCTGGGACAAGATGCCTCCCATGCAGGATAACACATCTCAACAGCATCATGCTGGCACGCTCCTGCCCCAGGGGAACTCTTTGCCTCTTTCAGCTGGGATCATCCTCCCCAGGCCTCGCTATCCCTGACTCTGTTTGCATAGTGATATTCAATATAGGAGAAGCAACAGAAAAACTCTTTCTGATGCTGAGAGGAGGCAGCGGGCTGGGATGGTGGAGGCCATATGAGTGTATAAGCAGGTGTCAGGAACGATTCACACTCTAATACCTTTTATTCCATTTTCAATTTTGAGTTTAGAAAGTCCCAAGAAAAGCAGACAATGGCAATGGAGCATGATCTGAGGGTTTGGGGTACTACTGACTCAGTAGATAGGTCACAAGAAAGGGGAATCAGCTACTCAGTCCTATCCTGCCCCAACGTGCTCACACTCTGCACTGTTCGGTCTCTCCTCCACTCTTTGCACAGCTTTGTGCTGCCAAGTGTCTGTGCCTGTGATGTGGGAGAGGACAGAGGGGAGACTCCAGAGCACCACCAAAAGCACTAAGTGATAATCATTGCGAAGCAGTGCAAATTATTCCAAAGCCAAAGGAGAGGGGTATTGGGATCTGCTGCAAAACTTCCTCCAGTAGTGAATAACACAGCTTTCAGACAGGGAGTGCAAGCACTCTATCTCCCAACAAGTCTTTGCTTTATTGTTCTATCATTAGAACAAATTGCCCTTCGCTGGGCAGCAACAGAGAAGATAAGACAGTTATCTAGCAACTGTTGAGATGCAATTAACTCTTTTTTGCATAGTGCAAGCTCTTTCACCCAACGCTTCCCCATCTCATTTCACACTGCTTCTCCTTCCTCGCAGTCTTTCTGTATCCTACCAAAAGGTCATCCCTGGCTGGCCGGCTCTGCAGTCCCCTCTGTCCCACTGCAAACTCTCTCCTCCATGCTGGCCCCGGGGTTCTTCCCGCTCGGGCAGAGGCCAGTACACTCTCACACCTCACACACTAGCTACAGCGCATCTTGTCATCAGCTTCCTTCCTGCTAGCGGAGCCCAGGGCTGCCCCTCCGCTTGGGAAGCCGGCACTCACCTTTGGGAGGAAGGACCTGCCGCTTTGCAACTCTTTCAGGAGAGACCTTCAGCCCTGGCCGCTCCAGCAAGGAGGGGTAGCCCCACTGCCCTCCACGATGCAGGCCACGGAGAAACAACCTGGGCAGCACCGTCCCTCCTGCCTGGGTCCTGCCACCCAGCTCTGATTTCCCGGTCGCTTAGCCGCCAGCTCCACTCTCTCTGGCTCTCACACTCTGCTCTCTCTTTCTTCAGCTCCTCTCACTCTCTCTTTGCCTCCCCCTTTTCCCTCCGCCTGCTCCTACAGCTGATCCATTGATCTCTTTTTTTTTCCCCTCCTCTCTCCATGAGATTGGATTTGGAGTTAACCCTTCTGTGCCCAGCCTTCCCGTGGGTTCAGCTGCTCCCCTCTTTCCATGAGGGGCTGAGAAGAACTAATGTACTGTTCTTCAGTGGGAAAAGAAGGATGGAGATGGACAGAGATTCCCACAGTCAAGCCGTGCAGGGACCCTATCTCCTCTGGCTCTTCGGGAAGTGTTTCTGAATACCTCAAGAAAATAGGCACATACCATCACAACAATCCTGGCTCCCTCCTGCCCCATGCTTGGGATATGGATGTGAACCCTCTGGAGAATGAGAAAATAATTATTATCACCATTTATTCATAACTATTAGTTTATTAGCTGAATGGAAATAAGTGCCTTATCACAGACCAGACTCTTCCTCACTCTGTCCTGTAACAGCAGATCCTCAAGAAGAAGTGGAAAGCAGGTGCTGATTTCTGCCTAGCCCAGGTCTGACTTGTCCCCAACAATTTCCTATGCCAGGATGATGTGATGTGTGTAGGGGGGGAGTTGTCCAGAGAGGGTTTTTTTGAGAGGGTGTACTCTGTCGGGATGGCTGGTATGGAACAGGCTTCTGTGGACACGAGGAGGGACAAACCTGACCCCTGCAGCTCTCCTTTCTCTTCTTTCCCGCTTTCCAGCTGCATTCATGTTCACGAAGGGATATGTGCGCTGCAGGCCCCCAATTATACAGGCCAGCACCAAGTGTAGCTCACTTGAGGGGTGGGCGGAGGACACACGGGTTTTGAAGAGAGGAGATGTAATCCAGGAGTGGTTTCGTGGTCTTTTCCTGGGAAGACTCAAAAGCCACCAGAGATGCAGAGTGAGTCTGAGGAGATGTGAGGCCAAAAGACCGTGATCTTGGGGATGACCCCAACCTCTGACAATACCTCCCCTCCCAGGAAGGCCTTCATTGCCGCATGAGGCCCACTGCAGTTCATCCTTCCACAGAGGAAGGGGAAAGAACCTGCAAGCATGGCTAGGATCAGAGAACAGGGGTGCATTCATCTCAGCGGATCCCATATCTCCATGGGAACAGGCCTGTTTGATGGCAAGTGGCCTTGTCAGGCCACTGTGGGTGAGTGGGGAACATCTGCTGCCTCTTCAATCCCCTCTGGGGTTTGCAGGGAAGGATCTGTCTGTCTCTTCAAATCACAATGCCTTGACAGCCCTCTCTGTAAGGCAAAATGAACAGGCTGGATGCAAGGGAGGAGGATGCACCGGTCTCTGCCTCTCCACATTGGCCCCTTCTCCCTGGGGCAGGGCTGGCGGAGGTACCTTCTCTGATGCAGGTTTGCACAGAGGTGCTCTGCCGTCTGAATTTGCTCCCAGGGTCCTGGACTGCGCAGCGTTTCCACCACAGGTGCTGCCGGCTCGTGCATCACCCTGGTGGGAGACCTCCCAGCCCCATATCGCCAGTACCCTCTAACATGGCACCTCTCCTCCCCCAAGCCTTGCACACCTGCAAGGGAGGTGGTGCAAAGCCCTGGTGGGTTTTCCCCAATATCACCTGGAATGGCACCCCTCGACCCTGCAGTGCCCATGACCCTGCTCTGGGCAGCACAACCTCCTCCCCCTCTCCTTCCTCCTCGTCCCCGAGGTGCCTCCATGGCTGGTTGTGTCTCCGCGGGCAGCCGTGGTATCAGGCACTGTAACTAGGGTAGAGGGGACGGCTCCCTCCCGCCGGAGGGATGCGGTGATAACCAGCGGGAGAGGACGGGGAAGCCGCCACAGCACCAAGGGCAGCCCGTGGGAGCGGCGCTCGTCATGGACACCCGCGGCTGCCTCGTCCTCCTCCTCACCCGCCTGCTGCTGCTGCTGCCAGAAGCACTGGGCCCCGCTGACTGCCTCCTCGCGCCACAGGACCTGCCGCCCCTCATCCAGGACACGCCACTGCCACCCGCTACCGCCGACCCTGCCGCACGCCTGCTGCGGGCCCAGCCCTCGGCCCCGGTGCGGCCCTACAGCCTGTCCCTCTCCCCCGACGACTACCACTACTCCCCCAAGCCCAGGCACCTGCGGACCGGGCGGCTCCGCAAGCTCCTGGGCCCGTCCTTCGACCCCTTCTGGATGTCACCAGAGGACCCGCGGGGCCGCAACACCAGCGCCGAGGACCTGGAGGCCCTGAGCCGGGAGCTGGCGGAGGGCGCTGGACGCTACCGGCGCAAGCTATGGCGGGAGGCCGAGGGCCTGGAGCTGCCCTTGCTGCTGCTCCCGGGCGAGGGGCTGCCGGGTGACCTGAGCCGCGCCGTGGCCTGGCGCCTCCGCCAGTGGCTGGTGGAGCGGGCTGCATGCCGCCTGGCCTCCACCTGGGTGGACCTGGGGCCCATCTTCTGGCCGCGCTGGGTGCGCCACACGGCCTGCGATGCCGGCGCCGCCGGCTGCTCCTGGCCTCCCGGCATGGCCTGCCGCCCGGCGCAGGTCACCCACATCAAGCTGCTGGCCTGGCACTGCTGGGCTGGCCGGCCAGCGGCGCCCGGCGCCCAGCAGTGCGCCTGGCGGCAGGTGCCCTACCCCGTCGTGGCCGCCTGCAAGTGCTCCTGCCGGTAACGGGCGCCTCGGACGGGGCGGCGCGGATGGGGGGCTGCTTCCCGCCGCGGCTCGCGGGTCGCGTGCCGGGACGGGGACATGTGGCTGGCGCTCGCTCCCAACCCCATGGAGAGCATGCCGGTGCCGTCTCCAGGCTTTCTCCCTGCAGCACAGGGGAAAGCGGGGACAGCACAAGCAGCGGTAGGCAGAATGGGGCCGCCAGCTCCGGGTCTCGAAGCGGGAAGCAGGGTGAGGGGGTCCCTCTCCGGACGCGTGTCCCTCCAGCGAAGTTGCCTAGAGGAGGAAGCGGCCGAGTGTTTTCGGCCCCGCAGGGCTGAGGCACCATGGAAACGCCGCAGGCAGCAGCGCTCTCCAGGGCTTGCTCGCGTGCTCGTCGTGTGGAGAAATAAAGTGCCAGCAGAAGAAAGCGAAAGCGCCGGTGCCCACTGCTCTTTCACAGCGAGATGGGGGTGACAGCAGCATTGGGGCCAGCTGCCTCCCTCAGCATGGAGGAGAGGGCCATGTTGCGCTCTCCACTGGCCGCATATTGTGGGTGTCCCTGCTATTGCTGTGGGGACACAGCAGAGAAAAAGCAGGACAGGCTCTGGAGTTGCACTGCTGCAGCACCCTGGGCAAGGGGACGGCTCTTACCCCTCACCTGCAAGTGCAAGGAGTTGTTTACACCGGGAGTCCTTGTGCGCGCCCAGCGTTCCCAGCCATTTATCTCCAGCGAAGGACTTGGGATGGGGTCGGCCAGGGCTTCCTGGCACAGCCCAAACAAGCTCAGTCAAAGCAGCCTGCTGCAGGCTCTGCTTTGCCACTGGGCTGATCCTGCTTCTCCTATCCAGCAGGAAAATGCACTCACATGTGCCCTCAGTGCTTCCCTAGGCAAAGGGGATGAAGGATATTTTGGAGCTATAGCCACAATCATAGCTTGAGTCCCATTAATGCAATCAGCCCCACTGGGCTTGGCACAAGCCAGGCCACAAGCCCACTTCCACCTGCATTGTGCTTGTCTGTACCTGGCACCAGGTGAGGAGCAAGGGCAAAGGGACACCATGACCTGTGCATGGTGGGACGGGAGACCACATTGCAGCCAAGCACTGGGGAAGGGGCAGAGAGAGGTGAGTCACACCTCAAGATGAAAACTGTGCAGCATAAAGAGGGGCTAGAATGTGTTAGTGGCAAGGGGGCCAACTTCAGGACTGAGATGTAGGGAGAAAACGAAGGTTGATTGGTAGTAGGACAGAGGAGGGAAATGGTGGCGACAAGAACCCCCTGAATGGAAAGTGTGTGTGTGTGTGTGCGTATGTGCATATGGAAATGGTAAGGCACAGGGCAACCTTGTATTTCACAGTGCAACAGCAGAAACACGGGGAACTGCAAGTCATGCCATCACATCACATGCAGCCTGGCAGCTCAGCACTGGGATGGGTCAGTAACAAGTCATGTAGGGTCTGGAATGGGTCAGATAAGCCCAGGGTGGGAACTGCAACCAGAAAAGCTGTTGTTTGCATCTGTGTTCCTCTGAGGAGCAAAAGTCATTTGATTTTTGGGATAAAAGCTGTAAAGAGTTGCAAAATATGACATATGTCAGGAAACCTTGAAAAGACAGAAAATTCAAGAGCTTGCCTGGAAATGAAATACACACCTCCTACAGTCAATAGGCACTGCATTATTCATTTCCAGTACGTGATCAACAGAGCCCTCTGCCTTCCCAGAGCGCTGTAGCTCTTGGCGCTGTGGAAAACGCAATTTGCCGCAGAGCTTGGCCTTGAAGCAGCCAGAAGCAGAAACTGGAGTGCAAGGGGTCAGCTGCCAAGAGCTCTGGGAGTGACAGAGGGGAGAGATCAGGACATTTGGAGATGAGAGCAGGAAGAAAAGAAGATGGAGTGCATGTGTGCATGACGGAATGTATGTGTGTTGCAGCAGAGGGAGGCTGGTGCTTCTCCTGCTAAGGAAAGGCTTAGAGCTGGGCAGCCATTTGTGCAGCGCTCTCCTTGCGAGAGGGCTTGAAAGAGCACAGTCAAACTGCTCAGGTCTCACGCCCCAAGCAAGCAGAAGGCATTGGCAGAGATGAGTGCATTGGCCCAAGGGAGAGAAGGATGCCCAGGGAAGGCATCCAAGGTGGGAAGAGCAGGACTGGGGAGAGTGTGGTAGAGGCATGCAACAAAGGTGTGCAAGAAGGGAGAAGAGAGGGGTCAAAGGCACCAGGTGAGAAACGGCAGGGCTTTGAGTTTAAAACCAGGAGCTCATTTTCCCACTTTCCCACAGCCTTGATAGAATCTGTCCTGCAAATCGTGGTCTCCAGCCTAGGCACGGGCTGGCCCTAGGATCATGGGTCTGGAGTATGTAAAGAGGAAGCAGAGCCTGGAGGCACAACCCCAACCATCACAGACCCCAGGCAACACAGACCCCAGCTGCTATCACCCAGCATAGCACAAACTGGGCAGACACCATGTCCCTACCATCACGCTTCCTTCTTGCGAGGGTTTGTTCAGCATATATGTGTCCCATTTCCCACGTACTGCTCTTGGATAAGGAGGGAAGCCCCCCGGGCCTGGAGCCTTACAGAGAGAACTGTTAGTAACCCGAGCTCAGATTCCTGCAGAGGGAGGGAAGGAAGAGGCACATAGTTAAAGCTGCTCTAACAAGAGCCTGCAGCAGCCTCATGGAAAATACATTTCTCATCATCCTCAGCCCTCACTGTGCTGTACTTTACTACAGACTCCTGAAACCCTCGATTTTTTTCCTCTGGATTGCCAGCTCACTGCTCTTTGTCATCCCTGGCTGCCTGCAGCAAGTAGTGTTTTAGGAGCAGGTCTTTGCTGATGTGATACAATACATGGGCACCCAAACACACCATGCCCTTGTGTCCCAAAAGGACTTCTTGGCTGGAATCTGCCCCGAGCTGCAGGTAGCTGATACTTAATTCAGCATGGGGTTAGGCAGATAGTGAGACACCTGGTTTCTTTCTAAAACAAAGAATGCAAACAAAACAGTATGGGAGATGCTGGGGCCCACTTGTGCTTGCTTGAGTGTTAAATCACTACCTCAGGGCAGCTTGGAAGAACAGATTCAGAAATCCCAGACTGCTGTATGTTCTCTGCAGTGCTAAAATTACAGTTAATGGATCAAAATTACGGGCTTCTGTCACTTGTTCTCCTCCTGCTTTCAGCCCCAGGTAGGTACACACTGTCTTACCAACCTGGCCAGCTGTGCTGTGCACCGTGCATTAAGCTCCCTGCTTCTGAACCTCTCTGTAGTGAAGTGTTGCTCACCGGGCAGGCAGGGGAGCACTGCAGTCTGTGCTGCATACAGCAAGGACAACAACAGGCAAAGCCTTAGCACAGGCTCTTGAGACCAACCGAGCGACACACTCCATATCTGAGACAGAGACAGAGGGGAAGAGGAGAGGAGAAAAGAGCCCCTTCCCCTTCTGGGGAAAGGAGAAAAGAGCCCTGAAGCTTCGGCCATCCTATACTCTCCTTCCCCAGGCAGCTGCCAGTGGCACAGGGCTGAGGGACAAGGCGCAGGGCTGATAGACAGCCCAGATTCCTCTCACCTTGGTGGAGAATTACAGTGAGCAGATGTGATCGTCTGACACTGCTAGATGCATAGGAAATCATGGAGGAACCAAGTGAGCTCGGTCATATTAGCTAGTGTAACTTTGCATAAGCTGGAAACCCAGGAGCTGTGGCATTGGAATACCCAGAGTGAAGCTGCAGCAAAACACAGCCAAATGATGCAGCGTGCCCTGGCTGCAGCAAAAGGAGGATAGAGGTGGGCTCCAGATCCTGGATAAGAAAGCAACAGTCGAGCAAACATCACCTGTACTGCAGGGAACCTTTAATGACACAAGAACCGTTGTCAATACCTTAGCCAGCACAGTATAGCAGTCAGATTTGCCCACAGGCTACAATGCCTTGGGCACTGCTGCTTTCAGCAATGTGCTGCTCAAGTGTTTTTCCCCAGTACAGGCACTTGTTGTGGTCCTGGGCAGGAAAGTCACCTGAGAAGGTAGCCCCTCAGGGCAGCGCTCCGTGTTTCCGTCCAACCTCAACGAAGGCTTCCACGCAGCGGTCAATGTCTTCGTCACTGTGCACAGCAGAGATCTGGACCCGGATGCGGGCCTTTCCCTTGGGGACCACGGGGTAACTGAAGCCAATAACATAAATGCCTGGAGAGAAGACATGCACGGAGAGCTGGAGTTACGTGTGAGGTAAGACAGCTGATGTGGTAGTGGGTGATTGAAAGCTATCTCCTCAGTAAACATTACCAAGGTTGTGGGTGTTTAAAGTAAATGGCATAGGCTCCCAGGCTGTGATGGAAACGATGGTTAGGGCCAGTGAGGAGGACACGCATGGCAGGGCAGAAAGGACTAATATAAAACCATCCCAGAAAGAGAAAGAGTGTGAAGCCAGGAATGGACAGATTGCCTCCACAAGGGTCAGTGAGCTGAAACACCCTTTGGGGAGGAATGGAGATGGTGCTACCGCTGGAAATCCCTTCAGTCAAGGCAAGTGTCTGCATCCGAAGCTGCCTCCTGAGCTTACCTCTGCTCAGCATGTCGTCAGCCATCACAGAAGCCAGCCGAGCATCCCCAAGCATGACAGGACAGATGGGGTGGTCTTGCCCTGAGATGGTGAAGCCAGCTGCAGTCATCTTGCTTCTGAAACTGGAGAGGAGAATGAACAGCTTGTCACCCTTGTCCTTGGGGACCTTTCCCTTGTTCTGCCACAGGAACCCTGGACACCGTACAGCGCGTTTCCTATGCAGGACAGGGATCTTCTTCTTTGTTGGTGTGACTTTCTGCCATTTGCCGCTCGGCTCTGTGCGGCTGGAGGGGCAGACCTGTCTCAGCTCACAGAGCATCCAGATGTGATACATCTGCCTACACATCTGGCTGGCATGTACAGGCACATTCTGCAGTTTTCCCCAAGATTCTCCCAGGCATGAATTGCCAGCTGCCTCCGTAGTTATCAGCAGAGGGTCAATAAACACATAGGGACAGCGCATTTCTAAGGAATCTCTTCCCTGTGCTCCTGCCCCAGCTGGGCAAGAGGATGGAAAGGCAAAAAGCAAGCAGAGACCCGTCCCTGCTCACCGCTGGGTCTTGGCAGCCATGGACTGCGCAATGGCGTTGCTCTCCATGAGCAGGTCGAGCACCTTGGAGGCGCAGCCCACCACGGCAGGAGGAAGGCTGTTGGAGAAGAGGTACGGGCGGGAGCGCTGGCGCAGCAGGTCGACGAGGGGCTTGGGGCCAGTCGTGTACCCGCCTGGTGGGGGAGGAAAGAGAAATGGAGAAGGTAAGCCCAGGGGGAGCTGCTCAGAGCGCGGTTCCTCCATAAAGCCACCCAGTAGGTTACAGCAGGAAACATGGGATTTCAGGAACAAAACAGGCCTATAAAACAGCTGATGCCTTTAACCAGAAGCTTCCACTTGAGCTCAAGGGCAACTTCATGGTGAAGATTGGCAGGAGAAGGAGCCCATGGCAGGACCTCCCTTGACCCTGTGGCAGGGTCCCAGACTGAACCTCATATGCCACCCAGAGAAAAAGGGGAATGTGCATTTCTTGTCCTTTTCATTAGACAGAGGAAGAAAACATCAGAGAGATGGTGTGGAGCTCTTTAGGGCATGGAGGGCTTTGCACTGGGAAATTACTTCACCTGCAGCTCCTCCAAGTGCTTTTCCCAGGGTGGAGTTGATGATGGTGACTTTATCCATCACTCCCAGGAGCTCATCGGTACCTCTGTATAAAGAAAGAAAGAAACATCCCATCTTGGCCAAGCCATCACACAGCAGGGAGGCTGCTCCGCACCTGATTCCACAAACAAAGCAGCACCGGCCAGGTCTCTGATGTCCCCTCTTTTCTGATAAGGGAGGGATGCTCCCCCCACCAGTGTTAGTTCAACCCAAGCAGTGGCCTTCCCTGCTCCTGCAGAAAGGTGAAGCTGGTATCTCACAGGGTAAGAACGTGGATTTTTCACTACTTCTAGAGTGGGAGAGTGCTCAAACTGCCTACACAGAAGCCCAAAACAGAATGCTAGCCGTTGATGCAAGTCTTCAACACACCTTTAAAATGACAATTCTAGGCCCACATACACCAAGAAAAACAGTTCTGTCTAGAACAATCAGTCCTTTGAGTTGGGCTGTGCACATCACCAATGTGTTACCCTAAATGAACACAGGCCTAAAGCACTCGTGCTAAGGCCCGCACTAATGGAACCAACAGGACATGGCAAACTGACTCTCTGTCTCCCCAGTCAAAAAGCTGGATGGAGCATGACTGCCCAGCCTTTCTGCTGGTCCTCTTGAAACAGTGTTGTAGAAAATACCTGGTCTCATGGGTCTCTATCATTCAGTAGAGACAGCAGAAAGGACCACACAGCAGAGCACTTGGCACTCCCATGCCCGATGAAACAAGCACCTAAACTGTCTTTTCTCAGCAGAAACCTGCAGCAAATACACTGCTCCGTACCTGGAAAATTCAAGGAAATCAAGCGAACTGGGCAAGCTAACTCCACAAAACCCCAACCCCCCTAAACATTTGAAAGTGCTAGCGGCGGAGGCACAGGGCTTCAAAATTAGGAGCTCCAACAGTGCCCTGGGTCAGTGCTTGCAAGGAGAGGGAGATAAGATGGCCACATCAGTCCTCGGTGAGAAGCAAGAGAAGCAGCTGCTCTCTTGGGCTGGGTTGATGCTAAAAAATCTGCTTTAGAAATACTCAGTGTGCCCAAGGAGAGGAAAGGTATGTGTTAGCAGGAAGAGAAGGCCAAGGCAGAGGTGGCGTGTGAAGCCGCTGAGGATGGCAGCTTTGGGAGTCCTACACAAAAACCCCTCAGTCATCACCACCTTTTGCCTCGCGTCACAACTAGCCAAGGCAGGATGGAGGAACAGGCATGGGACAGCCGCTTACCGGCCGTTGGGCCCGAGGAAGCCTGTGGCATGGCACTCGTCGATGAAAACCAGGGCCTCGTACTTCTCAGCTAGCCGGCAGATCTCCCGCAGCGGCGCAATGTCGCCATCCATGGAGAAGGCACCATCCGTGGCCACGAGCCGCAGGCGGTGTTTCTGGTGGAGGGAGAAGAAGACGTCAGCCTGCGGCAAAAGGCTGGCAAAGCAGCCTGGAACGCAGCCCTTTGCCTGCGTCCTGCTGGAATTGGCGATCTCTAATAGAAATGGGAGTTTGCATTGCAACCAGCTGCTTCTCCACCTTCGAGGTTTATCCCTGCTGCTCTGGGAAGAGGGAGGCTTTTGCATGGGCGAGGGCAAAGCTGGTGCTTTGGGGCGGGTTGCTGCACTGGTGACATGGGCAAGGCAGCACCCTCATGTTGGGGTGGGTGCACACCCCTCTACCTGCGCTTCCTGAAGCTTGGCCTCCAGGTCCTGCATGTCCATGTGCTTGTAGCGGTACTTGTTAGCCTTGCACAGGCGGATCCCGTCGATGATGGATGCGTGGTTCAGCTCATCCGACAGCACTGCGTCCTCGGGGGTCAGCAGCACCTACCCTGGCCAAACAGAAAGGATCGGCCTTTGCCTGAGGGCACCACCTCACTGAAATCTCACACCCGCTCTCACTGCAGATGGCCAGGCTGCACTTGATTCCAGCTACCACATCCCTGGCATCACTAAATTTTACACTTTCCTTCTCAGATATTGTCTCCCCTGGCTTCCTCAGATCAGGTTCTTGGTTGTGGCTTCTGAGTTCAAAAATTAACTCCCCTTCCCTAGTAAACCTAGGATTACCCTCCACCCGCTTCTACTACCCTCTGCTTAGATGGGGGGGTACAGACATGCATGGCTCAAAGATGTTATTTCATCCCCATTATGCAAGGTACTATTCCATTCCCATTTGCCCAGGAGGTGGGCAGTCCTTCCAATATGCAGGCTCTCTCCTTCTACACCAGGGGCTGAAGCTCACCTGCTTGTGAGGATGTGTAGTGACCTTTCTCACAACACATCCTCTTTTTGCCCAGAAGTCCCATCTGAGTGGGAATCTGAGGATCCTTGTTTTCACACTGCAGTAAGCATTGCACAAGCTGCAGAAGGCTGATGTACTGCACAGTTTAGGAGCAGGTAGCTCCCCAGAAGCATCATGCTTCCACACATATGCCTTGGTCTGGGAATCCCATGCAGCCAGCACAGGCTTCCCAGGAAATGGGAGCACTACCACCCTAGCACTCCCCAAAAGCGAGCGGCTGGGACTCAGTTTAAAAGGAGGAGGCAAAGGCTGATTAAACATCTCCACGTGGCCTGTGGGCTCTGCCAGTCTAAGGGCACTGCACCAGGCACCAAGGCAGGGTTCTCCACCACCTACACAGCTACAGAGCTCACACCTCTGGAAGGCTTGGCAAGGATGTTGCTGTCCCTTCCCTCCACCACACACGACTGAAGTGCTACGAACCTCAAAGAGACCAGCGTTGGCATCAAAGCAGCTGGCATAGAGAATAGCATCTTCCCTCTGGTGGAAACGCGCGATCTTCTCCTCCAGATCCTTGTGTATGCTCTAAAGAGAAGGACAAGGCACATAACTATCTGAGAAGAAAAACTTATTGCTTGCCTGGAACTGTTAGATATTCTGTGCAAGGGAGGAAATAGCTGTATTTTATCTAGAAAAGACTCATGGGGAAGAAGTTAGTTTTGTTAAGAAAACGTTCACAAATGTGGCCTTAAAACGTGGTTATTGGTTTGGATGTCAGAAGCACAGCTGAGAGACCTCAAGCTCCCTACCCATAGGGGAGCAGCTGGGAGCTTTCTCTGCACTTAACTAACCAGGGCTATGAAAGAAGTTGCACAGCCTCTGGCAGGGATAAACTGAGATGAGTTTGGCAGTGCTATTTCAAGTCAGACTAACTGCAATTTTGACGCTCAAAAGGGAGGAAATGACATTCATTTTAGGGATTCAGAGTGCTTTTTGTTTATTTTTCCCCTCTGGCGTCATGACTCCAGGTCTCTGATAAGCCAGAGTTTGGCAGGGTTCTCCTTTGTGGCCATGTACACCCAGGTAAATGTGCCTGGGCATATGTGTGGGCGTTGAGACACACACAGAGTGTGAGGACAACCTCTGAAAAGGGAGATTCGCACAGAGCAGAGGTACAGACAGCAGCCACCTTTGCTGTGAAAGCCTCAGGGCTTGGTACAGAGAAGAAAAACCAGCTCCACTGGGAATGGAGTGCAGAAGCCACGGAGCAGAGGGGCTCACGATTGCACCAGCACCATGCACTGTGGGAGCATCACAGAGCGGAGCTGGCATCTGGCGGGCCCTGGGAGACCTACGCATGGGTAACAGGGATCGCAGACCCCCTGTGGTTGGAAGGGATCTCTGGAGATCTCGGGTCCAACTCCCGGTACAGGCGGGGGGCACGCGGCACCGGATCACTGTGTCCAGGCGGGCTCTGCGGGAGGCAGAAGGCAACGTGGCTGCCGGCGGGGCTCCCGCGCCCCCCCGTACCTGTGTCCCACAGATGAAGCGCACGGAGCTGAGGCCGGCGCCAAACTGCTCGAGGGTCTCCACGCCGGCGCGGATCACCTCGGGGTGGCTGGAAAGCCCCAGGTAGTTGTTGGCGCAGAAATTGAGGATCCCTGCCGAGAGAGGGCACCGGCATCGCGCTCGGGCCGCCGCGCCGCCCTCCTTCCCGCTTTCTCCCTTTCCCCTCGCCCGTCCCCGCCGCACGGACCGGCGCCGCCGCCCGCCAGGCGCAGGTGGGGGCCCTGCCGGGACACGATGACCCGCTCGCTCTTCCACGTGCCGGCGCCGCGGATGCCCTCCAGCTCGCCCTCGAGGCGGCGCCGGAGCTGCTGCTGCGCCGCCGCCGAGCCCGAGGCGGCCCGGGAGCCGCGCAGCGCCGCGCGCGCCGCCCGCCCGCGCCACATCCCGCCGCTGCCTCCACTGCTGCTGCCGCCGGGGTGACGTGGCCGCGGCGACCACTGTGCGCGCGCCGCGCCCGCCCCGCCCCCGCCGCGCCCGCGGCCCTTAAAGGGCCCGTGGGGGCCGCGGGGCCGGCGCTCCGCTGCCCGCGGGGAGATGGAGGAGCGAGGTGGCCCTCGCGGAGGGGCTCCGTGCCCCTGCGGTCAGCCTGCCCAGCGCGCCGCCCTCGGGGCAGCCACGGGGCTTCGGGGCCGGCCGGGTGACACGAAGCGGTGAATGTCCCGGCTCCTGCATTTGTCAGGTGGCATTAGTGGCGAGCAAGGCCCAATCTGCAGCCACCGCAATGCCCTGGCAAGGGTGCCCTGGACACTGCTGTGAGCAGGATGGCGGGAAAGGCTCGTGTGGAAGCGCGGCTGGGTCCTGCCTGGAGCGCGGGCTGCCCGCAGGCTCCCCGGAGTCCTCCAGAGACTCCGGTCTGGGTGATTCGGGATCCTGAAGGCAAATGTGTTTTTGGAGCCCGCAGCTCAAGGAGGTGGGCACCTCGTCCACCGAGGTAGGATTTTCGTTCTTGGTCCAGCATGCTGGAGAGTGGGGGGTTAAAGTTTTTCCATCTGAAAGGATGTGCCTGCCTCCTTTGGGAGGTGGCCAGATGATTTTGGCCCAGGTGATATGAGGGCCTTTGGCCCGAGGGGCTCCCCCATGGGCGAGTGGGGTTCCTTGCAGCATAAAGGATTTGAGTCAAACCGAGGGGGTTTAGGAAAAAATAGCCCGAGGAATTAGGCTCTAGAACCTGAGGGACTTTGAAATGACAGGTCAAAGGGATGGAGGCTCAACCAGCCCAGGAGCATTAGGTGCCTCATCTAATGAGTTTGCAGTCCTTTACAGCCTAGTTGCTTTGTGATCCTCAGGGCCAAGTGGTTTAGTGGGGACCATCCACTGGGGGTTTAGGAACCAAAAGCCCATAGGATTTATGCATCAGCAACTCAATGGGTTTGAGCTCATCCCACACAGGTGTTTGGGGATCACTGCATCCAAGGGGTTTAGGAAATATCAGTCAAAGGAAATTAGGTTCCTGAACCCAAGGGATTTGAGCCTCCTTTAGCTGGAAGAAATTGGAATCCACAAGTCCAATGGGTTTAGACACAAAGAGCCTAAGTGGACCATGCACCTCTGCCTGAAGGATCTGGGCACCTCCAGAGTAGCTGATCAGGGATCTTGTGGCCAGAAGGGTTTAGGCATCTTGTGTCCAGGAGGATTGGGCACTTGGCCCTTGCAAAGAGTTTAGGCTCTTCTACCCAGGTGATTTTTAGACCCTTTAGTCCAAGGGTCTTTTGAAAAAAAAATGCCCTAACTCATTAGATCCCCCAAAGCCAAATATTTGAGCAACATGAGCTACGTGATTTGGGATCCTTGCAGTCTAAGAGGCTTGAGCACCTTCTGTCAGTGATTTAGGAACATTGGGCCAATGAGACCTGGGAACTACCAGTGCAGGAGAGCTTTGACACAACAAGTCCAAGGTGTTTTAACACAGCAAGTCCAACAAAATTGCCCACCCCCAACCCCACTTTTAGTTTTTGCAACCACAGGTGATTGAGGATCCTGATTTCCAAGGGGTTTAAATATGTCTAGCCAACAGTCATTAACCCCTCTCCCCCGTGCCAGTCCATGGGATTTGGGACCATGAAAACCAACATACTTAGGGATGATGGGTCCTAGGGGTCTAGCAACCAAATGAGGTTCAGGCATGCACAGCCCAGTGGGTTTAGGCACTTCCAGGCAAGAGGGGGATTAGGCAGCTCCTGTCCAAGGCTTCTGGGATGCAGGGCTAGCCAGCAGCCTCCCTGCAACTCCAGCCCTCGGGCTCATTCGGCACAGCCTAAGCAGGCCCTGGAGCTGTGCCAGCGTCCAGCAGCAGGGCCGTGCCTGGGTGCTGTGCTTTGCCTTAGCCCAGCCGCTCACGCCACCCAGCCAGGGGACTGTCCACCGAGGTGCTGCCCAGCCCTGCAGCCTTTTTCATCCACAGTGAGCAATCCCACTCCAAAGTCATGTTTGCCTTTCCCCCCCTCTCCCCCCACCAAGTATTCCCAAGAGCAAACTTGAAGTAAGAGCAACCTGCTGTTCCAGGTCCTAAGAAGCAATGTGCATACAGCCTGAGTGGACTCCCTCCAAGTCCTCCAAGTCCTGCTTCCCTTCACCACCCAAAGATTTCCCTGCTGCGGTGAAGGCACTCTGCCATTGCCCCACAGGCAGCCCCAGTGCTAAAAAGGATGGAGCAGACGTCCCCCCACAAGACCACAGCCAAACCTCAACGTCCCTATGATACAGACCTGGGGAGATCAAGGAGTGGGTTGCAGAGCATCTCTTTGTTTCCTCATGGAAAATCTGTGGCTCCCTTAGCCATGTTTTCCTACTATGGACATCCCGTCAACCAGGGATTGCCTCACACTTTTTAAATTCCAGGAGAAAAAAAAATCTCCCTTGATCCCATCCCAAAGCTGCTTGTTTGATAGGAGCTCTCCTGGTGTCTCTGACAAAGGCTACCTGGCACAGAGACCTCAGCTCTTGCCCATGCCTCTACATGGAGAGATTGAATAAATTCCTATCCCAGCCACTCTCTCCCTGGCCATAGGAATAACCGCATCACGGGAAAGAGGTTAAACAAATTACCCTGTGCCCAGCACAGCCAACTCAGAGGGCACCAAGCGCCTGCTAAACTGATATATATATATTTTTAAGTCTCTCTGCCCATGAGCTCTCCTGTTCCCACCCTCTGACATCGGTAGAGACTTTGGCCAGCCTAATACCCAGCCCTCTGAGAGATGGGACACGATCAGGAATTCAGATCCTTTATGGCCTCAACATACACATGGACTCACCTTCACTCCCAACACACACACACACACAAAAAAAAGACACAGACAAGAAATCTCTGCAATGACAACAAAATAAAAGCTTGAGCCAGTAACTCTTAAAAATTGGAACTCTCCATACCAAAGATGTTCCTTTTTTTCTTTCAATAATTGCATTATTTTAACTATTTGCAGGCAGAAACAGATCAATTCTTTATAAATTGCAATAGAAAGAGGGAAAAATAAAGCCAAATACTATTTACAGAAAGAGAGAGGGAAAGAGTCCAGATACAAGCCTCCAGACTTCATTTCTTGGGTGACTTCTTGGTGCTGGACTTTGCTCTGGATTTGGACCGCCTTGCCTTTTTGGGCTTTGATGTCTTCAGTGACTTGGCTTTAACAGTCTTTGGCTTCTTAGCTTTCTTTGGAGTGCTCCTCTGCTTTCTTTTCGCCTTCCTGGCAGTGGCCTTGGGCTTCTTTCCTGGTGACTTGGCTTTCTTGGGTCTAGCTGCTCTCCTGGGTGTTCCAGCTTTCCCGACGGCCTTCTTGCCCTTTCGGGATGTTTTTTTCTTGGGTTTGTCACCCTTGGCTAGACGGAAGGAGCCAGAGGCACCGACCCCTTTGGTTTGCTTGAGGACGCCGGCAGCAAGGAGCCTCTTGATGGAGAGCTTGATCTGCGTGTCGGCATGCAGGCCCACCTTGTAGTGGCTCTTCACGTACTTCTGGATGAACTGGCGCGAGGAGCCACCGCGGCTCTTCTCGGCACGGATGGCAGCCACGATCATATCCGAGTACTTGGGGTGGGCCGCCGGGCGCCTCACTGCCTTGGCCCGCTTGGGCTTGGCCGGGACCGGGGCCGGGCCTGGGCTCCCCGTCATGGCGGGCTCAGTCCTTCAGCACCAACGCTTGCCCTTCTCTGCCAGGAACTGTCGTTGGGACCGCAGCTGCCGGGGGTTGGGGTGGGAGGCGGCTCCGACCGGGGCTGACGGATGAGGGCAGTAACCGCTGTGCGCCGCGGGCTGCCACCGCCTCAGTGCGCCGCCACTGCGCTGTCACCACCGCCCTTTAAGGGTGAGGTGCGGACCGCAGCGGGGACTGCGCCCCTGTGCGCCACCCGCACCGCGACGACGTGGCGGCACCGCCCGCGGCCCCACACAGCCCCCTGGCCCAAGGCTGGAGGGACACTGGGGTCTCGCTGAGAAGACTAGGAGGGACGCTAGAGAGGACACCGAGGGTAGACACTGCGTGCAGTCAAGGAGAGTCACTGGAAGACACAGAGAGACATGGGCACACTGCATAGGGACAAGGAGGGACATAGGCACGCTGGGGACAAGGAGGGACACTTGGGGACCCTAGATGGGGACAAGAGACTTGGGGACTTAGTGGAAACAAGCAGGGACACGGGCACAGAGGGACAGATGGGGACTGGGTTTGGACAGGAGAGACTGAGGGGGACACCAGGGAAACAAGGAGGGAAACTTGGAGGTGACACTGGGTTTGGACAAGGAGAGACACTGTGGGGATACCAGGGGAATAAGGAAAGACCTGGGGCAATCCTGGAGGGGAGATACAAGGAAGGTACATTGTGGGGACAAGGAGTGATGCTGGGGCTGTACACCAAGAGGACACTGGAGGGGGACAAGGAGGGACACTGGTGGGAACAAAGAGTGGTACAAGGCGGGACAAAGGGATATTAGGGGAGACAGTGGGAGATGGACACCAGTGAGTCAGGGAGGGACACGAGGGGTACAAGTGTCCTTCCTTTCCCTCTGACTCAGGCTGCTGAAGATTCTCCTTGTAGGTGTGCAAATGGTTCCCCTCTACATGTACACTCTGACCTGGGACCTTGCAGGTGCATTTGCTCACAATAGTTTTTTTTTTTTTCTTTCCCCCGCTTCCCCCCCACCCCAAATAATCCCCAAAAGGCTCAAAACAGCTTCCACAGTAGTACTCCATGGCCAAATGCCTCTGACCTTCTACCCTGCTCCCCACTGAGTATTTTGGGGACAGCCTTGGCTCGTCTCTCTTGCATGTGTGGTTCTTGTCACAAATAAAGGCGACTCTCATTTTTGGCGGGAAAGAGAACAACTCTGTGCAAGGGGCTGGGGAGGGTGTATAACAAGGATAACCAACCGTTATTTCCAAAGCTGGGTAAGTGTTTTATTGCTCCTGGGAGATTAAATGTAGGTGCTATCATCATCTTGCTGGTAGAACTTAGATAGTGTTTTGTACCTTCTTAAAAATATCTGGACTTACACAGATCGTGCACAGAGACATGTCATGTGGAGCTCAGAGCTGAAACCTGACAGCTTGAAATATCTTGGCCTTCAAGAGGGCATTAAAATACACACAGCACCCTTTCATAACCTTTACATGCCTAGAACTCCAGTGACGCAAAAGCTACCGTCAAGGTGCACACATATATTTATATATGTGTGTGTGTATGTGTGCATGTGTTTATATACATATATATATATGGCATATTTATATACCCCCACACACACACATATGTATATGTGTGTATGTGTATCTGGACCCCACTTCAGCCCGCTTTGTGTTCCACATGCTACATGAGCATGATGCAGGATGCTGTCTTGCAAGGAGATACTTATCCCTTTGATGCTTTTTTTCTCCTAGAAGAATTGTAGGACTGAAGTCATGCCGTACATCTCCAAACCTCCCGGTTCTGTCTTTACCTTCACATGCTGCTTTTTTCCTTCTGCGGTGGGACTTTTATATATGGGGAATGAGAAAGGAACTGAAAACACAAGTCTGGAAAAGACTCGTGTTCAAAGCATAGAAAGTGTTCGCAAGGACCAAAGTCACACTGGGAGCATGTGCAGAAGTGGGATGCTGGGGTGAGCAGGGAAGGAGGGCCTTTTGCCTCCCTGCAGATGATATCCCCCACTGGAAAGACGTGACATGGGTTAATCTAGGGATACAGATGCTCCATCAGGAAGGAGGATGTGATAAGGATTGATATTAACTCCTAGACAAAACCTTTCTGAAATACTCAAACCAGAAGATGTTTCCCCTTTCCCATGTTCTCCCAGACTCACAGCTTGATCTGGTGTGAATCCAGTCAGAAGAGCAGGCTGGGGCCAGCACACAAGGAATGCCTGTGGTGGGGCGAGGGAATCGGCACTTGACAAGCCCAGAAACTTCACTGCAAACCTTTTTTTTTTTTTTTTTTTGGATGAGTCAGAAGTGCCTTGCAAGCAAGATAGACGTAAGAAACCAGGCTTTAAAAAAAAAAAAAACACAACTCTTCCCACTCTCTGGGTGGGGAGAGTATCTTGAGCACTTATTTCTCCTCAAGTGTCTGAATATGTACTGCTTCCCAGCTATGCCAGAATGGGCAGAGGATTGCAATGGCAAAGCCAAAAGCCATCCAAGCCTGTTCTTGGATGATGGATATCAGCAGCAAGGAGGAGCAGTGCCTGACTCTGTTCTTGGAGGCAACGCAGTGCACTGGTACTCTGCATTTATTTTGAATCACCAGTGCCCTTGGTAAACAGCATGCAGCAGGTGAGTATAGCCAATGTGAAGCATTTCACCCCAGTGAAAGGGCTGAGCAGATCCCCATAATGATCGGGCAAGATATTGGAGGCTGCTGAGCATAAGGCCTTCTCCCTATGAAGGAAGGGATAGGCCAGCATGCAGGTAAGCCTGTAGTTTGGTCAAACAAAAAGGTGACTGGGAGCACTGGGGATGGCCTTTGCAAGAGAGGTAAGAAAGTTGTGCCTTATAGACAGTGCTCTTCTCTGCTGACCTCCGGAACCAGGTGCACATGTACCCAGGCACCAGGGCTGCTGCCCCAAGCATATGAACCCAGCCAAACCTTTTCCTGATGCAGCTTGCAAATGCAGAAAAAAGTAAAGGCTGGGAAAGTCCTATCTATTTATTTATATTCCTACTCCTGACTAGGACACTTGCTGCTTCTTTCTGCTGCCAGCCTCATTTCTTTGCTGGATGTCTTTTTCTCCTCCAAATTGGATTGTTACTTTTAGATCTGGTATGAAAATCCATGTCCTGATAGCACTAACCTATGAAGCTGTGGGCTTTTTGGAAGCCAGTGCCTATGCTGCTAGCCAGTGGCAGTGCTTCACCTCCGCAGCTGTATTTCACTGGGCTGCAGCTGTTGTAAGGCTGTCTCATGCTGTATCATTAAAATAGCACACTCGGCCACAGAGCAGCCTCCTCTTAGGGGAGAGGGCAGGCACGGGAAGGTGGTGAACATGGATGTTCTGCTCCAGAAGAACCCTCCTTTCTTGGGCCAAAATTGCCTGGCTTTTCTAATCCTCACAGCATTCCCTGTGCTGGCTACTGCTAAGAGCTGTTTTGAGGCTGGAAGTGAGCTGCAGCACCTGCAGAACATCTGATTTTAAAAATGGCAAAGAGATCATAACCGTAAGAAAGAATACCCACTCTTCCGCCACACCTCAGTTTGTGTTGCATTAAATCTAATAAATCCATCTGTTTCTTTCCTATCCTGAGTTGTATGCCCCATTTGGACTGCCCTTTGAATATTCAACTTGGGGTCATGCAGTGAAAGGCACCTTCCTGCTGCAAAGGGGAGGCAGGCAGCAGTGCTCATGATGGGCTTTGCTGGGCTCTGTGCCACACTTTGACCAGGGGAAGGACAGTTTATTTCCCTAGTCTGGAGTAAAACACTGTCGGCCTGCACGTAGGCAAACCAGGCATAGGCAGATAAGGCACCATCTGGTTTTATTTTTGTTGAAGTTTTTAACTGCCAGAAGCATGAAGGATTGTCTGTAAGCCGGCAGCTGAGAGTGCACGGTGGTGAGACACAAACAAGAGCACCAAACCCCACTGCTTCTCCGATCCTTATGGAGGCTCAGGGACGCGGGCTGACCGCAAAGCCTCCAGTGTTAAATTAGGCAGCCCTTATTAGGGTAACACACTGTGCAGGGAAGGGGGAGTCACTTTACCTAACTTTCCCTGTCTGAAAAATTAGCTGTCTTATCTAAATCAGTCACCTGGGCACCTTTTGTAGCCAATGGATACAGCTCAGCCGCTCCAGGGATGCAGCCCCCTATAGCAGGTACCTCTGGTGGCGCATAACACCCTCTCCCCTCCATGTATCCCTTCATCCTGATCCCTTCATTTGGATGAGGTTTTTGATTTTTAGCTGTCAAAATAGTGAAAACATTGCTTGCTTCCAAGTGACATGTGAGGACAAGCCATAAAGATGATCAAGATTCCTTGGACTGTGGCTGGTCTTGCCAATGGAGGATCCTGAGCAAAGAGCCTGGGCATCACCTAAACTCCCCACTTAACCCTTGATACCGGAAGCAACCCTCTAATCCTGGAGAGCTGCTCTGAGACACTGATGTGTCTTTAACACGTCTGGGGCAAAACCAAGACCAGTTCTCCAGCCTGGGGCCAGCCAGTGAGACTAAGCAGCGCGATGCAAGCAAGCGCAGGGAAAAGCAAGCATAGGCCTTCCCTGGGAGAAGGCCTGTCTGTCTGGGCTCACGCACCACCTGGGTTCTGCACAGGAGGCACTTTGTGTTTGCTCCTTCACCCCTCTGGAAAAAATATTCTTGTGGGCCATCTGCTCCCCGCTCTACCCCTCACTGGGACCGTGCCTGACTCAGGCTTGTGCCTTTATTTTTGGCCACAGGAAGCACTTCTGTTCTTATCCGTTGCTCAGTACTGTCTAGCTGCTTCCCTGTGGCAGCAGCCAGCAGCCCTTGTCACTCTATGGCCCCTGGTAGGGCTGATAACCCCGGAGCACGGAGGCGGCTGGGCCAGGGCGGGTAGGGCAGGAGTGCAATAAAGACAGGAGGTTTGGGCACACTCTCTCACAACGGCTGAACACGCAGCCACCGCGACAGAACGGGGAGGAAAGAGCAGAAGGGCCGAGGGGACGAAATGGACCACTGGAAGGGCACGTCCCTGTGGTTACAGAGGACTGGGGGTGAGCTGGGGGTGAGCTGGGCAGGAGGTTGTGCCAGAGGCACCGCCATCCCTGCTGGACACATCATCTCCTGATGTGCCCTGCCTGGGAGATGCCACCTTTTCTGCCTGCAACAACCTCATCTCTTCTGCAGGCTCCCCCTCCTGTCCTGCCTCCAGACCACCACAACCTCCCCATGGGCTAAGTGACCCTTTCTAGCAACTATGTTGCCATCTTTGGCAGGAGACTTTGGCCAATGAGCCCTTTCCATAGTGCACTATGTTCAGGGAAAGCACTGCTACTGAAATACCCTCTTACGATCACTCAAATATCGAGACTTCAAAGGCCTCTGCTCCAGTGCCCCATGGGTGGTTACCCTTGGATTTCCCTTTCCCCTTGAGTTCACCACAAGGAAATCTGTCTAGTCTCTCCAACTCTCCTGGCCTAATTTATCCTCAGAGTTGGACTGTGCAGAACTGGATAACTAATGCCTCTTAGCTAGTGGTCCCTTACAGTGTCTTTGGAAAAGGAAATGCCTTGCTACCTTCCCTGCAGATGGAGCCATTTCTAAGGCCATCAGAGCATCATTTAGCTGGATCCTGGTGGAGCAGGTGATGGGGAGGAGATCAGGGTACTGCGGCGAGCCCCTAGCCCCTGAGGAGAGGGGACGTGAATCCAACCAGCCCTCTGTGGTCAGATTACCTCCAAACCATCCTGACATTAAGCGGCAGAGATTGAGAAATCCCATTTTTTTGACAAACCTCAAAGGAAAGAGCCTGGTGAAGGAATCCGCTCAGTAATCCAAATGACTTCATTTACATTCTTCTCCCTCCCTGGACCTAATTTGACCAGACTGTCAGGATTTATTCCAGCGAAGGACTTCATCTTCTTAAATGGTCAAACCACATACATTGTGGATGTGCTGCAAGTGCTATGGCTAATGACTGATGCCTTTTAGGGCAAAAAAGGTTGTTCATTAGCATCAAAGTGCATTAGGCAGAGAAAGCAGCAGTCTTGGTGATTAATGCCAGTGATTCTGCAACTGCAAAATTTTGTTTTACCTGGTTTCTAGTTTCAGAGAAACTACCTTTCCCAAATATACAGACCTCCAGCTGAAGTGATAGGACACAGCAACTCTGGCACTCAGATTCAAGTGCTTCAATGCCTCTTTAGAAGCAAAGCAAGGAAATTAGCTGTTTTTTCCAGCTGCATTCTTCTTCAGGGCTCACGTGCAGCAGCAGAGCCCTCAGGCCCCTGCAAGCAGAGGAACACAGCCACAGCGCTGGTCAGCGAGAGCAGCTCAGCCCCCATCGCCACAAAGAGCACTGCGTCTTTAATGATGGCAACAAACTGTGAAGGGGTATTAAAATTTTCAAAAGGCTTAACACGGAAGCAGTTTTCAGTGGCATTTTGTGGAAGGGATGAAGCCAAACATGGAAGCAATTTTCCCTGGGTCTATCATTACAATGATGATTGCACTCTGCTAGAACAAATAGAGGTTTTAAACAGGCACCAGCAACCTCTCCAACAAGTGGCCTCAGACTGATGGAGCGGTTATGACAGTGTGTTTTAAAAGAATTATGAGGTAGTTTTTAAAAGCAGGTGGCTCCTTAATTACACAGACTGTTCACTTTTACGCGGCCAGTCACGGCTGTGGCTTCTCCCCTTGCTTGAGGCTGGGACATTTCTGTTGGCCATAACCCCACAGTTCAATCACAGGTGACTGGAGTTTGTTCAGCCATCGCTTCGGGAAGTTTGAGGGGCTATGTGAGGTGCCATGAAGACAGGGCCTCCCCCTGGCTGTTATCTCCTTTACTTAGGACATTTCGGGTGACTCTTCTCCCCACCCCCACTCCTTTCCTCTGGTTCCTCTGGACCCAGAAGATAGCAATGCCCCAAAGACAGAAATGACAGTATCATCCTACCACACTCTGACAGGGGAGCCACTTGATTAACTTACTCCTGGTTTTGGAAGGGGCATTCCAGAGCACAGAAACGTGTCGCCTCGAGATGATTAGCCGGTCTGTCTCGAGGGACAGCTGATCTGCTGCTGTGCAGCCCTGAGGAGGAGCGTCTAGACCTCATGTCAAGCACTGACACATTTTGACTGTGCTTGTCTGACATGCTTATCTGGGCCAACAGCCTCCAGGCAGGAAGAGGAAGAAAGAAAAAACACGTTTGAGATCCCAAATGCCTTGAGGAGGGGGCTGGTGAACAGCAGGCCATAGTCAAATGCTGCCTTTACTGTTAGTCCTCCTTTTTTTTTCCTGTGGATAGCATCTTCTCTCACCCAGTATCCTACTTCCAGAGGTTCCCGTCCCTGGGGGTGGGATATGACACTGCTAATTTGGCACCTAACACAGCAGTAGGGCTGGGGTGTGGAGGAAGGTGCCAATCTCCTCATGCAGGCTGGCACCCAGGCAGGCAGGGAAGCCTGCCGGTGGCAGGCACTGCATGTGCGTCGTTCTCCCGTCTTCCGTCTCCTATTGGGACAGGCAAGCCCCTTTTTCTAAAAGAAAAGAAAGCGTGAATATCCCTGCCACCTGCAAGACAAGTCCCTAAACTCCATGTCTTGTTCCTAGCTTGATGACTACTCATCCCTAATGGCAGGACTAATCTCCATCATCTGGACGCAGGTGCCTTTTGCTGATGTGTCAGCTCTTTCCTTCCCATCCTAGGCCAACAGAGTACTAAATATCAAGGGAAAAGCTGAGACCTTGGGCACTGCTAGAGAGGGCAGTTCTCCGCGCGGGAAGTGCTGTCGACTTTGCTGTTCTCCCTGCCTGAAGCCCTCCGTAACCACCAGGGGGAGGCAGGCTGCCATGAGGCGAGGGGAAGCGCTCGCCTCCAGGAGGCTGCTGAGGCCTGGAGCAGGCTACAGAGGGGCTCCTGCGAGGGCTTCCCGTAGCGCCAGGCCAAACAAACCGTTTGCTCAGCACGATCAGATCATACATCAGCGTGGGCATGAAGCAGAGCAGAGCCGGTCCTGGTTCAGCCCCCTAGGAGGCCAGGAGCTGAGCTCAGCTCGCTGCCTCTTGCACCATTTGGTGTGTTGCCCAACTCCCTTTCGAGGATGATGAAAGCCTTTGACCCAGTTTTACTGGAATGTGTGACCTACTGAATGGCTTCTCTTACCTAAGCAGAGCAGTCAGCAAAACAGGAGCTTTTCTGCCCAAATCCCCTGGATGCACACAAGCATACACACGCACACACAGAAAGGGCGACTCGTACACCCTACTGCCCCACTCAGCAGCCATGCAGCCTACTCGCAGAGGAGTGGTACTGTATATGCTTCACATCATCCCTCTCTTCTTTATTCCCAGCAGTAAAGTTGCCTCAGAGACTAAGCTACCAACTAGTTACACTACATGGTTATACCAGTTATCAGGAGCCCAGCAAATACTCAGACATAACCCATCTCCTAGCAGTTGACAGTGTCCTTAAGCCCCACTTCTGTTTATACACTGAAATCTCCTCACCCCTGCTCATCGCAGTGCTTTAGTGTCCCAGCTGACACATCCATCTTCTTGGAGGCCCACACTCATTCCAAGAGCTCTCCTTGACCCCTCTGCCTTCCCCTCTTCAAATGGCGCCTCCAGCCTGCTGCACAAGCCAGCAATGTTTCTAGCTCGGCTCCTTCCGAATTGCCAGAAGCCTCTCTGCAGAGTGGAAGTTTATGTTTACAGTGCAGCTCGGCCAGCTGAGCAAGGAGCACTTACTGGTAGGTTCTGCATCCTCGCATACCAGAGCAACCAGGCAGACTCCCCCCACCCCTGCTCCAAGAGCAATACATTTTCACCCAGAAACAAGAGGGAGGGATGTATTTCAGATTGCTTCTATCCCCCTTCCCTGAGACCTTCTGACCTGCCCTCTTATGCGTGCTCTTTATTTTTCCAGTAGCTTGCACTAAATTTCTGTCTCCCACTAAAGAGACATTAAACAAGACATGGCAGCATTTGATTCATCTCAGGCTCTTCTGCCATAGGGCTGGGACTTTTGGACAGGTGACATAAAACAGATTATTTCCCCCCAGAGTCAAGGAGAGGAGGAACAAACAGCTGGACAGCTATGCTGCATCACTTCTCTCATTCTCCAGCTGTGGGTGAATACTGTTGTCCTTCCACAAGGTTAGAGAAAGGGACGTGGCCATCAGCATTCCTGTGCACATTTCCAGCACAGGAGAAACCCTGAGCAAACAGAACCATCTGCCTACACAAGCCACGCAAGAGCTGTAACGCTGGGGCCTGAGATACACAGCTCAGCACTATGAACTAGAAAGAAGCAAACTCTGCATTTAACAGTAGCTGCAAAGTTAGCTTAGAGCATGCCTGCTCCAAACTGATGCACAAACCTGGCACTAAAGAGCAGAGGAAAAACTACCCCCACTGAACAGGGTTAGGAAGCCCTGGGAAGCCTTCCACACTCCGAATGCATTTTACTCAGTGACATGGGAAGATTTTATTAAGTTAAAATTTGAACTGCACAGCAGAGCAGTAGCTGTCACCTTCAAGAGCTGGCTGGGGTGGGGGCAGTAGCAGCCTCTCAGCTCCTCTTCGCTGGAGAGGACAGGATCTCCCCTGTCCTGAATGGAGGGCAGCTGGGAGAAGGCCCCCACAGCCCCAGGCTCCTGCCAACTCAGTTCATGAAGGAGCCAAAGGACAGTCTCTGAGAGTACTTCATCAGGCGGCCTTTTGCCAAGGTCTCCTCTTTCGAAGCATATCCATGGCAGACTGCCCGTTAGCTCCCTCCTATGGTTTTTGTCTGTCTTGTCTGCAGGTCCCTGGGGATAGCGTGGGGGGAGCCTTGTCCTCGCAGTATGTCCCAGCAGGGCCTCAGAGACATTTGGAAGGGAGGAAACAAGTCCAGCTGAAGGTGGCTGTGTGATCAAGAGGAATGCGGCTGGGGAGGAGGGAAAACAAATTCTTTTTTTCAGGTTAGAAGATGCTGGTGATGTAAAAAGTTTTCCCCCTCCTATGCCTCCTCTTTCCAGGGAAAAAAAAAATCTATAAAATATATTTTTTTCCACATATAAAATCCTGAAGAAGGTGCACAAAAGGAGCCAGTCCAAACAACGTGCTCAGATACGCAAGTGAAAGGAGTTTGGAAGGGCTTCATTGAAAGCTTTGGGAGGGGAGTGAGGAAGCTGCATGGGAAAGGGAGATTTCTTGCCAAGGCGATTACAGATGAGATTCAACCTCTCCCTCCCCGTAAGTGAGGAATGGAGCAAATAAAAAAAGAGAACAGATAAACAGATGAAGAGTAGACCTATGGAGGAAACAGAGAGACAAAAAATAATGTTTAGAAGGATCCCAGTGAGTGCAGAAACACCCCTGCCCTTCTGCTACCCACGAGCACGGCCCTTTAGCCATCTGCTAGAGACCTTAGCCTTGCCCAACCCCAACCCTGACAGCTGCTGCATCCAGGCAAGACACAAACTAGCTCTGGATAACAGGGCACCCTTGTTCACTTCATAGCGCCCTGTCACTCCACTTCCTTATCCACATATAGTCACCTGCATCAGGGAAACCCCAAGAGTAAATGTTAATGATTAGCTGGAGTCAGGGCTGCTTTGGTGCAGACCCAAGATTTCCTGCTGTGGTATGTAAGCCCCTTCAAAGGTGAATGAAGAGGAAACATTACCCATGCGGGGAGCAGATTATCAGGTAAGTGTCCCCACAAAAACTGCAAGGTAAAGGCTGGCATGGGGCCAGCTCCTACCCCTCAGCCTAGTTTAGTGGCACTCGGTGCTGGCAATAGGAAGGCAGCCAAGCATCGAGGGCAGCATGGGGTGAAGAGAGACAAGGACATTGAGGAGAGAATATCAGGGACAAGAGGAGGGCCAGGACCAGGGGTGCGAGCCAGGGGTCTTCAAGAAGCGTAGTCAGGGCAGTCAGCCCTGCAGCACTGAGCGGGGCAGGAGGAATGGCCCTTGGCTCTGTCCCCCTCAGCCACCTCCCTTCGCATCAAGGCAGAGAGGCCCAACTGCCAGCTCCTGAGCAGGATGCCTCCGGCCCTTGCTGCTCACCGTTACTTGCTGATGCTGTTGCACAGAGACTCCTTCTCTTGCAGGGCCGCCATTGCCAGGCGCAGATGCTCCTTCAGCTGTTCAATCTCCCTCTCTGAGCGCACCTTAATGTGATTCAGCTCTGCATAGACATCCTGGTATTTCCCTGAGGCAAATCGCTTATCCTGCCAAGGGAGGGAGAGGAGTCAGCAATCCTGAAGCCGGTATTTGTGCTGGTATTTGCTCCAGGGAGGGGATGGCAAGGAGAGGCTAGTGGGAGAAAGGCCAGTGGGTGAAGGGAGATCCAGACTGAGTAGTGAAGCTCAGCTCAAGTTGCTTCTCCCTCCTTGCAGGCCAGGGGAGCCTGGTAGAAAGGCTCAGCCGGGCTGCCCACAGCAGGCCAAACTGAGCCATTCAGAAACCATTTGGAAAACCAGAAAGGACTAAGGTACCACTTCTCAAAGCACAGGGTGCTCTCCTAACCTATGCTGGGGAGGAAGACACAGTCACTGGTTCCACAACAATGTGGAATGAGGGCATCAAACTGAGCAGGAAGCTGGGGCTCCAATACTGCTCATGTGCATCTGTGCCAGTCACACAGAGAGAAAAAAAAAAAAAAAAGATGAGAGATGTGGGCTACTGAATATTGAAAGAGCTGGTACCAGCCACTGAAATGGTGAAAAGCTTAAAACAGTTAAGCTCTGAAGTTGGGAGGTCATCACTGATTGTCACGGCTTATTTCAGATTCCCTGCTGCGGCAGGGCACTTTTCACTGGAAACCCTCTGAAAGGGGCTGCCACCACTGTCTGTCCCAGAGATCATGGCCTCAGACTGGCAGCAATTTACTCATCATGGTTTGGGAACACGGAATGCAGCAGAAGCCACTGCGCTCAGAGGCACTTGTAGCTAGGAAGCCACTGGAGAAGCAGAGAGGGCAGCAGATCTAGCCTCTGTGCCCAAGGAAACACATCAACACAGAGAGAGGGCTAGCCCTTGGGAAGAGGCTGGACAGGGAGCAGAGGAGGGGGCTGGGGAATCAAAGTGCTGCGCAGGCTTCTCCAGGTTTTCCCCCCTGGCAAAGAAGGGCTCCTGGCCATTCCCCTGCTTTGTGTAAGTACCATATTCACTCACAAAGCAGCTACCAAGGTCCCCAACTATTTCGAGGTATCTCCCCGCCAAACCTAGCCTGAGGTTGCAGTGCTTTCCCAAGCAGTCTGCATTGCCCTGTACTGTTCAGAGATCAGGGCTGTTCTGGGCTCGCAGCTGTTTCACCTGAGGGTCCATTCAGTGCTAGTCCACTCAGACCTGCTGCCACGCAGCCATGGTGCTTCCTTCCTTCAGCTCGCTCCTCTGCTGCTTTCCCACCACTTGTTGAGCGAGGCAATCAGTGCCTGGCCCTGGGACGCAGGCTGGAATGGCTCCTGGAAAACACATACCTTTTGCATCATCTGAAGCTCCTCCCGGAGACACTGAATCTCTTTCTTTAGGTACTGGAGCTCGTTCTCCTTCACCCGCAGCAGTACCTGGACCAGACATGGGGGAGAGGAACCAGAGATGACTCAAGGCAGGGAAGCAGAGAGTGATTGCCTTGGAAACGGCCATGGGCACCGGGTCTCTGCATGCGTGCGACCTTGGAATAGGAAGGAAGGGCCAGCAGGGCCAGGGCAGGAAAGGAAGTGATGTGAGGTGCCCCAGGAGAGCTGCGGAGGGGAAGCTTGCGTACCTCCTTCCTGCACCAGCCCCGGTGCTTCCCTGACCCCACTGCCCCCTCCTCCTGCCCACTCCCTCGCACAGGATGGCTCCCGGATGAAACTGTGGTGAGCACTCGAGGGCCCATGGCAACTGGGCAGGCTAGAGCACCCTCCCTACCTCCAGCTCGCAGGAGCTTCGCTCGTTGTTCTGTGCAGAGCGGTCCCCGGAGCACCGTGACGAAATAAAACTTCGCAGCTTCCCTATCTCCTCCGAGAGGCGGGACTGTAGCTCCTGGGAGTAAGAGTAAAGTATGTCAGCATGGCCATGACACAAGTCTCTCAGCTGCACCGGGCCCTGCCAGGGGACTCAGTCTTCATACCAACCCCTTCCCCAGCTTATAGACCTTTCTGCAATTGTGTCTGCCCATAACTTGTGTCTGTTCCTCCAGCAGCAAGGATTCTCCATAGGATAGGCCCATCTACAGCTACCATCCCTCCCCCTCTTTTTTTTTTTCTTCCTTTTTGATAAAATCTTGGAGAGGAGAAACATGAACAAATAGGGGAATTTTAACAGATAGGGCGTGCTGTACAAGAGACAGCCCCCCGTGGGAGGAATGTGCTCTGTGGTCTCTGCTGGCAGGGAGAGCGCCCCTCTCTCGCCTGGTTCTGCCGGAGCAGCTCCTTCTCTTCTTGCTGAGAGCGCTGCAGCATCTGCTCCTGCTCCTCCGCCTTCTCTGTGAGCTGCCCGATTTCCAGGCACTTCTGGGAGTACTGCTCTGAGAGCACCTGCAGCTCCCGCTTCAGGGAATCCACGTCCAACCTGCCAAAGAGGCACCAGGACATCACTCCTCTGCCACCCCCATTGCCCTCCCCTCCCAATTGTCCCCTAGGCGCTGGCCCTGTTTTCCCACCGAGTGGACATCATCTTCCCAAAGCTTCCAACAGTCACTGTTACAAAAAAAAAAAAAAAAAAAAAAAAAAAAAAAAAGTTCCTTGTGGATTAAGGCTTCAATCTGTCTCCCACAGAAGCACAGTGCTTTTGGGAGCTTTATGTACTGTGGGAGAAATGGAGCAGCTATGCAGAAGGAAAACAGAGAGAACAAGCTGAGGGAAAGCAGTGGGGGAGAACACAACCTCAGCTAGTGCTAGAGTGCTGAGTGGCTGTTTATTCTCCTTTGGGCATATCCCACTTTACTGGTGCCAAACAGGGAATGAATCTCCCTGTCTTACCCTCCAGCAACCCTGGCACACTGCTTGGCACGCCATGGCCTGGAAAAGTTGCTGGGAAAGCAGCAACAGGGATAGCTAGAGGCAGTGGCCGCACGGGTGGGGTGTGATGGGGATCAGCAAAGGGCCTGGCTAGGGCAGTGGGCACTGGGAAAGGCAGAGGGAGCAGAGATTTCTTACTGATGCTGCTTCTGGAGGGCTTCTGCACCTGCACCACCCTGCTGAAAGCTGCGTGTCCTCCCCAGCTCCTTATTCATCTCCTCTCGATGGGCTTTCTTCAGTGCTTCAATAGCTGCAGAAGGGGAAAACAGATGTGGGATTAGCCAGGGAACTCACCAAACTCTTGCTCCTGAAGACCCAGAGACCTGGGGCCATGTTGACACCTAGGAAGCAGGGTCCTCAGCATCCAATTGGACCATACCCAATGTCCTCAGTCTGGAATTTCTAGGGTTCCAACACTGGGAGGAGAAGGGCAGTGGTATAAATGGTTTCTGGCACAAGTGAAAGGCATTTAGGAGAGGAGGGAGGAACCACCTGAGCGGGGCACATCTTGGTTTCCAGCCCTACCTGCTGCTGTCGCCGCGGCCTCCTCCGCGAGGAGCCGCTCCTTCTCCTGCCGCAGCCGCTCCAGCTCCCGCTGATGGTGCCTCTGGAGCTCCTCCATCACCTGCTGGTGGGACGACTCCATCTCGGCCAGGCTGCGCTCACAAGCCTCCTGCCAGGGAAAGGACAGCAGGAGTGAGGGGCTTGCAAGGCCTAGACGCGCAGAAGGGAGGAAAGGCTGAGCCTACAGTTGGCATGTGGCCATGCTGATGTTTGGCTTTGCAGACCTCACTCACTCAGAGTCAGGGCCATTTTGAGAGAAACGAGACCACCTTCCAGGATGAGGCTTTCCTTCTGAAACTGAGGAACTTCTTTTATTGCTGGGCACAAGTGTTTAATGGGGCCATTTCACAGCTTCAGGTGGTTTGCAGAAGAAACATTCCTCTTCCTCTCCTTATAACTGAGTCACCAAGACATGAAGGTCTCTCTTTGGACACAGGGGAGCTGGGAATAACACTTCCAACACCATGGCCAGGACCATTCTACCAGGCTACCCTGCCTGACACAAGGATAGTAAAGACTGGAACCACATATCAGTATTTGCCTTTTAAATGAAGCAGCATTCCCCAGAATCAGTGAAAGCTGAGCCTCTTCAGAAAAGTGACACCTTCCATTCCCCTCCAGCTCGGTCAGATGTTATTAAAGAGCCCTCCCCAAAGCCTAACTTAGGGATCTTCCTCATGCAACTCATCCCTTTTTGATGGGTTTGTGCAGAAGGAGACCAACAAAATCGTTCTCTCAAAGCCTGACTGCTGGAGCTTACTGGTATTGCAGAAACGGAGCAATTCCCATCTCAAAAGCTGTGTGACCAGACTCACTGCAGACGCCAGCAGTGCTGCCCCCAGCCCCTGGGGAAGGATTTATATGCCAAACTGTTCCAGATCATGACTTTAAAAAGCCAAGGTTGCCAAGACCTCAGTGGAGAGCTATGGTGTTCTCCAAGAGCCCCTTGCTGTCCCATTCCTTCTTCCAGCAGCAAAGAAAATGCTGAGATTAAGAACAGAGATGTGTGGTGGGGATATATGTCCTTGCTGCTCCTCCATACTGAGATGAGGAAATCTGGCAACTGCTTCACAGCTCAAACAAAGGAGAGGAAAAGGTGAGGGATCAGTTCTGTGGTTTGTCCACAAACTTGTGGTGAACACTGGCAAATTAAGACAGAAAGATCCCTTTTGGGAAAGGAGCTGTTTTTATTCACATACCCTCACTGGCCCTTTGAGGCCAAGTAATTAGGGGGATAAGATGGCTTTTCTTCCCACTCCTTTTTCATTTATTTAACCATAAAGAAGCCTTTAAGTGGTTAACAGCAATCAAGATCACAGAGTGACAGGTGACTGGCTGCGCTGGGTGCCACGTGACTTGCGGCTTTCTTTATCTGAGCTAGGTACAGCAACCCCACTGCAACGGGCTGGTTACCAGCCTGAACTTCCTTCCCCTAGAGGTTCTTTCAACACTTAAGACAAGCCCTGAAATCTCATTATTGAGGTCAAACTACAGCTTCCCTTTACACAGGGCACATTTTACTTCCCTTCCCCCAGTAAGGGTGCTGAACATGCTGCCAAATTTGATCCCATTTGCTTTTCCTCCTCCACTGGCTAAGTCCAAGGGGGAAAAAAAAAGAAAAAGAAAAAAAAAAAGAAAAAAAAAAAGTAAATCAACAGGCTGAAGCATGAGCAAACTCTGATCTGCAGGGTTTGCTACGTGCTGTCCCAGCAAACCTATGGGCTGTGCTATTGAGGTGACCTTCAGTGCTTGCACGGCCCTGGCAGGGAAGGGAGCTCCCCACAGCCTGACGGACTACTTTTAAGGAGAGATTTCTGTTGTGAAGGGAGCCTCCTCCTCCAGCGGGCCCCTATTGGTGACAGCAGTGTGCAAATCACTGGTGAACACAGAGCAAGCTCAGGAGAAAGTTGCTATCTCTGTTCCGCAACGCTGCAACGGTCCTTTGGCAGGAGGGAGCTGCGGCACAGCTTGCTTCTGGCAGGGCCAGAGGAAGGTTTCATCACCCAGAGCCACACAGCATAGGATTAAAGCTGCAAGGCCACAGCTTGCAGCACTTAAACAGATGTGTGTCCTGAACTGTGGGATGTTTAACACATCTGAGGAGGGAACAGGAACCTTGGCGTGCGCCATGCAGCCTCGCGCCTCTGGAGCTCAGTCTGTTCCAAGAGAGGAGACGGCTCGTTCCAGCCTGCGCGAGCGCAAAGCAGGACACAGTGCCTGCCTAACTCTCCTCCTCTCCCACGCCATTTACACTCGGGTTCCTTTAAGGCCAGGCAACACACGCTGGCCTTTATGTAATTAACATTGATTACAACTGAAGCTAGTTATTGTCACCACAGCAACCCAATGATTAGCAATACCTGCCTGGCAGCCAGAGCCATCACTTCCTGGGCCGATCCCGCACCCTGGCCCTGCTCACCTGCGAGATGTATCCCCGGGGCACGTGGCTCTCTCCCTGGGATCTGGCAGCATCCCGAAGGCTCTCGTTGCGGGCCCGGCAGGACTCCAGCTGTGCCCGCAGGGACTGGACCTGCGCCACGGAGGGGAGAGAACAGCTCAGCCGCAGGCAGCAAGGTGCTGAGGCCAGACTAACACGCTGCATCTGCCAGCCTTGGGCCTAGGCACAGGGAGGAACATGCACAGCCAAAGGAGACGTGTGCTTCCCATGGGAATGGCAGCGATAAAGCCACCAAACCAGTGAAGCCAGCCCCAGCATGGCAAGAACCAGTGAGGAAGGGAGGTGACTTTATCATAAGACTCTTGTAGAGCTGTATCCATCCCAATGGCAAACATCAATGCACCCTTGGCTACACTGAGAGAGAAGCACATTGCTCCTTTCACAGATGGGGAAGGGAAGCATTTGCCAGCTTGAAAACAGCCAGAGAAAAGAGGCTGCAAATGTACTCCCGGGAAACAGACTCTATACAAGTAAAGCCACCGAATTAACTTACCCTTGCCCAAAATGTGGCCTGGGGAGTCTCTCAATGCACACGAGAACAAGCCAGGTAACAAGTGTTACCCAATGGCGCGTGCTCCCATGTGTCTCAGAGGTGGCAAATGGAGCCAGAACTGCCAGGAGCCAGTGGGACAAGAACCAGTGTCTCCTCTGTACCTCTGCCCTGGTCTCTCACAGGGCTCCCTGCTGCCCAGGAGGCAAAGGCCTCGGGGTAGTACAATAAGGATCCATGAGAAAGCTGTTTTCACAGAGGAGAATGCCCCTACCTCCTTCCTCAGTGCTTCATTGGTTTCTCCATGGCTCCCCTTGCTCTGGTTCAGCAGCGCTGTCAAGGGCACGCGCCGCGAGTCCTTCAAAGGCAGACGTTCCAGCTCCAGCCACTTCTTCTCTATCTCCTCGCTCAGCCGAAGCCGCTGGTCCTCCGAAAGTGGGGCAGGGGGGACATCCTGCTCCCCGACCTTGCGGGAGGAGTTCCCTGTTGAGCCGTCGCTGTGTGGGACCACACCATCAGGGGCCTCAAACCACTTCCGCCTCTCCTCCGAACGGATGGCCTGATCCCGCTCCAGATCGTCATGCCTGGGAGTTCGGTCACTGACCCTCAAACTCCCTCTTGTCCTCTGCGGGGAGCCCTGATTCACAGGGCCCTGCTGCAAGGGGGACAGTTCCACATAGTCAAAAGCGTGGCGCTGCCCGTCTGCCTTCCAGTGAGTGCCCTTGGAGATCACCTCAGAGCCCGAGCCCGGCCGCTGCTGCTCCTCTGTCCTCAGCGAGCTCTTCGGAGGGACGTAGCTTCGGAACGAGTTTTCCTTATTGCAGTCGGAGAGCCTGGAACCAGAGCAGATACACGTGAAACAGAGGCACGGTGCAAGAAAGGAGCCTGTAGAGGCAGAATGGCCTCTGCGTTGCAGGCCTAACTCAGTGTTAAGCCTTTGCTCAATCCAACCTTTAAAAAAATATATAAAATAAGTGCAGAGCTGGGCCTGTTACATCATGTCACTTGGCAGCTCTGCATGCGTGTGTGAGGAAACATGCTTTCCTGAGGGGTGAGGGGGTGGAAAGAATTAGGCCCAAGTCCCAGCTGCACCAGAATCCAGTGGTAAACTCAAACTAAATCCATGTTGTGAGGCAAAAAGTGGGTTTAAGAGCAGGCTTCTGCGGCCAGTGTGATCAGCAGGATTTCAACCCATGCTGCTGGCTGTGGCTGGAGATTGGTGTCTCTAGGCTATGCTTAGGAAGAGCAGAGCACAGGGAAACAGCTGGTTGGGCAGGGCTGCAACTTCTTCCTGATCTAGCCATGCTTAATTCCCCAAAGCTCACAGACAGGAGAGCACAGGAGTCTAGCAGGGACTTGTGCCTCTGGAGAGCATCACCTCCCCCTAGAACTAAGCGTGTGCTTGGTTGCTGACAGCGGGCAAGCTGGACTCAGGAATGGAAACAAACTCCTGCTCATCATGAGTCCAGATGTGGCCATGTACTGAGTTTCCAGCCTAGGCCCAGCATCGATCCCTGTGCACGCCTTGCTCCCCTTTTAAACGTGGGGAGACAGGGAGCTACCAGCCTTACAGATCCCTGATGAGCCTTCTCAGTGCTTGCCCTTAAGGCAGAGGGACAGAGGAATGCTGTGAGAGAGGACAGCACGAAGCCAGGGAGGTCTCACTTGGTGACGTCTGGAGCGCTGACCGGGCGCACGTTCTTCCTCAGCGCCTCAATCCAGTTCCGCCGGATGCCCGAGGTCATGGCAGACAGCGTGAAGACGGCGTCCTTCGTCTGAACAGGAGACACGAGAGACGCTCTGCCGTAACCAGGCAAGGCCATGGGCGGCTCTTGCCTGCTTTTCCAATACTACTGGGCAACCTGCTTGCACAGGTGGCACACTGTAAAATCACCAAGAGCTTTTAACAAAACCCTATGGCCCCTCTTTGGCGACTCTATAGTCCCTGTCATACCAGCTAGAGGTACCATCCTCTGTCTCAAAAGACTTGCTCACACCCATGCTCTGTTTTGTAGACGGGTAGGAGAGGAGGCGTGCTTTTTGCACAGAACCTTGTTACATGTCCCCCATGAGACCATTTCTAAAAAAGTATATATATATAAAAAAATTGCCAGCACATTGAGACAAACATTAGAAAGTCTAGTCCAAACTTTTTAATGCTTGGAACTGAGCATCAATGTTGGGATACAGCTGGTTGCCACAGGGACACCAAGACATTAAATGCCCAACTGTGCACATGCACAGAAAGAAATACTGTGATGTGTGCTGCTTTAGCAGCCACCTCCTACTGCTACACAAAGTAACAGGAGACAGAGCTGTACTGGGGCTGGATCCAGGGTACAGGTTGTTACTCAAGAGCATGGTGAACTGCACTGTGCTGAGATCTGCTCTGCTAACCACTCCCTCCCACTCAGCTCTGCAGAAGCTTCCTCGGCCAATGGGTTAAGTAAACATTCCTGCAGGAGCTTTACTCCTGGGAAGCCTCTAGCCCTAGTCCAGTCCAGCAAAACCCCCTCCTTCCTTTGCTGGCACACAGTACCTCATGTCTTTGAACACCGTGGACACATGTCACCACCTAGCCTTGCTGGACTGGCAGTTGTGGCACAAGGTTTGCACTGCTGGAGCTTCCGCAGGAGACGCACGCGAAAGGAGACAACGCGTGTTCCCAAAGAGTACCCGTCTGCGTGGCCTCTGCTCAGCACCAGAGCTGTTTGGTATCAGGCACTCACGTGTATCTGGAAGCCATAGTTGCGTTGCACTGCAAATTCAGTCACGTCTGTGCACGAACGAAGGTCGATTTCACCATCAAGGTCATCAGCCTGAAATCACAGCCACCCTCTAGGACATAAGTACAAAATCCCGCTCTGAAGAAGCCCCTTCTCCAGAAGGTGGGGAGTCCCACCAGAGCTAGTGTGTTAGCAGGCTCTCAGCACTCCTTGGCACAGGTCAGGTGCTTTTGGTACTTGGAAAACCAAACACTATAGCCCAGTCCATCAGCAGATACTCCAGTCTCAGCTTCTACATAGTGTGGATTCTTTTAACTTGACTCCAGTGGTGACCAACAGCATGGATGGAGAGGACCAGAGCAGCCCAGCCTTGGATCTCTGGGTGGCTAGGCCTTCTCTTCCTCTCCCATCAAAAAGCGACTCTCAATAGACCTTGACACCCCTGTTCGTTGGGGCACTATATACCCCATCCTCTTCAGGACCCCCTTTGCAAACTGCCTCGAAGAGAGACTTGCCACATTTGGCTCCTTTTATTGGGACATTCCCCATTCTGGAAGCAAGCTGGTCATGCGAGCGGTCGCTTTTCTCTCCTCTCTCCCTCTCAGCACCACAAACGGCCAGGAAAGAATGCAGGTCTTGAGCAATGCTGCCCGTGCTTACCTCCTCAGCATTAGAGTCTCTGTAATACCTCAGGCTTGAGTCAGTCAGCACGAACCAATGTTTCTTCCACTGCAGGCAGTTAGGGGAAGGGAGGGGAAAAGACAGGAGGGAAACGGATAGACAGTTACTGAGGAAAGCAAAGGAACAGGGAGGGACTTTCTGTTTCTTGACCTTTCAGCCCGCTTGCGTGCAAAGCTCTTTCACCTTCTCCAGATCCCTTCCGACTCCCCCACCTCAGCTAAGAGAGGGGCAGCAACAGGCACTCGACAAGATGCTGTGCCTGCACATCGAGCAGGGCACCTAACCCAAAGGTTCCCCTCAGCAGGAAGTCAGCTGGGTCTTTCTCAGCAACCACAAGAAGCGGGGAAGGAAAACCACTGCTCATGTGGGGAACACCAAGAACGGATGCTGGGGAAGGAGGCAGTCTTTAGGGTCAGGCTTACCTCCCCCGGCTCATCCAGGATGGACATCCATCCTTTCTTGAAATTGAGGAGATCTGGCTGGAGATAAAAAGACAAAACTGAGGGTTACTCTGTGCTAGGTCTGGGACAACCCACAAAAGGTCTTTTCATGCCAGCAGGTTGGAGCTGAGTGTATAATAAGTGAAAATAGCCTAGCATCACTTTTAGGAAACTCATGGGGGCTTAGGACCCAGTGGCAGAGGAGGACTGTCTTTAGCTCTCAGCAAGAGGCAATCACTCCTATAAGAGCAAACAGGAGATAAGGAAAGATTTAAAAAAATAAATAAAGGAAAATATGCAGCAGGGAGATTTCCACAAGCTGCCTTGGAGGTATTTGTTCAGAGATGGGAGGGGAGGCAGGGGCAAGGGGAATGTGCAGACGGGAATGCTGGACTGCCACTGAACAGGCTTGGCTTGGAAAGGAGGCCAAGCTGAAGAGCTAGACACATACCTCACCCAAACCATGGGCAAGAGTACCCCACAGGTATGTCCCTCTAGTAACTTCACCACCAATCACTTATTAAAGACAAGAGCAGCTCTCTATGAAACGGCCCTCACCACAACTGTACAGGAGGTAATTACACAGCTGTGAAAACACACCACGTTTAAATGATCTGCCCGAGGCGAGAGATCAAATCAGAGTTACAACCAGAGCTTGAGAACAAATCCTCTCTGACACATTTGGGGCTTCTCTCTTGCTACCTTGCTCCTTCTGTTCTTTCTTGCTGCAGGGCCTGCCCTCTCTCTGGCCTTGGGCCACAAATGCTGAAGAGGAGCATGATCAGATTTTCATCTAGATCACCCCATGCTAGGAAAAAGCTCCCCCCTCCCTCCTTCCCTGGCTCCACCTAACCTCACACAGCAAACACAGCATCCCAACCAGTTTATCTCCTTCCCAAAGGTGGGGAGCTGCAGATCTGACTCACGGAATTGCTCTCCCTCGTGTTGCCCTCGGCCCAACAGGCTAGAGCTGGATCTCCTCCCACCACCTCTGCTGGCTTTGAAAAAGTAGCACCAGCAAATAACACAGTGACTCTTCTTTCAGGGAGGACAGAGTTTGCAGATCTGTCACCAGGTCGGCACAGCAAGAGGAGAGGAGGCTGAGCCAGGCTGTACCTCCGGGTGGTCTGCACCAGACCTGCCCGCGCTGCCCACGTGCCACGTCCTCCACGCGGGACCCGGCTGGTGGGAAGGGCTGGCTCAGCAAAGCCAGGGCTCTCCTGTGCCCTCGGATAAGCACAGTGAGCGGCCGCTGCGGAGTCGGCTCGCTGCCCCGCAGGCCTGGCTCGACGCTGCCCCGCTGGGCAAAACCTTCCCCTGCTTTCACCTCGCTGAGCCGCAGCTCTTGGGTTACACCCAGGGTTACGGGCGGGTGAGAGCGGGGAGGCCGCAAGAAGGGGAGGGCCGGCTGCCGCCGCAGCTGCAGGCCGGGCCGCAACATCCGACTGCAGCCCCCAGTGCCCGCGGCAGGGAGCCGGGCAGGGAAACGGGAGCGACGCAGCGCGGGCTCCCCCACAGCGGCTGCCAGGGGCTGGGAAAGGAGGAAGGCGCCTGCGTCCTCTCTCACAGCCCCAGGCATCCCGCCAGCCCCACCGCCGCTCTGGAGAAAAACACCCCGAAAATTAATTCCTTCCCCGTGGCAGCAGCTCCACCCTTTCTCCCGCTATCCCTTCCAATCCAGTGACTTCAGCTCTGGCTCCAGATTGGGAGCGGTGGGGCGGAGGAGGAGGAGGGGAAGGAAAGGAAGCAAAATGCTAAGAGCAACCTCCCATCCTGGGACACACGTGCATCAGGCGGAGGAGACACAGGCGCATTCGGTTCCTCTGGGGCCCTTAGTGTGAGCGCAACGTCTGCTCTGCCCGAGCCCACCCAGCGTCCCCAGAGGCCGCCCAGCTTTTCCTCCACTCTACCAGATGTCCACGCGCTTGCTTCCCAGGAACGGCTGCGATGAGTAATAGACATTACAGAGTAATGCAACCACAAGCGGGGACTGCTCTCCCCTCCTTTTTGGGGTGCTTCAAAACCAAACCAAAGCCGCAATATTAAGCAGGCTGCGAGACAGAGGAAATGCAGCTTCCTAGAGGCATCTGGATTTTAGGAAAGCGCCTTCACAGAAACTATGGGGCAGGCTCTGGGCTCCGAGTCCTGCAGGCAATAACGCAGCTGAGATCAGAGAGGCAAAAGAACAATACAGCAAGGCAGGGAGCGAAAGGATTTCTGGCCAGGGTTATTGTACAGACCAACTAGGTCTCGTCTTGTTGAAGACTTCCACAGCCAAAGCATTAACTGGTGAAGTAATGGACAAGAACAGAGCACACTCCACTGGGAAAAAAAAACCCCAACAAAATCCCAGCATTGTACAAGTCTTGCCAGAACCTCTGCCACCACATCCCTGCCTTTTTTCTGCCCTTTATGCAGGACTAGGGCCAGAAAATGCCTCCCACAGGGCTTTTCCCCAAGTATGTGAATTGCACAGGGCAGAAATAGTCTCCTTTCCCTGCAGCCCTTAGATGTGGAGCACAGCTATGGAAGCGTCTTTGAAATTATTCTTGTAGGCAGGATGGTACCACAGCAAGGGATATCTAAAGTTCCCTTTCTCTCCCCGTCTCCGCAACCAAATTCAGCTTCATCATCTGGAATAAACAGCCTGAGATACAGCCAGAGAACAGAGACTGAACACTGCATCTGAGGAAAAGGCCCAGAGACAGGAGGAAGTAAACGATCAGGAAAGCAGCGACCCTGAGAGATCCGGGTATTGGCAAACACCAGCTGAGATGCAAAGATGCAACCGGATGCACCCCCAGCCAAACACAAAGCCGCTGTCCCTGAAGTGCTGCTCAGGGCTGCACATGGAGAGCTCTGGGCTTCAGAGGCAAGAGCAAGTCCGCCCGGCTGCAACTCCACCTACCAGAGCTGTACCCAGCTCCGCACACCGCGTGGCCGGCCAGGTAGGGGCGCCGGAGCAGAGTGGCTGGGAAGGTAGGTGAGGTCTGGAAGGAATGGCTGACAAGGCCAGGTTAGAGAGAGCTGACTGCTCGGTCTGGCTGAAGAGCAGCTACAGTCTGATAACAGTCTGCAAACATTTGAAGAATGTAAACACCAAAGAAGGAAAGGCAATGGGGTGGGGGTGAAAGAATTACTCCTGGGTGGTACAAAAAAGGCAGAACCCAGAATGATGGAAAACAGGAGAAGATGCTGGACCACGCTGAAGAAAAAAAAAAAAAAAAGCTCCAAATCCAAGGAGCAGCCAACCAAAGGGGAGAATGAGAGCACCTCGTCTTGGCTTGCTAGACTAGACAAATCCTGGTTGGCACTGCAGGCTCCAGAGCCAGGGGAAAGGGATGCGACAGTCAGGTGGACTCCTTCCCTTTCCTGCCATTGCTGTCCCTGTGTCTTCCCCTCCTCCTGATCCCAAGAGCTCCCGAGGGCCACAGGTTCAGGGCTACCGCTTTCTCTCACCTCCTTTTCACCACAAGAAAGACTGTAAAAGGGTTTTCAGCTCCCCAGAAAACATGTGTTTCTCTGTTCCAGAAAGGGAACTTGCTTCACAAGCAAAAGGCCCAAGGCCAAAAGACAAAGCAAACTGCTCTGTCTTGGCTTAGTGGAAGCAAAACTGCTCTCAGGCTTGAGAGCACACAGCTCCCAAAGCTACACGTACTGCAAAAACAAGCAGGCGACGAGCTCTCCCTTTCCCACAACCTCCCTCCGTGAGAAAAGCCTGCGGGCATGGCCCGGTCTGTCATCTCCATTATTCCACTCTGCTCAACAACCTTCCTCCTGCTTCCAACAACGCTCCTTGCTGCTAGACTACATCCCTTCCCCGCATGGAGGGAGGACTTCTCATGTCCTGGCTGAAGTGGATTTTAGAACTGCCTGAAATCGGCGAGTTCAGCAAATCTCAGCGAAGTCGCTGTTTACAAAAAGCATGGATTTACCACTGCTGACCAATCTAGGAGGGGGATACCTGTTCCCGCGGGGTGGTGCCTGCTGCTACAGCATCCACAAAGACGGTTGCACAGGAGCCTCATGGTGCCGCAGATGAGGAACAGAACAGAACATGGTGGCAAGGAGGGACCTGGCACCAGTGCAGCAGCGTTTGGCTCATCGGGGGGCAGGAGTCCAGGCACCAGCAGGCCTCCCGCCCTGCCTGTCCCCAGCGCTGGCGGCCGAGAGGAAGAGGAGCAGGGAGGGGAGGAAAGGCAGCAGGATGCTGCAGGACAGGGAGGAAGCGGCAGCTGACAGCTCCCGGCAGGGTGCAGGGCCAGGCCGGGTGTCCCCCCGCCACGACCCTGGGTCCTGCTGGGGGGCAGGAACCACCCCCCAGCCCTCTCGGTACCCCACGGCGATGCTGGGCACAGGGGCCAGGCTGCCTCCTCGGTGCCGAGGAAGAGGGGGCCACCTCTGCACTCCCGGCCCGGGGAGGTGAGGAGAGAAACAGGTCCCAGACAATTCCAGCCCCTGTGGCGGATCCAGGCTGCGACGAGGTGACAGGGACATGGGGCGAGGGGAGCACCCCATGGGGCGGGCGGTCCTGGAGCGGGGTCAGGAAGGAGGGAAACAGGGATCACGAAGAGGAAGGAGAGGAACCGCCAGGAAATACATACACATACACGCACACACACACGCACACATATATATATATTTCCTAGGAGGGTGGCTGTGGCTCCGCTCTCCCAGGGAGCGCCCCCGGGGCTGCCCCCGGCCAGGGCCGCGCGCGGCACTCACCGTCATGGCGGGGGCTCCGCGGGCGGCGGCGGCGCCGGGAGCGGGGCCGGGGGCGGCGCGGCGGGGCTGGGCGCTCGCAGCCAGGGCGGCTTCAGCGGCCGGGCGGCTCCAGCGGCCCCACCATGCCCGAGCCGCGCTCTGCCGCCCGCCTCCAAGTTTTTTTTTTTCTCTTTTTTTTTTTTTTTTTTAAGAAAACTTTTCTTCCCTTCCCTTCCCTCCACCCCCTGAAACTTCCTGGGAGGGCCCGGCGAGGCCAATGGGCGCCTGTCGCCGCGGGCCGGGCCGCCCCGCAGCCAATGGAGCGGCCGGGGCGGGCAGGGGAGCAGCCAGTGCGGGAAGGAAGGGCGAGGATTTGGGCACCGCCACGGGGGTGCCAGCCCGTCCTGCCTGTCCCGCGCGACGTCCCGGTGCCTCGGGTCTGCGGCCCCGTCCCTGCTGGACAGCTCGGGGGCATGGAAATGTTATACCCCAGACCCAGGAAGAAGCAGCCCGGAGCCGGGCTGCACAGGGGCTTTGGCAGTCCGACAGGGCCCACACCTGTGCTCGCTCCCCTGGATTGAGGTCCTCGGGTTTTCTTCCTTCCCCCCTCCCACAGAAGTAGGGCCCAAAAGGAGCGGCTTGTGATGGGTTGTCTGCGCAGAGGCGGTAGCAGCGCAGAGAGGAGCACTGGTTCTTCCTGGAGGCCTGCAACAGGTCCCTGCAGAAAGGCAGCCGGAGGGGGAACTGCCGGGCAGGGTCTGAGCCTGCAGCGGGTAACCGGGAGCTCAGAAAGGCTGAGATACGTTACGTGCCAGATTGTATGGGACGTTGCTAGAGCACCTGACGCGGAGCTCAGCAGTGTGGAAACGCGAAGTACATTGGCTGGAAGGGCAGGCAGGACTGGAACCAGGAGCTCTGCGAGCGCAGGGCTCCACACTGACCTGGGGCAGGGAGCTGAGGGAGGGGGGAGTCACTGGTCTCGGGTTTCAGAGGCTTTTGCCAGGCCTTCCTGCCTGGTTGTACAGTGAGCAAGCCTGCCTCAGCAAATGTGTGTTCCGAGACTTACTTCTTGGGGGACAGCCTGGCCAAGGAGACCAACAAACATGGACAGAGAAGGAGACGGGAAACTGGGCTATACAGGCTCCCAGGGCACTTTCCTCAGCCCTCCAAAACCACTTGCCTGCTATTATTGGTCTCCCAGAAATGCCAACACAATTGATGATATTTTCTGTCATGCCACTGATGCCAGTTTCATCCCTTTCCTCATGCCCATGAAACAGCTGGCTCTGTCTTATCAACAGATAATAGTAAAGGGAAGGAGCTCGACTCCAAATCTGCCACTCGCCCCTCCCTGACCTTGCAAAAGGCTAGAAAGTCTCAGTTTTCCAGTTTGAGAAAGAGGGTATGAAGGAGACCTGTTTCCGTGCGACACAGGGATGTGTTAGTGAACCACAGGGAAGGAGGCATGCAGGCACCTGCAGCTCTGGGCAGCAGTACACCTAGCTGAGCCCGCTCAGTGTCAGCATCAAGGACCCAAGCGCAGTCTGCAGCTACGTGCTGACCTGCAGGGAGGGCCGATGCCATTTTTTTTGGTCACAGAGAAAGGCCACACCATCGTTGTTGCAACCACCAGCTCCCTTCCTGTCCCATTCCCAGGCGCTGTCCCCTACCTTGTGGTGTTTCTCGCTGGCATGCAGGTACAGGTGTTGGCTTCCCGAGGAGCTGGCACTGCTTTGTGGTGGGAGGGTGCCTCCACCCGGCTGGGACTGCAGGGAGAGAAAGCAGGCACTAAGCCCTGGGTGCTTAGTGCTTTCCTCAGTTTCCAGGAGTGAATATCCACCTCCCAGTACAGCTCGCAGGGGAAGAACCTCCTCCCAGTTCTGGGAAGGCAGCGTTGCTCCTTCTCTGGAGAAGAGGGGATGGCCGGGCAACAGGAGGGCTATAGTGTACGTGTGAATAAGGGTGTGCATACAATCTCCTTCTGTTCTGACCAGCAAAGAGAACAGCAAATCACGGGACCTTCCTGCTCTATGCAGGTAGAAACCTTGTGGAAGGGGAGGTGGGGGTCCCCATCTATTCTATGTGGGCTTCTGCCCACATTTTCATGCCTCTACTATACTCACATAAGAAATGAAGTTCTTGTTCCCCCAGTCATTTTCCAATGGCTTTTCTGGATTGTTTGAGGCTCGGACAGGCTCTGGGCCCTTCCAGTCATCTTCCAACCACTGCGCTGGACTCTCAGGCCTTCTCCAGCTGTTGTCTGGCCGTGGTCCTGCATTCACACACCTAGCGGGGCTCCTCCACTCCCTCTCCAGGTGGTGCATCAAATCGGCATGGCACATGGGCTTCTCTTGATGCTTCCAGTCCTTCTCTATCTTCTGGCCATGGTGAACATCTCCGGGACGCTTCCAGTCCTGCTCCTGTGGTCGCACTGGGCTCACTGGGCGCAGGGGCTTGCCTCGGCCTTTCTGGTCGCTGTCTGCACCCTTCCCCGGGCTGGAAGGCTGCAGTTTTTCCCTGAGGGTCTGCCAGCCGCACTCTGCGTGCCTCACAGGGCCCCCAGTGTGCAGCAGCTCTCCTGAGTTCCCCCATTTCCTCTCTGTGCTCTGCACCAGGCTGGCAGGAGCAATCTCCTTTTGGCTTTTCCATGTGCTCTCTGCCTGTCTCCTGGGACTAGCCGATCGCAAGGGCCCTGCTTGGCCAGGCCTGCTGTTATCCGAACTCCTACCGAGGTTCACGGAGTGCAGGGAATCCCCTCGGCTCTTCCTCTCTGGGTGCTTCCCTGTACTCCCAGTCTGCCAGGCAGCTCGGTCTCTTTCTGTGGGCTTCTCCAAACTCGTGGGGTGGCCAGACTCTGCTTGGCCCCTCCAGTCTTTCTCGGAGCGCTGGGGAGGGCTCGCAGCCTGCCCAGGTCTCCTCTCCGATCTGCGAGCCGGGCTTGTGGAGCGCAGGCTTTTGCTGTCCCTTTCCAGCTGCCGAACGGGGCTTGTGGACTCTCTTGGTCTCCGCCAGTCCCTCTCTGCCCGTGTTGCTGGGCTCGTGGGGTGCAGGAGATCCCCGCGGCTCCTGCTGTTCCTCTCCAGCTGCCAAGCCGGGCTCAGGGAGCGAAGGGAGCCCTTGGGCTCCCTGCTGTGCTGCTCAAGGTGCCGGAATAGCCGCTGGCCCTAGGGACATAGGGGGGAGAGAGAGAAAAGGGTTCTCTAATAATTAAAAAAAAAAAACCCTCAAAAACTAACATCTCGCAGGTGAGAGGGAGCAAGGGAGAAAGAAAAGGTGAGATTAGGACTGGGAGACAGTTTAGTTTAATAGCTCTACAGACGAAAAGCATCACAGCAGTTGAATGCATGTGTGTAGAACCAACACACACCTAAGAAGTCCTCGCTTGTGACTGGGGGAGTGGGCTGAAAGGAAGGGACTGGGAACAGAGGGAAGGAGAGGAGGAAATGAAACAGAAGCATGAGGTAAAAATAGAAAACAAAACAACAACAACAACAAGTGTCAGGAAGAAGCAACCCAGCTTGGAGAGCTGGGCCTGCGCTCTCTAAGCTTTAGTGAGGGTTGGAGTCCCACCATGTGGCAAACTCACCTCTCTGAACAGAGTGGGGCTGGACTGCCTCCGAGCTAGTCGAGCCTTGCTGGGTGGCACAGGGGTCTTCCCATCGAGCCGGTCCACACGGCCTTCCTCCAGGGCCTGGAAAGCCTCCAGAGTCTCCGATTTCCTGCAGGCACACACAGCCCATCCCAGGTGCTGCTTCAAACTGGCTTCCAGGGCCCTGAGGCTTGGAGGCTACAGAGACCTGGTGAGCCAGCTATGGCTATAGTTCCTACCCCGTCTGAGCCTGACCCCACAGATCTCTGCTTGTGCCAAACACAAGTAGCCCTCTAGCCTCTCTCTTGCTCTGTCTTCATTGCTTTAACCACCCTTGCTTATGTGTCCCACTTTGTCTCCCATGTCGTCTTTCTACTACTGCTTGAGGGAAAACCCAGCTTCCCGCCATCCTGTCCTTCAATCCTGCATCCTGTCCACCCTCCCCAGGACAACTTCCCCCGTCTTCTTCCCATTTACTTCCTGTTCTCCCTTCTTCCCCTGTACCACCAGCTGTTGGCATGTGCTAGAGCCACTTGGGATTCTCAACCCAAAGCCATGCTGTGCCCATATCTGCAAGCAGGAACCAGCTGGCATTGGGGACTGCAAGGCAACCCCAAGTCCTTGGCTGAGTTGCAAGCAAAGCTGCGGGTGAGGCTGAAATCACAGGCTCATCCCACAACCCAGTGGTTTTCTCAAACCTACAGTGGAACTTGGATCCCTGGGGAGTCGCTGACACTACGGGAAGGGGAACCACCTCTGGTATTCCTCTTTGCACGGCTATCCCAACCCCATAGCATGTCTTGCAGGTTCTGGGACATGGCTGGGGAAAGGAGGAAGGTGGGCAGCTCCCTCTGCTTCCGCCAGCTCAGCTTAGCTGAACCTTTCCAAAGGCCTCATGTTCGTGCCTGCCACAGGAAGCCTGGCCTGGCCTGAAAGCTCCTCAGAGGGCCCTCATGGAGACAGGGAGGCTGGACATGGACGCAGCCCTACCTTTAAAGAAAACATAAACATAGCTGAAGTATGAATGTGGGCCGGGCCTCCCTGTCTAGCCCATGCTCTCCCCTGAGGCATGGAGACTTGGAGGTCTTGGCAGCATCTGAGGGCAATCCTATGCGTCCACCACATGGGGACCCATCCCACTTCTCACCTGCGCTCACAGCCAAATATCCGCTCTACCTCCACCCGCCCGGGGCTGAGTGTGCGGGAGCTGCTGCGATCGAAGGCCTCCCCGTGGCTGAGGCGTTTGGGCTTGGGCAGGCCGGCCAGCGCCGTGTACTCCTGCCTCTCCATGCCATGGCGTCCCTCCATGCCCCCGCTGCCGCTGGGGCGCGCGGCGGCCTCCCGAGGCGGGGAGCTGGCCAAGGAAGCGAGGTGCCCGCCGGGGCATGGCGGGGCGCTGCGGGCCGGCGAGGCGCTGCGGCTGGCGCGGGGCAGCGGGGAAACCCAGGCAGGGTCAGATTTCCGGCGCTCCAGGGAGAAATAGCTGCGCTCTGTGCGAGTTCTTGCCCAGCTCTCTGCAGGCTTTTGGCTTTTGAGACCACGCTCTGGGATGGGGAGAAAGCAGTTACTGCGGTAGGCATGAGCGATGCAGGAGAGCACCATTGCATCTACTGCAATGCACATCTTCATGGGAGAGCTACAATCCTTGAGGGTACAGACAAATCCCAGAAACTGTCCAGGTGGGGCAGGAGCATTGAGACATGATGCTGTAAACCAAGGGCGCACCAAGCCATGCAGACAGACAACACTCAGGAGAGCCACATTTTGAGGTCCACACACAAGAGATACAGAGTTTCACAGAATCTGGGCCTTATCCTTTTGCATGTTCCCAGAGGGGTATGTCAGACCTCTGGGACCAAAACTAGGCACAGAATAAAGAGATGCTGGGAGAGCTCAGGCCCCTTCAGTTTAAATAAAGTTCTGCTGTGAAATTCAGACTCCCATAAAGGTCCCCATGCGTAAAGCAAGCCCAGACTAAGACGTACCATGGGAGCAAACCAAGTGTACCTGCTTTCAGAGGGCAGATTTCTTTCCTAAAGCTCTGGGACTCTGCTCTTGCCCAGGGTGCTGAGGGAACAGGCTGCCCCCACCTGGCTCTGTCCGTCTGCAGGACTTGCGTCCGCGCCTCTTCCTTGGGGCATGCGTAGTTCATCATGTCCCGCTTGCCTGATCCCAGAACGCTGTCCCACAGCCTGGTCATTTCCCTGTCCTGAGAGACAAGATAGAGCAGATCTCTGCAATGAGGGCAGAAAGCTGCCACTGGAAGCCTCTGTGGGATAGAGGCAGAAGCAGAGGTGAGGAGTTACAGCCCATTCGGTCCAAAGCTGCTGGTGAACAGGGACCAGGAAGGGAGCAAGGGGAGCATAAGGTGATCCCAGCCCGACATCAGCTGGCATGCCAAGGAATAACATAAGAAAACCTTCATGGGGCAATCTATGAGTAAATCTGTTCATTTGCTAAGGGGAGACCACATTTTGTGGGGACTAAATGCCTCGAACGATCCCCGCTTGCATCTCAGGAGTTTGTGAAAGCACCCAGCAGATATGGTATGGAGGGGTTGGGGCAAGGGAGCAGGGGAGAATGAAATAGCCCAAACCAAGAGAGACCCTCTTGCTACTCCCCATCTTACCTTGGGGAGCGTGGAGTTGGGTTCGGCACAGGTGCGGACATCGGTGCTGGGCTTGGTGCTGCCTTCCCCGTGCTCACCCTCTGCTCTGGGGCTGAGCAGGGGGTATGTCCAGCTCCCTTCCCAGCTGTGGAGCAGGGAAACAGGAGAACCGGTGGTCAGCACAGACCCGGGAGGCTCAAGGGCAGCAGCATTGCACACACAGCTCCAGACACAGGATCTCTTGCATCTTCCCACCCCTATCCTCCTGCTACAGCCATGGCCTAGCTTCCCTTGCCCCTGCTGGGATATTCCCACCAAGCAGGATTGGACTGAGCGCGGTGCCGGCCGTACTCACCGCACGGTCCCGTCTGCGGGGCCCACACTCACGTACACCTCGCACTGAGGTGCTACGATGCACAGGGTGTCCCAGGGCCCGCCCGGGTCCGTAGTGCTGCCAGCCTCGCGCCCCTGGGCCTCCACGGCATGATCCTGCGGGGAGGAGCGGGATGCGGTGATGCCGCCCCCGTGCCGAGGACAAGGAGGAAAGCTGCCTTTCCCAAACTCCCTCTACCTCCTCCGAGAGCGGCCCCGGCACTGGGGCTCTCACTGCCTCTCCCAGCCCATTCCTCCTCACTGCTGAGATTTGTCTCCTACTCCGGGAGGCCGGAGGGGCCTGGTGAGGTCCTGCGTGACGATGGACATCTCCCCCGCTGCAGCCACTATGGAGAAAGAGCAAGTGGAAAAGGGCTCGGGGGAGGCGTCCCTGCGCGCCGCCTGCGCCAGCCTGGCCGTTGCTCACAGCCGCTCTCCCGCGCCGCTCGTGGAGCGGGTGACGGAGCCGGCAAAGCGGAGGGGAGGATGATTTTTCCAGGGAAGGCTGCGGCCCCCGCCCCTCTCTGCCCCTCTTGTGGATGCACTGGCATTTCCCCAGGGTTTGGTCGCTCCTCCCCAGCCCCGTTACCTTCACAGCTTACAAGCAAGGGGGGAAGGCTCCTGTGAGCCAGCTGTCAGCACCGCTCTCCCTCCAGCATCTCGCCCGTGCTGGGATTTGCTCAGAGGAGATGGCTCTGAGCAGATCACAAGCAAAGGGCTGAGGTAACTCTAGAGGGCCCGGGGCCAGGGGGAGAGAGGGAGAGGGCAAGAAAGAGAGAGGGAAGCTCATTACTATTTCATAATCCCAGGCCAGTCGCTCCTGGAGGACAGAGAACAACACGAAACCCTCTGTGAACATGAAACCGGCTGACGCAGGGCCAGAGGCAGCCGGCCGCGGCCCCCAGCCCTGCCCCAGCCCTGTGCCCAGCCCCGTGCTCAGGGACGGTGTCAAGGTGAGGTTTGCAGAGCCCAAATTCCTGCGGTGCGTCACCCCCTCCTGCCCTGCTGTCCCCCTGTGGGGACACCTCACTGCAGCTACTCAGCCCTAGGTCTGAGGCATCACTGGGGGGCCTAGGGACACATGCCAGGACAGAGCTATAGGGGAAGCTGCTATGAACAGCAGCAGGTGGAATCAGCAAGGATTAGATCCAGATAAGGGTCAGAGCCTGCTCTGCCGGTTCCCCCTTCCTTACCTGTCACCATTCATGCACATGTACTGGTATCTGGAAGAACCCTACATTCTGTTTTGGGATGTATGGAGCTCCTGATGCTCCACGTCCAGCACTTTCTCCCTAAAGCAGCTCTGGGCTTGATGCCAGTCTGTGGGCACAGGTAAATGCAGGATTCTCCCTGCCTGGGAAGACTCTCTCTTCACTCAGCCTTCTCTCTCAAAAAGACACCTAGAAAGCCCCGCTGAGCCTTTGTGTTGGAGATTTCCATATCTACAAAGGCACACGGGGTCCCAACCCCAAACAGAGGGGCCCTCAGTGAAGCATTCGCAGCTTCCAGGTGGGACGGTGGTGCTCACCTGGCTCGCGTGCTGGTGAGCCCCCGCCACGTGGAAGCAATGCTGGCACAGGCTCTTTGCAAACGCGTTGGCTTCAAAGCTCTCACAGGGCACATCGTCTAACAAACCCGACATAGTCCATAGCAGGGACAAAGGTGCTTTGGCTGATGTGCTACAGGCAGGGAGCAGCCAGAAGAAAAGAAGTAAGGAACAGACGCAGAAAACCAGAGCTTTCAATCCCCTGACCTCAAGCTCCTGCAGAGCCAGAAATGTTGCTTCCAAACTCAAGTTTGCTGCTCTTAGTGCACAATACTGGAATGAAAAGGTATCAAGATTCAAGGTCATCAGTGTGACCCATATAATACATTTTAAAATACATTTCAATCCATGCTCAAATGTCTGCTGGCCCATCCCAGTTTGGAAGTCCCAGAGAGGCTCCTGATATTCTGCTTGGAGGAAATTTCCTTATCTCAAGCTCTATTAGAAAGCACAATAAAGGAAAATCTTTATTCATGCCTATGTTACTTGTAAAGGGACATAGACAACTTAGAAAATGTAGAAGCCTGCTGAGACTTCCTAAACTTGCTGATCTCTTTCAACATTTGAGACACGTGCGATAGTTGCTTGCAACGGTGCACAGTACAAGTGTTGCTAGCACAAGAGCTGGGCTCTGCACGTATGTCGGGACTCTCCCTGGAACATCCTGCCCATCACCCCCTCCCCTGCCCCGCTCCGCCAACACTGTGCTCCAGAGGCAGCCAGTCCATCGCTGATGTGAACATCTTGCTGCTCCTCTGAACGTGGATACTTGAGTCAGAGCAGCTGACCGAGATTATGACTGCTCCCCAAAGCGCCCCTTGATAACTGTCAGCACCAAAACCAAGCTATAATTTTTGTTTTGGTGATGCACTCATTTTGCAATATTGCAGCTTGCACCAATGCCAACCTCGCAGCCTCCCTCCTTGCACTGGGCCCTGTGTTCGAGCTCAGTGGCCATGCCAAACCCTGCCCCGAGCGCGGCACTCGCCTCCCTGGGCACACAGTAGGAAAACCCCCAACGTTGCTTCCCAGGGACGTCCAACTTCCTAGGGACGTCCAACGTCCCAGGGGAACGTCCCAGGGACGCGGCACCCACCGTCTGATGGGCAAAGCACCACTCCCCGCTTCCCACTGGATGCTCCGGGCCCTCGGGGGGAAGCTGCTCCCCTGGGACTGCAGCAAGCAGCCAGCCGTGCCCGGTGCCCCCGGTGCCCCGGTACCTGCCCGTGCCGGCATCTCCCGCGCCCGCCGCGCTCCGCGCGCAGCCAGCCTGCCCGCGGGAAACGCGGGGCGCGAGGCCCCGCCCCCGCGGCGCTCATTGGCTGCGGCCGAGCTGTGATTTGAATAGCGCCCTCTGAGTGGCTGGCGGCGGCGCCCGCGCCCACGTGTGCGGGGCCGCGGGCGGCGGCAGCCCCGGGCAGCTCTCGGTTACCGGAGCGTCCCCCGGAGCGGCGCGTCCCGGAGCACCAGCCGGGCCTGAACTTCTGCAGCCCCAGTGATGCCCTCCCTTGCTGGCACCAGCCGGGCCTGAACCTCTGCAGCCCCAGTGATGCCCTCCCTTGCTCGCACCAGCCGGGCCTGAACCTCTGCAGCCCCAGTGATGCCCTCCCTTGCTCCTGCTGCTCTTCGTGCTCCTGCTGCGTGTTAAAAAAGGGCTCCCAACCCACTCCTCAGCTCTGTCTCTCTCACATCAACTCCGTTATTCTATTAGTCTCCAGCAGCTCTTGAAACTCCCTCATACACATTTTTTCCCCCATGTCCATGAAATGCAAGGCTGAGAACAGGAGCGGCACTGTGCTGGATACAGCCTTGAGCCAGACATGCAGTTGCACGGCTGTTAACAGCAACGATTACTGAATAGCTCATCCACGTGCTGCTGCTACATCCAGCTTGTGTTGCGCTCCTATTTTTCCACAGCTGTCTGACCTTCTTGGCTCCCAGTCAGGCTCTGATCCCCTGCAATCCCCATGACACTTTTGTGTTCACACGTGAGCAGAACTGCAGTCTAGCCAGCGAAATCCACCAAGCACGGAAACCTGAACATAGCAGCCCCTGTCAAACCCTCCCCACTGCGTGGCGCTCGGTGCAAACCCTCAGGCACAGGCTCAAATAAAATGCAGGTGCCTGTGATCGCCTCGCTGCAGAACCAAGCGTGAAGCAGAGCGGGGCAGCAGGAGAAGGGGCAGCTCAGGGGCACATCCAGGTAGGTTGTATTTGGAAGCTGCTTCTTCCTGAGCCGCTGGAACTTGTTTGCGAACAGCTGGGGGAAAAAAAACAACCAAGCTCAAATCTGTCTTGAAAACAAGGTGGGGGTGGGGCAACAAATCACAGAACAAGAATTTTAAGCCACAGCCTGGTATGAGCAGGCACCCAGCCTGGTATGTGATGCGTCCAGCAAACACTTAACGTGCTAACTTGCGTGTGGAAACGTATAGCCTTGATCCAGTATATTCTGGAGTAGCCCCATTCCAAACCCTGTGCATGACAACAGCAGCCTGATGTCTTTGAGTCAGTAATTTATGTTACAAAATAAAGATTTAATCAATCAACTGGAGAAATCAATAACGGGTTGAGTAATACTGTTATCTCCATATGGGATTTAACAGTTCTGGTTTCAGTTTTTCCGTACACTTTTTTTTTTCTCTCCCCTTCCTCTTCATAAATGTACAAGCACAGCTTCCAGCAAGGACTGCAAGTTTTCAGAACACGGAAGAGAGGCTTTTGGAGATTTTAACTGACAGTTCAGAAAGACTCAGAAGTTTGAGGGCCAAGGGAAAAGCAATCTAGAAGAGTGATTCTTCTAAATCATTTGGCAACAAAATAACAACTGAAGTGCTGCTGAAGTCAGTCTTAACACGCCTTCAGGATTACAGCTAGGGTAATTCAGCACGGTCTCAATGAATACTTCAGGCCTTTAGGCTCAAGAAGGCAACCAAACTTCCAAGCTCACACTCCACAATTTAGCAGATTTTACAGTTGTGGGAAATATATATATATATATAAAAAAAATATGTGAAGCTTGTTGAAAATGGCCATTCTAATTCTACAGCAGACTCCTGGAACAGGTGTAAATGCAAGCCATAGCCTTCCTGTCACTGGGAAAGGCACGATGTCTGCGGGAGAAGGGAAAGCTGCTGTGTAACACAGACCTTTTGCTGTCCTAATATTGAACTGACCTGAGCACATTGTCTTATCTTCATTAGTACTCATTCCCTAGACTTGCCCCTGTATTTTTTTTAAATCCAGTGCATAAGGCTCATTAAAGCTAACAACGCAGTCTCCTAGTTTCCTTAGGGAACTCACTCCCAGTTTTGCCACTGGCTGGAAGCATCCATGCCAAAACGCATGTAGTGAGGCGCCGCTCCTCGCTGCACCAGCCCTGAGGTGAAGGGCAGCCTCTCCCATTTCCATCACCGAGGGCCACACACATACAGCAAGGGCATTGGGGGATTTCATACTCCTCTGGGCTATTGGAATTAAGATCAGCTCATTCAGCAGACAAAGAAATGAGCCATTCCTGCTCTGGCTGGTTCTGTATACCACAGAAACCTCTCTGCTACTCTCCTTCCTGAGCACCAGTGGATTTCCAGATCCTTTAAGAAACAGCAATCATCTCCCCTCTTCCCAGTTGATACAGGCATTAATGCTGTTGCTTTTTCAGATAAATCACACATTCCTTTTTTCCTCTTGGCAAACTGACTTTATAAAAATGTCCTCAAAGTCACCAAATCTCACCTGGGATAGGTACCTTAAAGAGAAGGGCAAGCAGCCCTTCATACAGGTGTGGCACTGGAGAAGAAATGAGACAAGATGAAACTGTATCTCTATGAAACACAAGGGCACTGTACACAAGTGAAAGCAGAACTCTTCCTAGTCCGTAACTTTCCCTGATGATGTGTTTGTTGCACTCAACCCTAGATCCTCTCCTTTAACAAAGCCAAGCATCAGCTTTGGAAGGAGAGGCCCAAGGACAGGAGAGTTTTATGCCAAATAAAGAATCTTACTCAGTTCATAGCCTCAGCCTCAGCAGAAGATTTGAGAGTTTCCAGAGCACCCAAACACTTAGTTGAGAATCACCGAAGAAACAAGCAGGAAGAGCATCCAGCGACCCTGTCCAGTGCCCAGATGAGAAGGTGACAGGGCAACTCAGATGGAATCATAGTTGATCAGAGTTAAATAAAAAAGGCCCTTGCTCATGATGAATGGGCTGCAAGAAGCCACTGGACAGATAAAACAGTTGTCCCAGTTCCTGGTCCAAGCACTAGTCCTTCCCTTAATCTTGGTCACGTCCCATTTTGCCCGTCAGTCTCCGGCGCTGAGTCTTAGTGGTTCGCCCTGTGCTGGACTTCTGGATTTTCTTGCGTGGGCCTTGCCCGCGTTGGGGTCGCTTTCCTTTCGTCTTTTTCCGGCTGTGCATGTGCAGTGAGGCAGTAAGGGAGGAGATCCTGTGCGGGGCAGAAAGAAAGAAATGCCTGAGGACCAAAACCTGTAGGAGCAAGGTGACACAAAATAACAGCAGGACAGCCCTGCTCGGCAAAGTAGAAATGGATGTTGGCACCTGCAAACCCCACCGTGTTGAGCATTACCCTAACAAGAAAAAAAACTTCTAAGTCTACATTATGAAGCAACAGCCAAATGCAGCCTTTGAGCAACAGGCAGTCCAGAGACCACAGAGTTAAATAATCATACTGCCAAAGCAGCTGCAAGCACTGGGTACTGAAAAATGTGGGGAATGCAAGAGCTTTAAGCGTCTTTTTGCCTACATCTCAGAGATGCCTACATCTCAGAGGATCACTGCACCCTGCAATATCCATCCAGCAGGATGACTGAGCTCATAATTCAGCGCAAAGCCTGACTGCATTGCAGCAGCATCTTCCTGCTGCTGTCACCAGAAATCAATACAACAGGAAGCCTGGCAGCTAGCTGGGACTCCAGGCTGGGAATGAAGCGTCCCAGGCCGCCTCACGCTCTGCAAGTGCCCTCTGCTGGCTCCTATCCGCAGGCAACCCGGCAGCACGGCATCCTCTCCCTGTTTCCACCTCTCCCGGGTCCCACACGGCTGCTCTGGGAATGCAGGCTGAGCAAGGTGCTTCTCGACAGCTTGCAAAGCCCAGCAGCAAAGTGTTGAACAAGTTAATACATACTTTTCAGACAGGAAGGGGTTTCTGGACTTTTTGGGAACCGCTCTTGTGGGTCTGTTCACCACCTCTTCCTCCTTTTCTTCTTCGGATCCAATACTTTTTCCCTTTGAAAGGAGCAACAACAAAAATCTCATAGACATGTTAAAACAGACAGCATCTGGTGAATCGAGTGTTTCTACTGCCTTCCTGGTTGCATCCTGCTTTGTGAAACATCTAGTAATGAACCAAATTCTTTAAATCCTCTACAACCCTTATTGCCCAAACCTTAAAATTTCTTACCAAATTCAGCCCTTCAAAAAACAAAGTCAGCAAGAAATACATGAATCCACTCTAAGATCCAACTCTTCAGCAGGATCTTAGTGGCTATGCAATTCAAGTCTAAACGATGAAGATGTTATTTTTCCTTTTAATTACTACCAAAACTTCTTTGAGTAGGTTTTTAGATTAGACAATGTCCTTAAAAATTTAAAAGACACCTCATTGTCCCAACATGGACACTTCTCCAAAGACCTTAAATCCAGCCACAACTTGTAAAAGACGAAAAGGATTTAAGTCAGCTAGTGCCAGAAAGCCTCTGTGAAACCAATATGAGGGCTCAGTTTAAATGGGTTCTGAAATTTCTCAGCAAGCCTCCTCTCAACTTTGCAGTACCTGTGGGATGCACAAGAACAGGACAAGTTCATCTTCCCAAATGCTGAACAGTCCTGAGGCAGGTGGCCACCATGGGGCCAAACTCTTCTCAGTGGTGGCCAGTGACAGGACAAGGGCTAATGGGTGCAAATTGAAACACAGGGAGTTTAATCTCCATGTGAGAAAGAACTTCTTTACTGTGAGGCTAACAAGAGTACTGGAACAGGCTGCCTGGAGAAGTTGTGGAGTCTCCTTTCTCTGGAGATCTTCCAAACCTGCCTGGATGCAACCTTGTGCGGGATTGGACTAGATGATCTCTTGAGGTCCCTTCCAACATCAAACATTCTGTGACTCCATGAAATAAAAGATACCATAACCAGAACTCAAATGAATTGTTTCCTTATTTGTGGTCCAAGCGGAGGATTATAGAGAAATTCTTCTTAACTCTAGTACCAATTTTTCCTGGACAGTACACAGGCAAGGGGTTAAGGCCTGTTCAACAGCGAAGCCTGCATTCCTGTTGCTTGTGTTATACCTGCTTGGAAAATACCATGTTCTCCCCATACAACACTGTAGTATCTTTCACTAACATTACATTAAAGAGAAATAGCAAAGCATTCCAATGAGGTCTGGAACAAGCCCTTCATGCAGGACATTTCCTCCTTTCTGGAGGACCAGTATATGTTAGGGAGGAACACAAAAATTTTGAGTTTACCCTTTTCAGTCATGTTCCCAGCTAGTTGCAAATCTACTGACATTATCATATCAGCCCTACCTAGGCAGTCCCAAGAATGCTCAAGGCTGATACAACCGGAGGCAGTAAGAGGCTTTACCTCAGAGGTGGTCAGTCCCAGCTGGCGTGCACCGGAGAGGTCCAAATCACTGATGGTGGTCACCGTTACAATGTGGTTTGGGTGGTCGATGTTCACAGACTCTGTCTGTGCCGTCACCAAGTGCTCCAGTTCATCAACTTCATCTGAGGAGGCAAGAAAACCCACACTTCGAATGCCAGCTTTTCACAAGTTAGCCTTACACTAATTCCTTCACCATTACATTGGGGGAAAGAGCCCCAGTTTCTTTTGGAGATGTCATCCCATTTGTTCCCTTCTCTGTAACATCCCTATTTCCTCTTCTGATTAGGGACCAGAGGCGGCAAAGTTCACCGTTCAGCCCACCACGGTGATCGCTATCCTGCTTCTCAGGGAGACATGAGGCTGCGAGCCCCAACAGACCACGGAAGTGCCTCTGCTCCACCTCCAACCCCCATCCAGGCTCGCTGTGTGGCAGACCCCGAGATTCCTAGCCAGCTTCAGCACCTCTCGCAGTTCTCACAGGCTTTGGACTCCTCTCGCCCCCATCCAGCTGCGAGCGGGCAGATAACACCTACCGAGCGCCTCTTCTCTCTCGCTCAGCATCTTCAGGTACTCCTTGTGCCGCTGAGGGATGGAAACGGGTCACTGCAAAACCTCTGCTGTACCAGGCAGCTGGCCGCATCCCCACTCCCATCCCCGCGCCCAGGAGCACCCTTTCCCCGCCAGAGGGGAGCCCCTGTGCCCCACGGCCTCGTCCCTGTCGGCCTCCCACCGCCGCGCACCTCCTCCTTCATCTTCCTCTGCTCCTCCTTCAGCTTGCGCCGGATCTCCTCCAGGGCCACCTTGCGCCGCTCCACCTTCCGCTTGTGAAAGCCGGTCAGGTACTCCCTGGAGAAGGAGCAAACCCCCGCGGAGCTTTCAACACCCCCGAGGCTGCTGGCGGCTCTCACCGCCCCGCCGCGGGCAGCGGCCCCTCGGGCCTCCCGGCGGCGGGACCGCCCGGCCTCACCTCCGCCGCTCCTCATCGAAAGTCACCACGACGCGCCCCACGCCGCCGCTCGCCCCCTTCTTCTTCTTCTTCTTGCCCATGGCGCCGTCCACGCCGCGGCCCTGCGCTGCCGCCCGCCCCTTCCGCCGCCTGGCCCGGCCCGGCCCCCGGGAGGCGGCGCCGGGAGGGACCGCCCGGCCCGGCCCGGCGCGGCCCCGCCCGCCATTTTGTGCCGCGCCGCTGCCGTGGTGGCCTTCGCGCCCGCGAGGGATCCCGTTGGGGCACCATTTGGCCTGCAGTAATGAGAAGGAACAGAGCAGGGATCTGTCCCCCTCGTTGCCCTGCGCGCATCGGCGTGGGGACGACATCCGTGCAGCCCTCCCGCGTGCCCCTCGCCTGCTTCTGGCGCATTTTCTTTCACTTTGGGAGAAAGAAGTTGCTGCCACAACTCTGGGTAGTATCGATGTTCTGGCGTCTATCCAGAGCCTTGACGTCCAGCCTGAGGGGAGCAGGGCGTTTCCCCAGGCCCTTGTGCCACCAGCTCATGGTCCTTCGTGTTTTGCTTCCTGCAAAGGCGTTGAAAAGCTCTTAGGTGCTCTGCCCTCCTTCAGCCAGTAGGGGGTCATGGCCATGAGACCTGCTCTGCCACTCTTCCAGATAGTGCATGTCCATATCTCTTTAATAAAGGTCTTTAAGGTGGTTGTCTGTCATTCTGTTTGGTGCCTGTGGCATCTCTGCCTATTCTCAGAGGGCAAGCGTGGGGATGGGTCTCAGCACCTCCTGCAAGGACACAGGACCTCTCCATACAGCCACAGTTCTGTACTTGATGGCAGAGAGAGGTACCAGGAAAGGTCAGTGGGAGAATCGGGACTGCCGGGTTCGCTCTTCACTTGAGTGACTCTGGCTCAGTCTCCTGAACCTTTCTTGTCCTCTGGTCCTTGTCTTCAAAGTGAGCGTCATGGCTTACGCTGTAGCCCGCTGACTTCGGTGGAAGCTGCTGAGGCGTTGTGGGCAGTGACAAGGCCAACCCCAGCCCACAGAGCATGACGACTTCTGACACAGCGTGGTGGCTGCTCCTCCTAGGCTTAGTGCTTTATCAGCCCGCCTGCTGCTTCTGCTCTTTTCCTGGCCTGTCCTTTCACCAGCAGAAATGCGGAAAAACCAGTTCTGTGGTTAATTGCTGCACTTCCCTCCACGCCCATGGGGTAGGTCTCCTCCTCCTCCTCCTCCTCCTGCCTCGCAGTCTGGGTGCACTTCGCCCTCCAGCCTCTTTGGCCCTGGCTGTGCTCTGCCAGTCAGGCGCTCCTCAGGCCTTCACAGTCCTTTGGTTGACCTGACGGCTTTTCCCACCTTCCCCTTTTCCCTCCTGCAAAATCCTCTAGCTGCCTGGTGTCCCTTTCTCCCAGGACAGCCCAGGGGGTTGGATTACAGGTGCAGAAGACACAGGCAGCTGCCCTCTTGGCCTGATCCGGCCCTGCCCAGAGGGGTGGCCTTTAAACATGATGCCTGGAGGCAACGAGAAGAGTGTGAAAGCCCTAAAGGAGGTGTGGAGAAGAGCAGAAAACTCTTTGTGCGCAGACTGTGGGAAGCCGGGTGAGTCCCCGAGGGCTTGGAAAATGCTGTTGGAGGAAGAGCCAGAAGCGGAGAGTAGGGGATAGTTTCTAGTGACAGTTCTGGCCCTTTCGAGGCCTCGGGGCAACCTATGGAGAAGAACAGTGAACAGGGACAGGGGCAAAGCGGAGTTGGAGTTCTTGGAAGCTGCATGTAGGCCAGCAGCACGTCATGATGTGGTTTGGTGCAGGTTGTCCGAACTACAGAGGCCCCAGATGGTGGAGGGAGAGGAGAGCCATCGCTCCGGCTAGCTATTAGCGTCCTGTGTCTGGGGGTGAGTCAGGAAGGTGGCAGGAAGGAGGTGCTGCTGCTGTGCTGAAGGAGCACTATAGTGCTGGATGAGCAGGGGCTGTGCAACTGCAGCACCAAAGGCTGGAATCGGGCAAATCTCAAATACAAATCATGGTCAGGCCCAGTCAGGACCTGACAGGAAAGCTCCCAACGAAATCCTAGCTGCTGCAGAAAGAAGGCATGATTCAAAAGGGCATTGCCTCCTCTGTGACTCAGCTTCAAACTGACAACCTGCCACAGCCCCCGCGCCCTGGGATTTTTTTTTTTTAATTTTTATTAAAGGGCTTATCCTCCTGAAGGGATATCAGTTTGAGGTCCTACAAAAGCTGTAAAAATGCCCATCACACTCCCCACACAGGGGCATATGCTTTGTGCCACCCAGGTCAAACTAACATTGGGCTAAATAACAGTATTTTACCTACTTAAATTTACGCTGGGGAATTTTTGCATTCAAGGTTGCTTTCTACTTCCTGAGCTAAATACTGATGTGGGTTTGCTGTGCTGCACTAAGCAGCCCCTGGAGTCCCAGCAGCAGTTGCATTTTGATCTTGGATGATTCTTTACATATCAGGAATCTGCAGACCGCTTTGGAATTTGTCAGGATTCAAGTCAATAGAGATTTAAAAGTAAATAGTTGAAGTGAGAAGAACAAAGCAGTAATAGTTATTCTTTTTCCAGAATGGCATCTGTGCCCTAGGAGGTAAATAGTCAGCCTAGATTAAATAGTGGTCACCCAGCTCTCTGTTTCTTGGCAGTTTCTTAGCATATTTATATCCCAGGAAACTTTGCCTCTGCTCTTGATACCCTTTTTTGTACTTTCAGATCCTGACTGGGCCTCCTCTACTTTGGGTGTCTTTATATGCCTCAGCTGTTCAGGAATTCATCGCAACATCCCTAGCATCAGCAAAGTGAAATCCCTGAAGATGGACCACTGGGATGATGCTCAGGTGCAGGTGGGATATTCATCCTCACTGGTATGTCGTTTGGGCTGGTGCTAGGCCATGCACTAGTGTGTCCCAGGAAAATCAGGCCTTGGGCATCATACATTTGGGGATTCGATCTGATAAGCAGTCCCGTTCTACTAGGTGTGCTCTGAATACTCATGTGGGGCAGGAACAGAGACCTTGCAGAGTATCTTGTCAAGCCAAAAGGTTCTCATTGCTCTACATGACCTATTTCTTATGGTCACTATCACCCAATCTGACATCTTCTGTTAGTTTCAGCAGCGCAAGGGGAAATTTGGGACAATTCCATGCTCCAATAAGGGTTTCCAGATTGAATGTGATCCCTTGGAGATAATGACATCTACAGAGACTAGAGCCTTCCCTACTATTTGCCAAATATTTAAGGCATTCTGTTGGTTTGGGTGCAATCAGTGTGGCTTCTGAGGGTAGACAAGACCTTTGAGAACCACATTTCTGTGGCTGAACTTTACTGGGATGTTGCATGGAGGAGAGAGTTGTCATTACAGCTTAGAGCGCATCTGTCCTCTCCTATTATAGGTAAGAAAAAGTCCCAGCATGAGTTTGCATCTCAAAGGGAAAGCACTAATGTTCTGTCTAACTTTACAGTTCCTGGCCCATCATGGGAATGCTGTGACCAAAGCCACATACGAAGCTCACATCCCTATTTACTATTACCAGCCAACCTACAATGACTGCCAGTAAGTTGCTGTATATAAAATAAAAGGGGGAAGGGCAGTTCTGGGTTCCTATAGTTCATTCCTGATCTATCTGCCATTTTTCCACAGAGTGCTGAGAGAGCAGTGGATAAGGGCTAAATATGAACGCAAAGAATTCACCAAGCCAGGGACACAGCTGCCGTACTCTGATGGTAAGAGCAAAGCACAGCTTCAAAAGGTCCTGCTTGTTTCCTTCTCTGGGAGCTGTTTACCACCAGGAGGAGAAAGCTCTCTTGAGAACCTGTCTGGTACTGACTGGGCATTGTTCTGGGGGAGCTTAAATTGGGAGCAGTGTAGGTTGGCACTGTCATGGGGTATTCCAGGACTGACAATACCAGCTGGCATTATTCAAAGGCACTTGCTGCTAGCAGAGCCAGACCTCTGCAGAAAGGAAGTTCTGTCCTGTTTCATGCCACCCCCAGCAAACCACAGCATTTGTCTTTGAAATGCCATTGCCAGCACTGTGACACAAAATATTGAGGCCTCAGGGCTTGCAAAGTCAAATAGGAAGAGTTCTGGTCCCATGCCAACTGGCTGTGTGGGCCAAGGCTGTGGTGACGATGGGGAGAGACAGCTCCTGCTATCAGAGTGAGTAGCAGGAGCCTGCTCAGGAGGTGCAAAGCATCTGTGAAGGTCTTTTGGTGACCAGGGATCTGGCTACAAACCCAGGAAGCAAGAGATCTCCCCTTCTCAGGTGTCTGTTCTTGGCAATACTTCATAAGCTGCTGCATGTAGCTCTCACATGCCTACTGTGTCTGTGGGAGGATGCTCATAAAAATGGCCCTTCTTGTCGCAGGGGTGAAGGAAGGCATTCTCTGGAAGCGAGGCCGAGACAACGGGCAGTTCCTACCCCGCAAATTCCTCTTGTCTGAGAGAGAGGGATGTCTGAAGTATTTTACCAAGCAGGATGTAAGTATGGTGGTCATCTCCACCCAAGTCACTGAAGTGACAGAGGCCATTTTACTACATGCGTTTCTGACAATTCCTTGCTCATTCCAGACCAGGGATGATAATGGAGAAACCATGTCACCGAGGAGAGGGGATCCTTTCCTACTGTCAGGGTGACAGTGCCCCCATGTCCTCCTTTGTGCTACACTACACCCTTCCCTTTGAACAATCTCTTTGCTGAAAATAGTGATAATAATTATCACTTCCTTTAGATTCCCCTTTTCTTGTCTGACCAGTGAATCTCAGGAGACAGGTTTGAAACGCAGTTAAGCTCATTGCTGGTAAGAGGGCTCTTTTTTACCTCTGTCCCTATCCTGGCTGTAATCTTGCCTTTTCTCTGGCACCAGCCTGAGAGCTGACTTGACCTCACTGGAGCTAGTTCAAGAGTGGGTGCAGCTCGAATCTAAATTAGAGGGACCGAACCACTGTTCAGTCATGAATACACAGTGAGGTGTGTGCTGCAAGCGTTTGATAGGAAGAGACAGTTACACCTTTTAAAACACTCTGACCCTGCCTTATACCACTAATTTAGTAGCTTAGATCCCTTTTCCGCCAAGATTCTTCATTTATGACCAATGCTATTTCTGTTTTCAGGCCAAAGAACCCAAAGTCATTATTAAAATAGATGTCATCAATGCTACGTTCCAGCCAGTGAAGATTGGAAACCCCAATGGCCTGCAGATCACCTATCTCAAGGACAACAAGACCCGGAATATATTTGTCTACCATGAAAATGGAAAGGTATCTAATTTTAGCATCAAACACTGCGCAAAGCAGTTGAGGAGAAACTAGTGGTATTAAATAGTCTGAGGCATGGGTAGGATAGGGAGCGTGTCAGTTGCTGTAGGTGACAGGGTTGGGGGTCTGGCTCTGTGCGTCTGTGCAAGCGATTTGCTGCAAGGAGCAGGGCAGGAGCATGGGGGGCTTGTGTGGGAGGAGCTGCTGCAGAAGCTGGGCAGAGGTGCAGGCTGTGTCTGTGGGCATGGGGCAGGCGTGTTGGCTGTTGCAAGAGTGTGAGGAAGGTGCTGCAGGGCCTTGGAAGGGAGAACTGGCTGTGTTTGTAGTTAGTGTAGGAAGGGGGGAAGCTGGGTGGATTTGCGTTGCTCGCTGTTGCTCTAGCTAATCTTTCTGTCCTGTGCTGTTTCTTTCTTAGGAGGTAGTGGACTGGTTCAATGCCATTCGCTCTGTGCAGTTCCATTACCTGAAGGTAGCATTTCCCATAGCCAGCGATAATGAGGTAAGGCAGCAGCAGAGAGCAGTGCTGAGACTCCTGCTGGTACTCACTTACCATGAAACAACAGCCCGCTAGTTTGCTCTAAGATTCCCCAATACAAAAGTAGAAAATACAGTGCTGAGGTACAAGCAGGAAAAATGTGCTTTCAAGGGCATGTGATGGCCACAGAACAGCCACTGTCTCTTATTTCTGGAGATTTTGGCAGCGGAAGTGACTCCTGCTTAGGCAGTTCAGGAAACATGAATTTAAAAGGCGGGGCGGGGTGGATCTAGAAGGAAGAGTGGGCAAGAGCGGCTGAACCAAATTTATGGGAGATAGTTAATGACAAAGCAACATGGCTAATAGAAAGCTTTTTTTGTTTGTTTGTTTGTTTTTTTGTTTTCCCTCTCCAGCTTAAAAGCCGTCTGACAAGGAATTTCTTGAAAGAGGGATACATGGAAAAGACTGGTCCCAAGGTAAGCTGCTATGGGACGAGAATTCTAACAGTTCTAACAGGGAGCTGCTGTTCCTCCTTCCCTCACCCTTTAGAGACCCATGGGAGCAGTGTGTGTGCACCAAGAGAGGGGGGAATAAAAGGAAGGGGAAGGATGCATGTAAAAGTGGAAGAAGACGGAGTTTCTACTTTCTCCGGGAACAACAGATCCCTCTGCGTGTATCTGTATGTGACTTTACATGTATTTAGAGTCTGGATTTTTTTCTGTCTGAACTGTGGGATCCTTCATAGAAGTTCTGGATTTGGATGCAGCATTTGAGACTAAAAAACAAACAAATCAGCTGCTTATCCCCACTCTCAGCTCCAAAAGACTGAAGGTTGCTCTAAGGCAGGGGGCTTAACTGAAGTGGCTGGGATGAATTCGAGGTAGCCATTCACCCTGCTTGCAGCAGAGGGCACCGTTCCCTTATATATGTCACATCTTCCCTTTGCAGCAGAAAGAGGCTTTTAAGAAGCGCTGGTTCACGCTGGATCACCGCAGGCTCATGTACTTCAAGGACCCTTTGGTGAGGGGGAGATGTGACCATTGCCCATGGCAGGCAGCAGTGCTGTGGGCAGGGTCAAAGTGCACCCAGAGGCTCTGCCGCGTGCGTTGCTTTGCTCTGGAATAGGGGAGGCCTGCAGGTTCCCCAACCGCTCTGAACGGACGCTGCATCTTCCCCTTTTTCCTCCCACTGAGTTCATCCCACGCTTTCTGTGTTTGTTTCACTGCCTGCAAACAATGGGAACAGGGAGGACAGCGGTGTCGAGGTGGTGGTGGGGTGGAGAGTGACATGGAAGGTGACATGGAGAGTTAGGAGTAGTTCCTCTGTTAGGTATCTTGGGGTCTGTGCTCTTGATTTTCTTTTCAGTCACTGCCTTTGGGCGTAATCCTTCTGCTATTGTGAATCCCTGGATCATCTTCATCTTTTGCTGCTACATTCCTTGTCCTCACTCACTCACTCACTCACTCACCTCCTGCCCTTTGGTGCACAACTCTTACTCCCTGGTCCTTCTGGGACTCAGTTAATCCCTCTCTTTCCCTCCTGTGTGCAGGATGCATTTGCTAAGGGAGAAGTGTTTGTGGGCAGCAGAGAGAATGGCTATAGTGTCCAGAAGGGATTGCCGTCGGGTACACAGGGCAACTTCTCTTGGCACTACGGCCTCACCATTGTCACCCCCGACCGGGAATACCTCTTCACCTGTGAGACAGAGACTGACCAGCTGGACTGGATAACAGCCTTCACTAGCGTCGTCAACCAGCCCATGATACCACAGGAATATGCAAGTAAGTGCCTGGACACTGTTTCCTTCCCCCGCTGCCCCTCAAGTTCAGAGTAACATACTAATGCACCAACTTCTTCCTTCTCTGCAGTTGAAGCCTACTTCAAGGTTAAATCCTAGGAAGCCGTGTGAGAACCCAGCTATGACTCAACTCTGCCTGATGCTGAGTGGGGTGTCAGGAGAAGAGAGGAGATCCACATCAGAGAAACACAATGCTCTTGCAACCTGCCCTTTGAAGCACTTTGTTTTCCATAGACAAACCACTTTCGTCTGGGGCACAATTAAGCTGCTTCCTTTCAAACGCAAGACTTTGTGAGACTGAACCCTCAGTGCAACCAGTCCCTGTCATCTAACTGCATGCTGGCAAGCACTATGATCCACATGGGACCTGATGTCGCATCTGCATGGAACTGGGGACAGCCACCTCATCTTATGCAAGAAAATAGGCACCTGGCTAGAGCTAAGGCTCAGATGGTTACAGTGACTGGATTAGGAGGGACTGCTCAAATAGAAGAAATATATTCTCTGCTGGGGACAGAGAAGTGAATCATCCATACATTTGATCAGTTAGAACTGTGGTTGCGAAAGGTCACTTTAAAAGATGTAATTTGACACGCAAGTGTGGGGCATATTTTCTGACACCTGTGCATGGGCTTGAGAGCTTCTTCAGATGACATTTGTGTAGAGACCTTCCTTCAGCTGCTACTGAGAGGATTTAAGAGACCAACTCAGAAACCTGTGTATGTACATGTGTGTATGTGGATAACTTGTGTCTGTTTACATGCACATCGTAAGAAGTGGGAGGGGAAATACAGGCCTAGGGAAGATACTGTGAGGGACATTTATGTCATCAAAGTTCCACTGTCAAACATGAGTCTCTGTAGTCAAACCAAAGGAGAGAAGTTGGCTCCAGCAGAGAATAGCTTGTGGCAAGTCTGTTACAGTCCTTTGACTCCTCTTGACTTTGCTGGAGCCTAGGGATCTATGCCTGAATTAGTAATACCTGAGTATCTGCTCTAGATGAAGCAAATGTATGACAGAGGCCAAGCACTTTCATTCTGACATATGTGTTTTAACATTTTATGTGGTTATTTAACAGGTCATGACGTTTGTATGTTCATGTGCTTCTAGTAACAGTTCAACCTAGCAACTAAATAAACCTATGATTCATATTTTAGAGATCCTGCCTTTAAGTTTTCCTGGGAAAGCTGGGTTACACCTGCTGGAAAGGCCAGTTGAGTTCTGCTCATGACTGCAGTATCTATTATGTCTGCAGTTTTACACAGGCAGTGTGAGAACAGGTATCTAGTGTGTTGAGGGGAACTAGCTGGAATTAATGGGACAATTAGCTAATTAGTCCTAAAGAAATTAATTAAAAAATCTATTACCAGTTCTTACTTCCTAAGTGATCTGAGCTGTTAATGGCATGAGTTTGTTTCTTGAAGAAGAAAAGATAGAAAATCAGAAGAAGCTCCCATGACTATTCAGGGCATTTCCCAGGGCACTTTGACTGTGAATTTTCTCAGAGGAGCCAGATGAATAAGGGAATGACCCCCTCTGCTCCTCTGGGAGCCCCTCTCCATGCTGGCACCACCACAACCTGTTGGGAGCATCAACTTTTCACCTAAAGTTCCTGAATGAGAAGCAGCATTACTGATCCTGCTGCCATGGCACAATGGAGCTTTCTAACCAAAAATACATTTTCTTTGCAATTGGCTGATCTCTCTCAATTTGGAGCATGAGGTGTCCCAGAAACTAAAGACTGCCACAAAGCTTATCACCCTCTGTCCTGAGACATAGTGCCCTTTTGGTTCTGATGACATGGAAATGGACACCCTTCTTTCCTTCAGTTCAGTAAAAAACAAAACAAATCAAAACAAAAAAACCCAACCAACTCAAGCCCCATTTAAACATCCTGCACATTCCTTTCTCCTCTGGGAAGAAGAGTATAGAGAGTGGCCCAGACCAACAATCTCCTCACTATATCCCTGATGGAGGCCTTTGAAGTCCCCTTCATGTGATGTTTTGTGCCATACACTGCAACTTGCCTATCGGTGCTGCTGAGGCTGGTGCTACTGTATATGAGCACATCAGCTGGCTAGGTGCTTGGATGTTACTGCAAAAAAGGGCAGCACGGGCACTGCTGTTGGGCTCTTTACTCCACTGCTGAGATACCGTTGCTGGGATTGGAGGCACTTGACTTGAACTAAGCTACTAGATGGAGGATAAAAAAGGGTGTATAATCTGGAGTGGCCTGAAAACACCGTGTGGTCAGCAGAGCATATTTGATTATGGCAAATATGCCCGTGCTCTTCAAACTGCCACATGTCTGCTCGCTGAGATGGAGGCTCAGATCTGGGCAAGGACATAGCAGGGCTGCGTTAAGGCAAAACCTCTTGGGGCATGTGTCGTACATACACCACTAGGAGGCAATAGTACCAATATCACAGTGCTCTGCTTTCCCTTCTGAAGTGTGGGAGCTGGTGTTGGTAGGAAAAGGGGAGGAGGGGGATAGGTCAGAGGAGGAGGAAGGTTTTGGGGACAGGGGAGGAAGAGTTGTGTCTAAATTATCTATCCCTCTGCGTGTGCTGCCTGTGGGAGGAAGGGGGGAACAGGGCCAAGTCATAGGCAATGGGTGATGTCCTAGCACATGGTGAGCTTTGGCTGCAACACCAGTGGCTGTGCTCTATTGTCTACACCTCAGGGGGTTCTGCTGTTCCTGGAGGAGAGATGCAGGACAGACCTTCTCATCCTTGCTTGGCTAAGAGCCACGGAGAACAGTGTCGCAGTTCCCTCCTACTGCATTTTTGATACTGACCCTTGATTTCCTTGTAAAGCTACAATACAGTGACTTTTCCTCCTGCTCCTGCCACAAGCGCTATATCATTTCGAAGAGGATGAAAACTGTTGAGGGAAATAGAAATGGAAAAAAAAGATTGAAAGAGAGTTGGAGGAAGGCATTGGGGAAGAAAGAGTGCTCTTAAGATGTGTATGAAAGAAGGAAGAGGGAACCAGCACAGCTCCTCAGCTAGTGGCTAAAAGCCCAGTGTAAATTGGGAATGCATTGACACCAGTGTGTGAAGCTGTGAGTCGGACCACATTCCTCCGCACGGTGAGCAAAATGACTCTCCAAGGATTGGTTCAGGGTGGCAGGGCAGAGTTCTCAAAGTATCTCTTTGTGCTGAGAGGAGACAGACTTGGGAGAAGAAGAAAGCCAGTTACTTGAGAAATTTGTGCAGGCTTCTGTGGACCCAAGTGAACAGGAGCTGGTGAAGAGCAGAGATGTCTCCTTCTGTCAGACAGAGGTGGTTTAGCATTGATCAGCCTTGAGAGGAAGAGAGGTCTCTTTCTTAACTCTTTGATGGTGTTTAAGAAAAACTGCTGGACAGAGCTTGTGATGGACAAGATCAGCAAAAAGGACTGGACCGCTGGAGGTGAGGAGTAGATTTTGGTGGAATACCTTGATGTCTGCTGATTAATGTCTGCTGAACTCACACCCTTCTTTCCTTCCCTTGGTCTTGTGCTAAGACCATATATTTCCTATACATCAAGCGGGGAAGGTGGAGGGAAGGAACATTTCTCTGGCAGCCTGACTGCTTTTGCTCCCTGTGTCCAAAGATGACTTGTGACCCTTTTCTGCTAAGTGTAAGGCCTGAGGAGGATCCTGAGGGTGGTAACTTCTCAGAGGAGAACAGTGGCAGGGGTGATGACAACAGTGTCTTGGGAGGTGACAGCACAGTCACAGGGCTCCTGAGTGCAGTGCTGCTGGTCATGTGCCTTGTTGGCATGGCGGGCAATATCTACACGCTGGTGGTGGCCTCTGGCGGTGTCACGGGCCGCTCAGCAGGCTCCTTGGGAGTCTATGTGCTCAACCTTGCGCTGGCTGATTTCCTGTACCTCTCCACCATCCCCTTCGTGGTCTGCACCTACTTTGCCCACGACTGGTTCTTTGGGGATGTGGGTTGCAGGCTTTTGCTCAGCCTGGACCTCCTCACCATGCACGCCAGCATCTTCCTTCTGACTGCCATGAGCCTCGAGAGATACTGGGCAGTGACCAGGCCCCTGCAGGCCAGGCGGGCTGGAAACACTTACCGCAAGCTGGCCAGCGCCATCCTCTGGCTCCTCTCGCTCCTGCTAACGGCCCCCATGATGGCGATGATCCAGCTGCGGGACCAGGGCGATCACCACAAGCGGATCTGCTTCCCCACCTGGACGCCAGCTGCCTTCCGGCTCTACCTCACCGTGCTGTTCGCCACCAGCATCCTGGTGCCCGGCCTGGTGCTGGGGGTTGTCTATGCCCGCCTGGCCCAGGCCTACCGCTCCTCCACCTTGGGTCTGGGGCCACTGGCCACTGGCCGGGCTTCCTCCCAGACGCTCTTCTCCCGAATCTTCGGCATTATTGCGGCATACTGGGCCTGCTTCCTGCCCTTCTGGGCCTGGCAACTCACCAGGCTCTACTGTGACGAGGGCCTGGGACTCGGCCCCACTGCCCAGGCCTACCTCAACTTTGGGGTCACTTGCCTGGCCTATGGCAACAGCTGCGTCAACCCCTTCCTCTACACTCTGCTCACCAGGAGCTACCGCCAGGCCCCTGGCCACAGCGGCAGGAGGCTGCTGGGGCCCTGGGCCCCCTCCCGGGGAGCCACACAGGGCACAGCAGGAGACAACGGTGTCTCCCTGGTTTGCAAGGAGTTGTCGGGGTCCACAGGGGAACACGGGCAGGCCTCAGAGCGGAGATAAATGCCCCAGACAGGGGCTTCTCCAAGCTTTTCACTGGGGTCGAGTCCTCCAGGAAGGGAAAATAAAGCAAGTTGTCTTCTGTGCCAGTGTGTGATGTCCTCCATTTTTGCAGCATAGTCACCTTCACACCTTTTTCTCCACAAGGTTACTGTAAGTCCCCTCCTGCTTACTTGTCTAACAGCGCTTATGTCCCCTTGGGTGGTTGGAAGAAGCTCTGGAAGAGACTCACCTCGAGGATCCTGACTGCAGTATGTGTGAGGTGTCAAACAGTTCCTGGCTCCTCTAGCCATTGCACACAAGCTGCCACCTTTCACAAAACCATGGAGTGGGTGGAAGGGAGCAGTCAGCCTCAATACATCTATATTATGCAGCCAAAGAGTCCTTGCCACCCCTCATCTCCTTGCTGGCAACGGGCTAAGACACATAACAAAGTTAGGACAACAGTGAGTCACAGGATTTCATGGGACCAGTGAGTCACTTCTAGATGCAGCCACGTTAGTGGAAGACCTGAGGCAAGGTTCTCCTGACTGGTGGCAAAACTCAGATTCAGCTTTCCCTCCCACGCCCCCCTCCCCCCCAAAAAAAAATAAAAACAAAGATTTTGAGGAATCTTTCCAAAAGAAGAGACTCTCAAAGTATCATTGAGAGACATTATGATTTGTATGATACACCCCTGAGACGTAGCTCAGGGAAATCAGTACATGTCCCGCTCAGCTTCTGAGATCATTTCAGCAAAGGAACAGCTCCAACACTTCTCCTTGCTCCTTGCTCACAGTGAATGAAGAGGCCTCTCATCAATGCAGGGTCCCTGCACTGAGCCTTGTGTTCTACTGAATACCAGTCCATAAACTGGGCTAGTTCTCTCATCTTAAAGCCTGCTGGCCCACCATGGCTTACTTCCCTCCAGCTAATCTCTCTTCTCACCCTCTGAAGGACATCCTGGCCCATACCACCCCATGGGAACAGACCCCAGCCCATGCTGTCCTGCAGCTGTGCCTGGGTACTGAGTGGCGGTTCTAGATGTTGCATTTACTAATATAGACCTAGCTGTAACAAGCAGGATGACTCATAGCGTCATCTGTTTTTTTCAGGGGAGCAAGAGCAAAGAGCACTAAGAGGGACCCAATCACAGATCATGAATTATTGTAAAGCCCTAATGTGCCTGACAACCTGAAAGCTGATCCGAAGCCCTCGCTTCCAGCTTGAGTCCTCACATGCTGGCAGCCAAGCCTTGCTCTGTGCAGGCACCTCCAGACAAAGGGCCTGGCAGAGCCCTGGGAACTGCTGCACCAGAACAAGTGGTGCTGCCTTAGAAACAAGTCCTTGCTCCCCAGCTGCTCTGCAACAGGCCAAGGGGAGTTAAATAGCCTGGCTATGTATCCCCGTGGGCCATCAGGTTGTCTGAGTTTTGTATTGCACATGGGGCAGGCTGGATGCAAGGACCCAAAAAGGGGCCCTCCCCCTCAAGCCTAGCAGGCAACTTCTGTGAGCTAGAAAGAACAGTTTCCACCTTTCCCAGGTCTGCCAGGCATCTCCACCCCAGCAGCAGCAGCAGCTGCCACCAGCACTGCTGAAATAGCACTGATCTGAGAGAGCCCCAAAGGCAGCTGCCATCAGATGCTAAAAGTAACCCACAACTGTGTGAGGAATGTGCTACAGCACCACAATATACCTCATCTTCTGACTCGTCAGTTGCTGAAGGAAGGGCCTACCAGCCTCAGATTAGATTGAGAAGCACTCCAGGTCTTCTGAGCTGATAAAGGGGTAACAAAATAATAGGGTAACAAAAGCACAGTGGAGTCATCCTTGGCACCTCAGCTACACATTACTACTGTTCAAGCCCCTTGTAGCAGGTAGAAGGACAACATTCCTAGCTCTGGAGGGAATAGGCTAGGCAGATGGAACAGATTGAAACCAGACTCTTCAAACTCACAGCCAGACAGGACATATAGGCTGTGACCCAACTGTATTGGGGCTTCTGCAGTTCTTGGGAGCAGGCAGTGCTGCTCTGTCCAAGAGAGATTTCATCAACTCCCTTTCCTCAAGCAGCAAGATATAGCAGGTTAAGCCTCAAAAGTGATGGTTTTACCCACAAAACTTCTACTCTGTCCAAGTTATGGACTATTGATGTACAGTGTCTTCCCATGTTTCCACCTTTCCTCTTTCTTTCTGGGTTAGCTTGTTTAACTTCCAAAGCAGAAGATGCTCTGCCCTAGCCCTTATCTGCTCCTTCCATGAATTTTGGGGCCAAGACTGATTTTAACCACTCAATCTGCCCTCATACTGGGTCAACTCCTCCACATATGGTATCCCAGTAAAGTTGGTATCCCCCTGCCACTAGGGTAGCCGACCAGTGTAGACAAATCACACAAGCTCTTAGATCAGGTAGACCAAACATTTAATGATTGCCATCTGATTTTTTTTTTTATTAAAGGGACATAGTAAGAAACTATTCCCAGCTGATGGACTGGAGTGCAAAGTCTCCTTGTGCATCAAAGTAGTCGAAGACTGGGATACCAAGCCGGTTGGGGAATGTGAACTGGTGGCCTGGCAGATGGACTGTCACGTCACTTGGGTTGATGGCAAAAGAGATCTGCAAGACAAGTGGAAGAGTATGAAAAAGCCTCTGCTTGGACACCCTGCAAGCCTTTCCCCTCAGTGGTGCTGTGCTACCCCTCCACTTTGCAGTGCAAATGCACTCACAACTTAATCAACTCTGCAACAGCAGTATCACTATGGTCCCCCAAGAGATGTCAGTTCCCTGTCTCAGTTCAATAGGAACATTTTCTTGAGATAAATGGAACTTGCACATGTTCAGTTATTACCCATCACTACTGCCCAAAACCTAGAATGATGGCACTGGCCAAGTAGAAGTCATCCACATCCTATACAAATAGTCTAGAGCCAGCTCCCACCATTGGGTCTCCTGTGCCAAATACCCTCCCTTTACGCAGGCCTGTAGAGAGCACATCGCAGGCCTCACCTCTATAGGAGCTCCCTTCTGGAAAGGGAAGACTGTCTCCCTGTGCTCTGTGCCCCACTGGTCCACATTCTTTGAGTTGCACACAATTGTGTTCACATCACCGTGAGCATCAAAGCGGGGGTTGAAGTGAAGACCCAGGTGGGATGAGTCCTTTCCCAGGTTCATCACAAAGCTGCAAAGAAAGAGGAAATGATGGTAACGCAGTAGCATCTTGTCCATTACTATGAATGCTTCTGGGTCTCGTCATTCAGGTAGAAATGTCAGCACCTGAAGATAACTTAACAAGAAAGCTCTGCAGTTTAGCAAAAAGAGTGCAAGTCAGTAAGGAGGACTTTACCTCTCTGAAAGAGATACTGCTTAATATCCACAAAACTTTTAAAAGGAAAAGACTTGGTGTCTAGCCCTGAACAGGGAGGCATTTTGTATGTTCAAAACAGTTTGAGTTAATTGCTTGCCACCAATTTCTCTTTCAGTCCCAAACAGTTAGCTGGTGCTGCACCCTGTTTGACAGTTGCTGTCTTCCTCCACCCTGCAGGCAGCTGAACTAATTACCATCTTATTAACTATCCCAAAGTATCTGTAACTGCAGTGGGAAGGAACAGCTTCCCAACCCAGTGTCCACCTTGCCTCCAGGCTTCTTACCCAGATGAGAAAGGAGGAGGCATATTATTTAGTAAGAGAAAGCCCACAAGGCTTCACTCTGACGCTATCAAACTTCAAAGGCTTTGAGAAGAGCTGGGACATGTTTCCTGGAAGACTTCTAGTCCCAAAACATCACCTACACACTCTATTTATCTACAAAGGGGCCCACCACCATACAAGAGCTCAGGGCTCCTCCAGAAGTATTCCTGCGGTGGGGGGCAACAACTGGTCCCTGCAGAAAGGGCTCTTGTCTACTTAATAAACCAACCTAATGGCTCAGCACTTTTCCTGCTCCTCCCTTCTAAGCACCCGAGTCACTTCTGCTAGGAGGAGGCAGACTCCAGTGTCCTGACTTTTTGCTGCTTACAGCTTTTTCTTCGGCACTGTTAGCAGCAGCTGTGACTCAGCATTTTTCCCCACACTGAGCCAGGATCTCCCAGCTGCCTGGGCTGTCATCTCCTTTGTTCAGTGCAGCCAGACATTCTACCAGTGCCCCTGCTGCAGAGCTATCTGAGTGCACACAAGGATGAAGCTGACTGGATGCTCTCAAGCCAAATCTGAGGCTAGATTCAGCTTTCATTTCCTTTACCCTGTTCTAGAGAGGATGTGGTGGTTACCAGCGCATGTGGCTGGAGCATCACATCTGCTTTGGCTTAGCCCTTTGGCAGGAAAGTGTGTCTGCAATGTGCATTAAGCAATGACTCATTGGAAAGCACTGCTCGTGTTAACCCCTTGCAAAGCTGCACCTTACCCACACTCCGCACCCCCAGTAGGGATTCCCTCTGTTCTAAAACAGCAAAAGCAACTCAGCATGATGCCGCAGCCATGTGCTGGCACACACCATGCCTTACCTTTTGGCAGTCGGTGCAATTTTGCCCTTCACCGTGAGGCGCTGGCCAGGCTTGAGACCCAAGTTGGTGCACACCGGTCCCTAAGGAACAGAGGGGCAGAGATTATCTCAGCACCTTCTGGCTGGCTTGCTCTGACCTGGCATCTGCCTACTGCCTTGTGAGGAAAGCACATTGGACTGCTAGAGAGAGGCTCCCTTCCCCTAGGGCAGGGCAAAGGAGGCACTCCAGAGAGGTTATCCCAATTGTATGGGGCATGTCTGGTTTCCCAGCTGCTCTCCTCAGCACAGCTGTACTTCACTAGTGTGAGGCACCCCCAAGCTCCCACCACAGCCACCCACCCTAACCCAGCACTTGCCAAACACACCCACATGCCCTGTGGGTCTGACATCTTCCAACACTAGACTGGCTGTGCAGGGGTAGAGCTTCCACTCCCTTCCCCTTACTTTGATTTGAGCTCCAAGCCCTGCCCAGCACCTTTTGTGTGTGTGGGGGGGGGAGGGAGACAGTCCAGCACATCCAAGGACATTCCTGCTCCATGCATACACCCTTCCACACCTCCATTCTAGAAGGACTAAAATATCCTGGCAAACCCATGAGCCCGGTCAGCCCTGGCTCCAGGCTCACATTTCATCATGCCTAGGGCTAGGCCACAAGAATAAGAACTTCTCCCTACCCCAATTCAGTAAATCACTTAGCACTTGAGACACTCCCTGGCTACCCCTCACCCGTATCTAGGTTAAATAAGTCAGTAGAACAAGCGCAAACACTCTTCTGACACAACTATTTCCCCAGAAACCCCCAGCACTCCCAGATTAATACTCTTTAAGAACATATTTTTCTTGTGAGAGCAAGCAGCACTTTCTAAAACCCTATTTTCTTAGGAGGGAGAGTGATAAGGACCAGATGACTCATGAAAGCTTCAGCCAGAAAACAAGAAGTTAGTGACAAGGCTGCCCATGAGAAGAAATGCTTGGAGAGCATTAAGTATTAAAGAAGCTACTTCCCCAGAGCACAGCTGCTGTAAAACAGGTTACCCCTGCTTGGAAACCAAGGATTCCTGCCCCTATCTCTCCCCAAAGGTATCCTGCAGAGGAAAAAAGAAAACCCAACATATTCCTGCCAGGAAGAAGAAATAGCATCACCCTCCTACAATTAATGCAGCAGAGCATCACAACAGCAGGCCTCTAGCTCTGGGAGACCCTATGACACAGAGGTTGACAAGTGGACAGAGGACAGCAGAAGTACTCTCATACCAAGCTCCTCTGTGGAGCTTCAAATCCAGCCCAGCTGCCCCTGCAGAGCCAGGGAAACAAGCCCTCGTGCAGCCCTCCCCATCGTGCTCCCTACTCACGCAAGACATGGTACCACTCTTCAGGCTAATTCTCCTCTTCACCAAGATGCAGGAGACCCAGGCAAGTAGCTGGGCAGCCCCACCCTTGCCTTTAAATAGCTGGAGAGCTGAGTTGTGCCAGCCCTTCTGCACTCTGCCTGCCAATCAGGCGGAGGAAAGGGAGGCCGTGGGAGGCTGTCTCCTCCCACCCTTCCCCTCCAGGATGCTAAGGCCAACCCTTTAAGAGGTTTGCCAGCTACTCCAGGAGGAGATCCAGCTGTGTGTGGCCATGAAGCCAATGGAAAAATAGTTTTACAATGAGTGTTTTACTATCTGAGGCTTTTATCCTGCATGGAAAATGGTCAGAAGGATTGAGACTTGGTGGGAAGGGTCTGGGAGGAGGACCAGGTTCTTTGGCTCTGCCTAAAGCAGCAGCAGAAGAGGTATCACTAAGTGTACATGACATTCAGAAATTGCATGGTCAAGGTGAAATTCCAGGGGCAGAAGGCTGACGCTTGATTCCAGGACTCCCAGCCATGCTATTAAGTCTTGCTTAAGTCTCCAGAGACTGTGGAGCTATGGATCCGGCCCTTACCACCAGCTGCCTTAGATACAGGAGCTGAAGTAGGAAAAACAGCCACAGGCTTGCCAACCCTGAGGTGCCCTACAAAACAAGCAGTATAGCTGGGCCATAGGGCCATACTGTAGGCAGCTGTCTTGGAGAGATGGGGAAGTATTATCTAGGAAAGCTCAGTACCTGCCTCTTGTATCTACCCCAGAAGGTTTGGAGAGCTGAGGAACATGGGGTGCAGGGGGAGAGCAAAGCACTATTACAACAAATCAATATAATTCTGTTCTCTGCCTCCACTTTGGGAAAAGTATGAATCAGAGTGAAAGGATTCCTCTGGAAAAAGTTAGCTAATTACAACATGGCTCAACTATAATTATGCTGAAGGAGGAGGGAAAAAAATCAGGCAGTGGGCCAAGCCTGTGGTTTAAAGCTTTCCTTGTCTTGCATATTTGTCTCTAAATCACAAGACATTCTATGTTTTCCTGAAGAGGCCCAGGACTAAAATGCTCTGAAGCGCTTTCTTCTCAGCTTTCTCAGGCCCATCAGTTTCCTTTCTGCTGAAGACATGGCGCTCCCCATCTCTCTTACCTCCTTCAAGCATTTTTCTATAAAGCACAAGATCCTTAACTGTCATCAGGCAGAATTTAGTAAGATGAATCCCACACTAGGTGAAATTCTTAAGTGAGTACAGGAGATTAACCTACAGTATTTTTGATGTTTTTGTGTTACAGTTACAGTCTCATCTCTAGATCCAAATATATGACAAAAATATAATACTAGAAAAGCTGGTGAAAATGCTTTCCTGAAGCACAGGAAGCTCCATCTGAATTTAAGAAAAAGTGTGTGGGTTGACAGAGCCCTAGAACAGGCTGCCCAGAGAGGTTGTGGAGTCTCCTTCTCTGGAGATCTTCAAAACCTCCTTCCAACCTCAACCATTCTGTGATTTCGTGTGATTCCAGAGATTGTCACTCCTGAGTATTTCTAGCTACTCTACTACTGTCATTTGAAATACTAGAGTAGTATTTCAAATGACAGCAGAGCTAGGAGGGAGACTCTTGTCTGTTGGAGTTGGGGAGGGAGGGGAATGGCTTCTGCTTTCTGCCAGATCATTAATCCTATTAATCACCTCATGGCATAAGGGGGCTGGAGTAAAGGCCAAAGTGGGTCTTCTCCATCTCTGAGACTTGGCCCTCAAAGCCCATGGGCCTTCCTTGCTGTGACGTGTCCTCTCTCTTCTTCCTCGCCTCTAGAAATCTCAGTGTTCGCTTTTGAAACTTCCCCCTTTCTTCTACAGAAGAGCCATCTTCCCTCTGCTCAGGCAGCATGGATGTGTGTGCGTGTATGTGATTATTTAATTTCCTTTCAAAGGCAAATTCTGTAGAACTGGACACATGGAGCTTCTGCGAAGGACCTCAGACATCCGTCCAAGGAGATATGCTGCTTCTGGACACAAGGTCTAGCTAGTTACAGGAACTGAACTAGGAGTGACTGTTCATTTGCAGGACTTGATGGAGAAGGGAAATGTCCTGGCATTTGACCACTTAGAGACGGAGATGTGGGAGGACATTTAAAATGTCTCCTCCCTTCGACTTTTTCAGCCAGGCACAGCATTCCTCACCTGGAGAACTTGCCTGTATCACATTGCAGATTCTTACAGATGCTTCATGTTTTGAGGCTGTGGTATTGATCTGCATCATCTCAGGAGGATCTTCTTTAACCAAGAAGGTATCTAAAGAGATCCAGAAAAGCTTCTTTATCCAAGCTGGAGGATACAAGTTGCTATAATGTTGTTGCCACAAACAGTGCCCTTAGTCATGGCAGACTCTTGGCCAGAAGGAGCCACAGGTGTGGAGCAGTGAGTAATATCAGTGTGATATTACTTGAGCAATACCTGAGCCCTGGTTATGAGGTTGAGGCAGGTGGTGATGGCATCTGCACTTGCTTTCTCAAAACTGTTGCTTCCAGGTAGGCCAGTGCCAGGAGAAAAGGTTGTAGGAGATTCAGCTACCATTACACAGGCAGATCAAATTCCAAATTATGGACAGCATATGTGCAAGGCCGGAAATCACAGCAAACAGACACTCCACAAAGCATGCATTATGCTAGGGATCAGGTATCCTCCTCAGATGTTGACCCGAGACACCTTCTCCATGTGCCTGCGGTTTAGAGACAGCCTGGCTCCAAGACCAACTCACTGACCTCTTGCTAGCCTTTCCTTGCACAACATCCTTGTCTTCTTGCTCCTCCTTGGAAGATACAAATTGCCCTTGTAAGGTGATCAGTCACAGACAGTCCTCAAAGAATTGCTTCTGCCTCTGGGGCCTGAATTCATACCCTGGTGCTGATTGCTATCTGTCATTCCTCTAGAAGGAACAGGACATCCCCATCCATTGACACGGACGCCCACAGCTTTTTTTTTAAGCCTTTCCTCCAGTGTCTCATTCTTGTTCCAGCGCTCCCCTTGATCCTGAAAATGCCTGTGCTGATCTGCCCATGCCAACACAACACAGTTGCTTGAGTGCCCAGCTCTGTCTTTCCTCATGCAGTCTGCTGCCCCTGCCAACATTCGTGTGGCTCCTGTAATTCTGCTTACACTGAAATAGGAATCATATTTCATCATTGTGAATAGCTTTGATTTAGGGTCTGCCTTCTGGTCTGACAGGCATTGCTATGTCCTGACATAACTGGACCAAGATCCTGGGTGTTGAAGGGTAGATTTCAGCTACTGCATACTAAGGGTTTTTTTCGTTGGGTAGCTGTAGTCAAGATTGCTTAGCAGCAGTCAAAGAAATATCTCAGTCCAGCAAGAGTCTGAAGCAGAAGAAAAAAATTGTCCTCAGTTTTTCTTGTGAGAAATGCCATGACAGACTTAGCATCCTGAGTCATGACTTTGGAGCACTGGGAAAGGGAACAAAGAGGCCTGGTTGAAAAACCTGTGGACTACGTGAGTAAGGTCCATCTGTATATACTGCTCCCAAGGTGGGAAAAGCCTGTTTAGGCTACAATTACTCCTTCAGTGATTTGCAACACCTTTCAACTGGGAGAGCGTCTTTGTACCTGTTCGGTCACTTTGTGTTATGTGGGCTGTGTCATTTTAAATTCAGGATTAGATGCCCAAACCCTATCTCACGGATACACAGCCTCACAGCAGGAATGAACCACAGCAGGATCTTGCAAACATTGCCTGCTGAGACATTTCCAACTACATCCAATTTCCTGGATTAAGAATTGTATGTAAGGCTTCAGCTACTGCCAACTGCGGAATCTTTGCTTTCATTAAATCCGTATGGAAATATGTTCCCCAGTGATGAAGATAATTCTGCAAATATTGTCAAAGGGTACCTAGGCATGGTGATTTATCTGAGAAAGCCTGAAATTACAGCTCGGGGAAGTGGGAACAACTTTCATTCTTGCCGTTAACACAGGAATTTAAGTTAGAGGATTTAGAGACATATTGAAATATGTGTGGTGAGTTCACTGCCTCATCCCAAATCTGTGCTCCTGAGCATCTCTCCCCTGCACCCTCCAGCATGCCCACCCAAGGTTCCTGTCTCTCCTGTGCTCACCCACCACCTCTCCAGCTAGAATGTCTTCCCTGTGCTCCTGAGCAAGGAGCCAGCGCGGGACCCTCACTGACCATGGCCTGTTGCACGTCCTCGTCTTGGTGTCTGGACAGGCAGGATGGATAGGGCACTGGGTTGCTGCTGTGAGCAGCACTGATTTGCTATGAGGAGTGCTGAGTCTTGCTTGGCCACTGCTGATCAGCCAGCCTTTCCCTGCAGCGTGAGAGCTATGGGGAACCACCGACTTATGTGGTTAGCTCCCAGGCTTGAGCGATAAGTATGAGAAGTCCTTTCCTGGCGACACTGAAAATACTGACAGTATAGCAAAAAAAAAAAAAAAAAAAAAAAGCCAAGCCTTCGATTAAGTCAGAGATGAGTAATCCTGACTCTGAGGCCAGAGTGATGGAGTTAGCAGATCTTTAAATCCCGCAACGCGATGAGTAGGCTTCAGGCCATTTGCATTTTTATTCAAGAGCACTTGGCACTGGGCATCACAGCAAAGGCAAAGCAAGGCGAGGAGGGGTGGCCTGATGCTTTGGAAGAGCAGTTCTTGGTTTTGTCATAGAGAGGTTGTTCCTAATGACACAGCCTAGACTTGGAGATTGTGCACATAGAGAAATTCCAGTAGCTGCAAATGGAAATTAGTAAAGCCATTGCAGCAGTCCAAACAATTACTGTTGATCCAGAGGGGGCCTACAGACTGGTAAAAGTTGGAAGGTGAATGGAATAAGACCTAAGTTCTGCTGTGGACAAAGTTGAGTTAGGGTCAAACTCTGTCACACAGTTTGAAACAGCTCTTATTTCTCTGTTTTGAAAGAAAAAGGGGAAAATCAGATTTTGACCAGATTTCCAATTATTTTTCTTTAAACAAATCAATATGAAGAAATAAATAGTAAGAGAAAGGTAGAAGTGAAAATAAACTGGGGTTTAGGTTGTTTTGCACTCTTCAGGCTGTGTGGGTATTACAGACAAGGCTTAAAACCTAACTTTTAACCAATGACATGTTTCAAAAGCAGAGCTACAAGCTCAGCAAATGCTGACTATAAAGGGGAAAACATTGCTACCGCTTCTCTGGACATTGGCTAATGATGCCCAGCGGGCCTGCAACGTAAGTGCAATGCAACTGCTACAGGAAAGATACGGAATATTTTACTAAAATGTTACCCTGTGAGTTGCTGGTTCATGTTGGGAGTGCAAGAGGAGGGCAATGCAACTCCATATGCATTGCAGGCATGGTCAGATGTATTGGTACTGATGTGCTGGAGTGCAAAAACTGCAGTCTGCCAACTGACTGTGGATACTGGCTCTCTACTGTGGCTATACCCAAACCTTGTCTGCCATTTGCTGAGTCTATTTCAAGCCTAAAAAGTGTACCTGCTGAGGCACACTACCTGTTTCAGGCTGTTTGACTGTTAATGCAACTTTTGAGACATGCTGGGCAGAGGTTTGTTTGCTGCACATACTATGCAAATTGTTAAGTGGATGATGTGTTTGAACATGTTACAACAACCCAGGCTCTGGTTTCTGCTTTTCCAAGAGGCTATGCTGAAAAGATGAATGTTCATGGATTTCAGGCACGTCCTCCTGTAACACCCTTGAGACTGAAATCAGCTGCTTGCCATTTTTCAGTGAGTGATATGTGTTAAATCCAATCTGGAATGATAACCCTGGAGAAATAGATTGCTCTAAGTAGATTTTACTGGCAAGGATGAGAAACGAGCCTGAAAATACTCTCCTTTTTGTGCATGTAAAGCAACACCTGTGCTGTGTGTTTATTCCCATGCTTTGCAGAAACAGCATCAGAGCTTCTTGTGAGGCCAGCAGGGAGCCTACAGCAAGCCAGGCCTTGATTTCACTTTTTTGAGACGCGCTCTGTATGGACCATTTCATCAGCAAGTACTCACCTGCAAGCACCCTTCTGCAGCCAGCCTGTGAGACAGTGCTGGTGCATGTTTCTCTGCTTGAAAAGCCTCCAAAATGCACCAGACCACAAGGTATCAACACAGCTGGGCTGAATCCAAGCCAGGAGAAAGGAGAAAGGCCAGCTTGGCCATTCTGAGTGGCAAGGGGGCCCCTGCAGATGGCAAGAGCTGGAGGAAAGAAGAAGCCCTTGGTTTTGGCCCAGGTGGGACTTCACTAGTGGCTCACCACAAGTTGCTCCTGTTTCCTGCAGGCCTGGCGATGCTTTTGATGTAACAGTGTTATGTTTGGCTACTCAGCAGAGGGGCCAGTGCCAAAACCTCGCTTTGGAGTATGGACAGCGTTTGTGCCCTACTGTGGGGTCCTGCCCTAATGTGGGGTCCTGCCTGTGGCACAGCTCATCCTTCCTCAGCACAGCCCAGCAGAGGTGCATCCTGCACGCAAGGGCAGCACTCCAAAACCAACAGCCCAGGATTTACCTCCATCTCTTGACTGGGGATCCCACCCAAATTCCCCTGCGGGGGCTCACTTGCATGTGCCATCCCAGGCGGTTAGATGCTACTGTGTCCTGTCAGACAGCTGCTGCCTTCCACCCTTACTGGCAGGTGAAACAGCTTGGTAGCTGTTTCATGTATAATCCACCTGTTATCCCCCAGAATCAGCCACTGAAGTGGAGGGTGTTTCTGCAGTTTCTTCCCTTCCCTGAGGCCCAGTGCTCAGAGAAGGAGATTTACTCTCTGGGGAGGGAAAGCACAGGGCTCTCCACTCTGATGCTATTGGAGTTCAAAGGCAGTGGGAAGCACTGGCACATGTCATGCTCTGCAATGCTGCTGGTTTCCGGCCCCTTGCAAGATGGCTCAGGGACTCCCTGGGGCCAGTGGGCACATGCGTATCACTGCAGGGGCAGGGCTATGTTGCTCTTTGGGGTGTTATTGCAGGCAGGTATCTCCAAGGAAGACTGCTGAAGAGCCATCTCTGCCCCTTGGACAGCAAGCAAACTCATCCACTTACCACATCTAGTACAAGGGCTCCTTCTTCCTCACCTCAAATTTCTGATTTTCTACTCCCTGGGCTGAGAGCACACTACAAAACCTCTGCCTTTATTGCAGCTGGTCTTTGCCTGTCCACATGGTGCTTGAGAAGAGCTCATCTTGGGCGCTCAGGCCAGTCCAGGCCTCACGTGTCTTCATGGCAAAGACAGAAGCTGCACTTTGGATCTCCTCAGGTCCTTCTCCAGGAAGAGCCAGGCCTGGAGCCTGAACAGTTCTATAATAGCACCTGGCAGGGTGATAACATAGACAGGGACATGAGCTCACCCTGTCCCACCACTGGCAGCACACATATCCCTTCCTGCTCTCTGCCAAGCTCCAGAGTTGGCCTCCTCGGCCTTTCCCAAACAAAGGACCGCTTCTTTTCTTTTTGGAAGAAATCCATGGAGTAGTTCACATCCCAGCAGAGCTGGGCGGTTTGGGAGAAGAGAGGGAAGCATGTTGACGCACTTAGCACTGAAGTAAACAACATGGTATTGTTCTATGGGATTGTAGTATTGCTGTCATTATGATGAATATCAAGGCTAAGCACTGACAAACTCCTGACTTTCGTCAGGGAGCAGATCTTGAACTGCCAACTGACTGCATGGCCATATGCACGGGTTTGGGATTTTCAACGCCTTTCTGGTGGGTCTACTTCTAGGATTTTACTAAGCATTGGTGACCCATTGGCTACTTGTTGAGTGATGTTTCAGCAGGAGTGGGGTCACTGGTGGGACAAGGGGTTGGTAGACACAGTCTATGCTTCTGCTTAGCTTCGCTGCAGGAAGAACCCTGGGGGAAGAAGATGGAAGTGCCAGTGATTTGGTGGCAAGTGCTACTCACTGTTTTAAGAGTGCTGTTCTCTGCCTGGATAGAAGGTGAGAGGGAGTCTGCTGGTCAACCAGGCTTTTTTAGACATATCCTGTGCATCACTTCTTGCTATAGCTAGCTCAGTCCCTGGGGCATACAGTGCCAGGACACCAGGACGCCAAGGGCAGCTGCCTCTGCAGGAGGCTCAGCCCTTATGGTCCAGGTGTGCTGACCTCTCACACTTCCTCAAAGGCAAAGGCAACTGTGTAATTAATGCACTTAACTTGTCCTTTGGCAAAAGCAAAATGACTGGTTGCAAGGGAGCCTAGCTGAAAGGGAAGGGCAGAGAGCATTGCCTGAGGATGGGGAAAAGCACTGGGCACATCCCTTTAGGCATGACAAGACAGAAGAGTCCGAGCACTAAGGAGCGCCGAGGAACTCTTGCAGAATTCCTGCGTACACAGCGGGGCATTTCCTTGCCTCCAAATAGTAACTAAGATTACCCAACAGGATTGCCCAACTTGCCTGACTTTTCCTGCTGCCCCAGATCCTGGGCCAGTGATAACATTTCAGAAACCATACTGAAATAGTTAATGTGGCGTCCCCTGAACCCCTCACTCCAGAGGGCTTATTTATACCGATTCACTCTCACCCCACATGTCCACTGCCTGACATGTTATGCAGGGATGACAACGCTGTCCAATCCCACCCCTTGTTGATCTGAGGGACCAAGCCCTGCCTTTCTTTCTCCTGCCAGTCTGTACTGCCCCACACAAAGAGCCTGGGAGTGCAGGTGTACATGTGTTTTCTCATGATTTCTCTTTGGCCTTGCTGTGGGAGCTGACGGTCAAAGCAGGTCTTGTGTGAAGCCCCTCGGAACAATTCCTCTGACACCCTTCTATTCTCTTCTCTCAACTGCAACCTCCATACTCCAGGCTGAGGCAGGATAAAGGCCTCCAGGCATTTCTGAGTGTGGGTAGAAATGAAGCATGTGCCCGTATGGCGCAATCTAGATGGAGGCAACAGCTAGACTCAGTAGTGGGTATTCTGGGCTCAGAGATTTCCAAGAAGCACCAGGCTGGTGGCTATTCTCAGAAGTGGTTTCCTTGCTGTGAGTGGTGCCTGAACAAGGCTGATGGAAGGAAATGAGTAAATAGAAATTAACTGAAGCAGGGTTTGACGGAAGTCCAATTTAGGCAACCTGCAAGATGAACAAACTAACTGAAAAAAAAGAAAAAGGAGAAGAAAAAAAAAAGAACAGCCAACTCAGAAATCAAACTACACTTTTCTCTGTGCCAATGTGCAGAAAAAGTAGTTGGGAAAGTTTAGACAGTCTTGATGGGTCATCTTCACGCTAGCAATCACTCCACTCAGTCTTCTAATCTATTTTGTTGCCTGTGAAATGCTGAGTTACAATCTCATTTCCATGTGCCTGTCAAGATTTGCATGTGCATGTGAGTCTTAAATCCTACCACCTAAGAGTTTTCTTCTGCAGGTGGATTGACTTCAAAAACCACGGACATCTGAGAGGTACCAGCCTCCAGGCCTTCAGGCATTTGCTCGAGAAGCAGGGGCCAGGGACGATATGTCATTTCATTCCCACCAGATTGAATAGGGAAGAACAGGCATCAGACGTGCCTTTCCTGGAGAGAAACAAGTATGGGGAAACAGTCTCAGGCACTCTCCCCCAAATACATCCCCTCTTAACAATAGCACTGTCAGCAAGGACTTGTGCTGTGTGTCAGGGTACCCCGAGACCCTTGAGGATTTATCTGATCCCTGACAAGACACAGGGAGAAATGCCATTCTGACAGCATTTCCAGCTTTGGAAACAAAGACAATTTTTCTCTCTTTGTGGTGGCCTGTTTATTTGGGCTAAAGGGAAAGAGAAGCAGCAGAGAACAGAAAAGGGCCTTTCACCACATGGTGCTTTATTTGGTTGCCCTTGGGGTGCAAGCTAGGCAGAGCCTTCACAAGCAGGGAAGGTTTTACCTGTGGAGCAAGTCAAGGAGGGCCTGTGCTCATGAACAGGGAGCAAGGCTGGCACGGCAAAGTGGTGGCTGAGAAAGGGACCCATCACAGCTGGCAGGCCAAGCCAGAGCGTCTGCGAAACCAGCCTGTCAAATGTACAGGAGCGCTTCTCCAACAGAAAAAGTTCAAGTCCGAGGAGGGTACCAAGAAACATGGGAAATCTGCTGGACAGTCTGCTGAACATGGTGAAGGCCCTCAGCCTTCCCTAGCCAGTTTCTTGCCCATGATATTTGGCTACCTGTGTTGGCCCCGACACCCCCAGTCTTCCTTAGGTGTTGCTCTTCTCTGCAGGTGTCCCAGCCACTCCCTTGACCTGGATGATCACAGAGAAAACACGGCTCCCCCTGAGCTCCTCTGCTACCTCTTGCCCATCCAGCTGCACTGAAGGCCATGGTGGAGGAATGTCATACAAACACCATTGCCCACTTGCCTCCCTGCGGCATTAATCCCATCCAGTAGCCCTGATCCCAGCTGCTGGAGGAACACAGGAACATACTTGACTTGCTCAACAGGTAAAACCCTCGCTGCCTGTGAAGTCTCCCCCATGTTCATTACTCCCTGCCTCTGAGCCAAGGATGTGTTTGATTGCCTTTCTGGCATCTCCGGGAGGGGCTCTGACAGGGCACTGAGAATTGCTTTTCTCCAGAGTTTTGTTGTTTTGTTTGTGTTGCAAGGTGCCTAAATTGGACTTTATTCAGACTCTCCACTTCATTTCTATCTGCCTGTTCCCCTCCTTCCTTGGTGAAGATCCTTGGAGTAAAACACAGGGAGCACAGAGATATCCTTTCCTTCATGTGCTCTGGTGACACAGCCAGTGGGCCAAGATGCTCATGCAGGACAACCACTACTGTTGGGCTCCTGTCTCTTCTGCCTCCTGCCTGGCTGTGCTAGGGCCCACCACCACCAACATCATTGCCCTGGCTGGGCAATGGGGCTGAGACCCCTACCTTGTCACCAGGCTGCCCTTGTGGCCTGGACTACGGCAGCAGTTGTTGCCTCTCCTGCTGCTTTGGGCTTGCTGTTTGGCCATAGGGCCCTCTCTGTGAGAAGGGAGCGAGAAAGAGAGTCGAGTTCCCTCTGCAGAGGCAGTGCTCTGCTACCCAAAGCCCCCCAAGGAACTGCTGCCATGCGGCGGAGTTACCCAGTGGTGCTAGCACAGGCTGGCAAGGGAAACAGAGGCAGGAGGTGACACGATGGCTGAAACACCTGAAGCTGTCCTTTGAGTTTGGCAACTGGAGAGGCCAGAAAAGTTGAGCTGAATTATAGAGAAAGAAGTGGAGATGTGAGTCATGTTCTTTCCCAGACATTTGGCCAGTCCTTGTGAGGGCAGGACACTGCGGGAGGGAGCTGGGCTTACCCGGCACCTACCTTCTTCTTGTGTTATGCAATGTCCATCAGACCAAGGCTTCCTGAAAAACACCTCTTCAAGTTTCCAAAATAGCCAGGGGAGCCCTGTGAGCTTTTAATAGTCTATATTTAGAGGCTCTCTAGGTAGTTCAAGCTGTTTAAGATGTTGTGTTGCAAGACATTTGCCTGAGGACTCTTTCATGAAGTCTTGAGGGCTCAGGAAAGCCTGAGACAGACGTTTCATGGAGAAGGATTTTGTGGAAAGTACTGCAGCTCTGGAACTGTGAGAAGGTGCAGCAAATGACTAAGATGTCAAGAAGAGAAGAACCAACGGTTCAACCAGCTTTCTAGCTTTGGAACAACTCTCATTCAGGAAGAGAAAATCTGGTGCTTCCACGACCTATATGTATTATGAACAAAACAAGGTCGGGATCCATGCTGGGATCACTTCATTCAGCCAGCAATGGAGCTAGACTAGTGCTTCCAATTTATCAAACCCTTGGCCTGGGGAAGAGGTAGGCCAGGTTACTGCAACCGCCTGGATGCAGCTGCACGGGCTGGAGGAACAGCTGTTTCTCGAGTAATCTGCTTTCAAAGCAGCCCAGGGCTGTGGCACATGAAGGGATTTGGAATGTGGTCTGGAGGCTACTCTGCTTATAACGCTGCTAGTTGTCATGTGACAGAGCTAGTTTGCAGGAAAACTTTATCTCCCCATAGAGTGATGACTACCTTTGAGAAACTGGAACACATGGTGCCTTGGGATGCAAAACCAGGAGACAAAGAAAAATGTCATCCCTAGGGAAAAAGGTCTGTAGTAGATAGTTCTTGTCCAAGAACCAAAACCCCTTTGTTTCAACTGAATATTAAGCCCACAGTCTGCCGAATCCAATCCCAAAGTATGGCTCTTCAGCACTGTGGCGAGAGCACAGGGTGCTGCCTGGCCCACCCCTTCACACGCTCACCCATCTTTGGGGATCGTAGGGTTTCAAAAAGGGCTGCTGTGGTTTGGGTCAGGTCAGATTCAAAATGTGCGGCTGAAACGTCTTTAAGTAGGCGATGTCCAGAGTAAGTCCTACCGGATCTGGGAGGATGCAGCTGCCCAGGAGATGCTGTCGAGGACTCGGCCTGGATGCTGACTAACTACCAGGTGAGTCAGAATTTCCTCTCCGGGGAACTGGAGCTCTTCCCCTCTGGCCACATGTACACTATGGTGGGAGAATGTAAATAGTTCCCTGACAGGAGGAGGCCCCTGCCAGATGGCTTTCAGCTGGACAGAGAGGCAATGCAACAAGAGAGCTATCTGCTTACACCAATGTTTGACCTCCTCCAGGCCCAAACAGAGGCTTTAGGAGCTGCAAAAAGGCTAAGTTTAGTGTCTATGATCAAACAAAAAGTCTGTTTCTTAGCTTCATTGGGGAACAGATGTTTCTATCCCTCAGAAGGAAACTGATCTGTTTGGATCTGCACTGCTGTTCCTATAAGCAGAAGCTGGTGAAGAGGCACAGCCACAGAGAGCAGTTGCGCTCCTCAGGAGCTGGAGGGTGGCTGCTAGCTCAGTGATGCTCCCTGCAGGGAAACAGGATGGTACCTGCAAAAGGCAGACTCTCTACGAGGAGCTTGCCAGCAGTGGGGATGGACACGGTCCGTAGGAAATGGGTGACTTGGTGTGCAGGCCTACTACAGTGAAGGTGCTTGCCCTCTTCAGGGAAACTTGTGAATGGCTCAGAAAGTTTTGCTTTTGCCTTTTCTTTTCCTGGCCTGCCGTGGACAATGTGTGGCCTACCAAAGGCAGAATACTAGCCCTCTTTCTTTGCAGGCCCTCCCTCTCTCCTAACTCCCCGGGAAGGGTGTCTCAGTCTGGCTCCCCAGAGACTCGGCACCATGTCAGAGATGACTGCAGCACGGTGGGTATCATCTGCCGTGGACTGGAGAAAAATGAACCCTAGGGAGAAGGTGGAAAGTAGGATATGCTGTATGGATACAGCTGATTTTTTTTTTTTTTTCAGGGTAGGGGAGTTGCCTTTAAGCACAAGATACTCTTTGGTCCCTCCAAGAGGCTGAAACATGAAATGCAGTCTATATTTTTTTCACCTTTCTTTTTTTAAGCCACATTTTTTAGTCTTCTGGGGTTTGTGGATGTGCTTCTGGAAACACTAGGACCCTCACTAAGGAAAATTAGCTGGTACTCTAATACTAGGAGAGGGGAGAGAGGAGAGTAGTGATGTTTTAAAAGGCCTGGGTAGGCTGCAGCAACAACAACCAAGATGATGGCCGCACAGGCCTAGAAATGTAGCACAAGTATGAGAAATAGAGTTGGTCTGGCCCAATGGAGACAGCACGATGGAAGAGTAGGTGGTGTCCTTGGCATGAGAATGGAGATCCTGACATTGCAGGACAGAGAGAGACCTCCTAAGGCTCCCTCTCTCGAGAGGGATGACCCACAGCTCAGGGCATGCCAACACTCACCACTCCCTTTTGGTTGCTACAGCACCCTCTTCACATTCGTGCCTTGCCATTGCCCTCCAGAGCAGTTTTGACAGGCTGTTTTGCAGAGCACTGTTACACTCACCGTTGTCACAGCGAAATTTGCTTGGCTGGGTCATGTCCTGCCTCTCCTGGAGAAAGGCAGAGCCTTTGGCACCTGCGCTGGGAGAGCCCCATGCTATAGGTTGCCAAGGCGGCTCCCCTTGTTCCTGCTGCTGATAGCATCTGAACACTCTACCAGCTTTGGGTGGACCATGTCCCTGGCCTTCTCAGCTTGTACACGGGGCAAGCACAAAGAGGCTGCATGTCCCCACTGGTGTGTTTCAGCTCTGCTTGGAAGAGCCTGTCCACAGAGCTCTATGGTCTCTTGACTTCACATGGGTGCCAAGCCTAACTTCGCTGCCAGCCATGCAAGTGCTGACTACAGGCTGTCTGGCTGCAGCCCTGGCTCTCCTGGGGCCAGGCTGGCTGAGCAGGCTGTGGTGGCAACTGTGCAGGGTGGTGGCTGCCCTGCTCCAGCCCGTGGCTGTGGATGAGCGTCAATGGCTTCATCCCTTTGAAACACTGTCCCTCAGGGCTGCTGTTCCATAGCAAACCAGACAGGCATCACTGGATGAATTGGGATGAAGGTGAGGATTGCATTACAGCAGCATGGATTAGCAAGGATGCGTACGTGCAGCTTCCCAGCAGTGCACAAACAGTAGTCCCAGCTACTCTCCTTTCCCACGCCTTGCCAAACATCCATAGTCACAGAGGAGAAGTCACAGCTGCGCTGTGAAATGCACCTGGATTAATAATGATAATGGAGCCTCATTTAATAATCATTTTCCACAAGGGTCAGGAAAGGGATGCCACATTTGAATTTGGGATTGCTTGATGGGCCTCTGCCCGCTCCTTAAGGCTCCAGCCCACCACTCAGGACTGATAACACATTTCCCTGGGTATTTGGATAACAGAAAAGAGTCATTTAAATCATCACTACCCAGTATGGTTCATCAGATCACTTCTTGCAGGCTCAGTACCTTCTCCTGTAGGAGCCAGGAACTGGCATGAACTTGGCCAGCGTGCCAGCAACAGCCAGCAGGGCTGGGCACAGCCCCTTTTCCCTATCCCTCAACTTCAGAGTTCAAGTCCAATTCACCAGGCATCTGAAACTGCTAAGGGCTTTACAGCAGCGCCTGAAAGGATCAGGCCCTTCTTCATTTTGCTACAGGCCCGGAAAATAGAAAATCTGATTCTGGTAGCTGTGCAGCTGATGCAGTGTGAATGAACCAGTGACGAGAGTGTCTGGAATCCATCAAAGGATGGAGGAAGAGCTGCTTAAGACTGTTATTGAAGGGAGGATGATGTGCAGACTGGAAAACATACGTCTATAACATTTAAACTACATGACATGGATGGAAGGCATAGTCCCACGAAGAACAGCTGGAGGCATCACAGGAGATACCAACCCCTAGCACACCACAGTTCAACACAGAAGGAGCTGATTAAATATATACGAAGGGAGGCCGTGACTTGGCTTCAGACTACAGGATTTTCAGGCACATTTTGTGTGGTTTGCTCTTCAGGACACAGCGTTGTGCTCACTGGCACCCAGGCTGCCCTGAATAGAGGAACTGCGTGACCGATCCAGTGCCAAACAGGGCTGTGTGGTGAAGCAGGGAACTGCTGGGATGAGAAACAACTCTGGAGCAGAGAGCTGTAGCCATGGGGTGACTGCTGCACCCTGGGGTGCCAGGAACAGTTGGAAGCCTTGGAGTTTTGACAATGGCCAGTGAAAGAAGGTTACCCCAGAAGCACAGTCAAAACTGCCTGCAGTTATAAATCAGACTTTTCCACCCTTGGGAAGGGGTTTTGTTCAACAATCCAAAGGAAGGCAAGTTTTGAATGTGTACAAGGACAGAACTTCACATTCTTTACCCTGACAGCTGTCATTGACTATCCATATTTCAATGAGCTCACATTTACCAGGATAACACTCCAAAAGAGCATTCTACCCTGTCTTCCCACCTTTGGCTGTTTGCCAGTGCCTTGCACTAACTGGCCAAGTGCAAGGTGCTGCACCTGGGGAGGAATAACCCCAGACACCGGTACAGGCTGAGGACTGACCTTCTGGAGAGCAGCTCTGCGGAGAGAGACCTGGGTGTCATGGTGGACGACAAGTTGACCATGAGGCAGCAGTGTGCCCTCGTGGCCAAGAAGGCCAATGGGATCCTGGGGTGCATTAAGAAGAGCGTCTCCAGTAGGTCGAGGGAGGTGATCCTGCCCCTCTACTCAGCCCTGGTGAGGCCACATCTGGAGTATTGTGTCCAGCTCTGGGCTCCACAGTATAAGAGGGATGTGGAGCTGCTGGAGAGAGTCCAGCGCAGGGCCACAAGGATGATCAGGGGCCTGGAACATCTGCCCTACGAGGAGCGGCTGAGGGAGCTGGGCCTGTTCAGCCTGGAGAAGAGAAGGCTGAGAGGGGATCTAATCAGTGTATATAAGTACCTCAAGGGAGGGAGTGCAGAGGATGGTGCTGGTCTCTTTTCAGTGGTGGCCACTGATAGGACTAGAGGAAATGGCCGGAAACTGAAGCACCAAAAGTTCCACTGGAACTTAAGGAAAAATTTCTTAACAGTGAGGGTGACAGAGCACTGGAACAGGCTGCCCAGAGAGGTTGTGGAGTCTCCTTCTCTGGAGATCTTCAAAACCCGCTTGGATGCAGCCCTGTGCCACATGCTCTAGGTGACCCTGCGTATGCAGGGGGCTTGGACTAGATGATCGCTAGAGGTCCCTTCCAACCTTAAGCATTCTATGATTCTATGATTCCATTTGTGGTAGCATTCCTGCAGCTACACATTAGACTGATATGAAAATAACAGCTTTTTCTCCAGGCAGCTTATGTTGGTTGCAGAGCTATGGAGCAACTGTGGCATGGAACCTCCTGCTCCTTTCCTTCTATGAAACACACAGTAAACAGAGAAAATGAGGTCTGCTGAAAAGCAGTTTCAGCTGTCATACCTCCTTTCTATCCTTTTTTTTTTTTTTAGTCCTGTCTTGCCCAACACTGTGGCCTCTAGGTATAACCTACCTGTGTGTTAAAGGACATGGTAACATGTGGTGCTTCATGGGTAGATGGTGGTGGTGACTCACAACAACTCTCACTCCACTGGTACATGAAACTGGCAGCAGAGTCCCTCATAGTTGTGGTGGAAAGAGAGAGGAAAGAGGTGATTTGATACAGGGTTCAGATAGCAGATTTTCCTGCTGCTGTTTGTTGCAGGAGGTATACTGGAGACCTTACATCCCACCTACAAGTAATAACGGCAGAGGTTTGTATTGTGGCAGCAAGCAGCAAAAGGGTCTGCTTCAGATCTTGTCCATTAAGAGGTACACCAGCTAGGAGCATGTGCTGCTTGCCATCTCCAGGCATGGATTGACTGTTCTGGACCCAGAGAAAGAGTGTGCTTCAGTGCAGGGGGACCATGCTTTTGACACAATGACCACCAGAGTGACAGCTGAACCTTCAGGATGAGGAAAATCACTTCTCTAGAAAGTTTTCCTGAGCACCTTTAACACTGGGATGCCAAAACAGATGACTGGGAAAATCAGCTGGAAACTTCCATCAACAGGTGGGTTTCCAGCAATTCCAGCTCAAGGAGATACAGTGCCATGTGGCCAAACAGGAATCCAACACAACGTGGCACTGCTCAGTGACATATGTCCTTCCCCCTCTGAAACTACAGAAGAAAGTTAATGAGACTGACTGTGGTGAATTGCAAGGCCATGAGCATTGTAAAGGTCAGCAGTCTAAGCTCTGCACCACAACAGTACGGCCACCTCACCTCCATGAGACATTGCCATCTCCAGGTTACTGCCCCGTGGTCCCTGTACTGGAGTGCTGCAGGGGAACATATCACCATCCCTTACACCTCCACCCCCAAGTGCTGTAAGAGCACAACTAGGAGCTGGCCCTGTGCCATGCCGCTCGTAAGGTCTGCTCATCAAGTTCAGCTGCATCAGCAGCCTCAGCACACTGAAGCAGAGCAGGGGACACTAACTCGAGAACTCCTCCGCTTCACAAGGAATGGGCAGCTTGCCAGGGTTCTGACCACCATTGCTCTAGCAGAGTAGGGAGGTGTAGGGGTGGGAATCTCTAGGAAGCAGACCACAAATACTCAATTTCCCCGATATCTGAATGGTGGAAAACTACTACTTACTTGCACACAAGCAGTAGTAGTACAGCAGCAGAATACACCTTGAGGAAACAGAAAACCGTACCTGAGTCATTTCAGAATACTTGAAACAAACATTAAATCAATTGCTTCCCCAAAATTTTAACCAGCTACTGCTTTCTGTGCTGCTTCTGTGGAAGGCAAGGTAGAGGTTCAGCAAAGGTTGCTGTGCACAGAGCTTGGAGCAACCTGAGCCCCACTCGTTCCTAGAGAGCAGTTTTCGGCCGCAGTAGCAGGAGACCTTCTATGCTTCTGAGCTAGCATTAGCTTTGCAGCAGAGTCAATCTGAGTTTTGCAAAGCCTGTTTAAAAGCCCTGGGCTTTTAAGCAGAGCACTGCAGATATTCCGATTATGGTAGAGTGGCTTGAGGTATTTCCTCAGAGCTTTGAGCCTTTGGTGCAAGGTTCCCTTGCCTGAGACAGCCCATCCCCATGCTCAAATCTTGCTGAAGCCTTGCTGCAGTGGCAGGCAGAAGCTGCAACAACGAGTGCTAGTCTCTAAATTGGAGTTTAATTGCTCTCAGCTGGTTCGGATGTCTAGAATCTCACAGGGATTATGTAGAAAGCAAAAAAAACTTGTGTACCAGGAGCACTTCCAATACATTATCCATGTACTGTTTCCATGCAGACAAAGCCTAACAGCACAGCAGCATTTCCCATACTTGCATAGCCATGAAAGTCTCCTGGGTTGCTTGGCGAGTTTGCTGGGGTCAGAGTCCTCACAGTGAAAGAAGATAAAATAAGGAGAAAAGGAATGGGTAATGACACAAGGATGGGAAAGGGGTGTCTCAAAGCTCACGTTACAGGCAGGAAGTGGCCCTGCCTCATGTGAGGAGCAAGGAGAGAAGCTCTGCTGTGAAGAAGGGACCTGTACCTGTGACATTGCTAGAAGAAGTGCAGGTGCTGGTTGCCTCCTGAAGGCAGGCAGTAACAGGCCATGCAAGAGCAGGAATTCTTATGTTCTCCTCCCTGTTCCAGGTGCTGCGGGACAGGGTGGTGCCAGAGGTTCCTACCTTGGCAAAAGGGAGTTTCACATCAGGTTAGGCAAGTATCGAGCAAGTTCTTAGGATCATGATTCTCTGTTGGCTCTGGAGAAACTTTCCCATGCAAAAAAACTCCTCTGATTTGCTAGTCCCAGTACCTTCCAGATCCTCCCATTTCTCTTACCGCATCACATGGCTGAATGCCAGAAACATCACAGCTAGGATGATCACAAGTCCCTTGTATTAAAGATATCCACTCATGATTAACACCTTTGGCCTGTGTTGAGGGCCATTTGCTGTCTTCCTGCAGTGTAAAGGGGAGAAAGTGATACGCTTTGGTATGTGTGGCTTTAGAAAGAAAAACAGAAAGGACCAGCTAATACGTTGATCCTAGGAGAAGAAAAAAAAAAAAAGCATGTTAAAGAAATGTTAAAGAATATTTCAAACTAGGGGACACCAGGTTCCTACAGCCTCCGTGCCCTAGAAGTCAGGTAGGTGACAGCAGTCGAACCAGAGATCACAAAGCAGTACAGGAAAGCAGCGCACGGGCACAGAGGAGCATACACAGACTGTCTCCAGGTTACTGATTTCAAATACATGAAATTGACCTAAAGGACCTGAAGAGGTAATTTCCTGCAGACACAGGCAGGCTAGCCTGCCTATTAATGTGACCCTTTTCCTCACTGCCACATGCTCCCAAAAGTTCAGGGAGATTTTGCCCAGCTCTCAGCCTCCTCCCCCCGTCTGTGCTCAAGGATGCCTAGAGCCTGGGTGGTGACATGAAGTTGCCTCCCGTGGCCACGTAGCCCTCACCAGGCCTGGGGAACATGGGCATCCTGAGCCTCTCCCTGGGCCTTGTCCAGAACAGTTGATGCTCTGCAGGTTGCTGCTTGCATCATCCAACCAGAGGTTGCCACAGTAACCACACTTACGTGTGGAAGAATACGAGGTTCCCTGGCTAACAGTAAGTCTGCTCCTGGTCAGGGTGTTGTCTTTATTGCACAGCTGGAAAGAACTGTACAGTTTTCTGCAGGTGAGAAAATAAATACCTTTCTCTACATTACACTAAGTCAGGCTTCCCACCCACTCCCTCTCTCGTACTTCCACGCTTTTGCTCTTCTCAGCCCTGTTCTCTTTGGCAATTGCACTGCTTTGGTTAAACAGCAAACCTAAGAAAGAAAAAGTGCCCAGTACCAACAGATCAGTCTATCTGGGCATTAGCTGCCACTTACTTCAAATCAACAGCAGACATGCTCTGCAGGCCCCCAGGCCTAACTCAGGGCAGGAACCAGAACCCCAGGCCATGGACTGATCCCATTAAATATTGCACAGCTTTTAGCATTGGAGATTTAAACACAGAGTGAATAGATATCTGAAGGGCTTAGATGGAGAACTGACTATTCCCTGGGGACTCTGGGAAGCGGTTATTTTCTAGTAAGATCTGTTCTCACCTTCACCACACACAGGGGAGAAGGTAGCAGAAGGAAGTCCCACATACTGAAGTTCAGCAGGCCTGATGGATCTCTGATTGCTGCTCCCACCCTCATTCAATTTTGGGATGGAGCAGCCGCCCGCTGGCTGGAGGTAGCGCTTAACCCTCCCATTGCATTGCTGGGGAGAGGAGGCACTTTCTGGGCCCCAACAGGGGCGTCAGCTGCATAAAGAACCATGAGAAAGCCAAAGTCGAGGGAGCAGCCAAGCACAGGCTGTTGGGCTGTTATGATCCAATCAGCTGCTAGAAGCTGTGTACTCTTGGGTGCCAGATCACCCCCTGCTACCTCCAGTCTGCTGGTTGTGACAGCTTGAAAGGAGAGAAGGAATGAGGCAGAGGAGCACAAGAAGTTTTCACCCTCGGAGCCTTGGAAAAAAAAAGGGGGAATTCCTAGGTAGGCTCTTACTGTGCACAGTCTCCTCTGTGCATATACATCTAGTGGACTGATGTGATTTACAGACATGCAGAGTTTCACATGCAGGTGTCTCAATCTCACACCAAAGGTGTGAGGTCCAGCCTGCTGTGAGAACTGAGAGTTCTACAAAATAAATTGGGGTCTGGGTATGTCTAGTTAGAATTAGCAGAGACCTTGCTTTGCTCAGCAATACAAGTGTTGATCAGATGCTCATTAAGTGAATACCACTCCTCAGATAGTCTAATTAGAGACGGAAGAGAAAGACACACAAAGGAAACCCACTAAGACGACAGGCAGTCTTCGGAGTGTTTTAAGCGTTTTTTTATGTATTTATGATTTGGAGTCCCGTCTCCTAACTTATTTTGAAAAATGCCATTATGTTGCATCTAGTTCTACCACAGACCTAATCCAGTAATAACTTATATGTAAGGCCAGCTGTCCATTAAAACAATTTATCTACTAAAGTGGAAAATGAAATGCTTGATTATCAGGAAACAACCATTAAAGAGGTCAGACAGACTAAAGGACAGACTTTGATCCCGTCTGGGGCAGGAGACAAAGGACATTTGTGGGATTTCAGCCATTTTTCTTACCCAAAACATATTTTCTCCTTCCATCTCAGATCGCAGCAAAGCTAAGGAAGAGGACACAGAACAAGGCAAACAATGACTGCCAGTCCAGCAAAAGTCACCTCCAAGGATGTGGCAAGACCCAATTCCCCTTCACTCATGGCTTAGTATAGGTGAAAAGGGTTACAGCAGCCTCACAGGAGCAGCTCTTTGCCCTCCCCCAGCCAGGTCAAGGCTAAGGAGACACCTCGTCCCTCCACAGTCCCGCATGTTCAAGAGCTGGGTACCAGTGCATGTGGCTGTAGGGATGCAAGAGGCTGTCTGAGCAGCAGCAGGCAGACCTCATGTGCTTAGTGACAGAAATCGTGTCCTGGTGAGGAGTCAGTCTTGCTGGAAAGCAAAAAGAACTGGGCAAAGTTTGCATAGCTCACTTCTCTAATTCACCCATCCAGACACCATTCAGCTCTTTGCCCTATGTCATAGCCACATGGGCCACTTCCACCCTAGTTTCAAGCTGTATATTTTGAGAGTAGCCCTCAGTAAGAGGCAGCAGGAAACAATAGTATAAGAAGGCAAAACACTGTCCACAAGTTGCTGTCCATCCGCTCTTCTGCCTACCTAGCACAGCCTTATGAGTAAAAGCCCTTCCACGACCTGCTTAGTCAAATGGAGTTTCTAGGGGCTCAAAGATGCCCAGGTCATTCCCACCTTGATGGGTCCAGTGTAACATAGACCACAAGTAGGGAAAAAAAAAAAAAAAAAAGAGGCCATTTCCAGCCTATGCTCACATTTTATTATATACAGAGACATGGCAAGTGAGTGTAAGAACATCAATATCAATGCCCCTTGGCACAACCAGTCAGCATAATTTATACAAATAATACAATATTTTAACATAAATTAAGTTCAATAAATAAGGTAAATTAAAAAAAACTAGAAAGACAAAGCAGTAAGGAATGATTCTGAGGGCTGTGACAGATTCACAGCAGTGACAATACTAACAACACCCCACCTGCACACCAGTGGTTGGAAAACAGACCCCCCATCAGCCCTTTTCTCACCATGCTATGGCAAAATCCACTGAGTAGGGGGAAGGGGAAAGCCATGTAGTCCATCACTGCTGTGCGTTCCTGATCTAGGAGCTCTCTCCCCTTCACAGGCTCCTTGGGAGAGGGCGATGGGGTTAAAAAAATAATACAATCACAGAACCACTGTGCACAGTCACAGCTTGCCTGAATTGTTTGGCACAGAAACGGACAGTCTATCTTCTCTTTCTACAGTCCTTCAGACACTGGCATAATTATTAATGGAACCAGAGCAGGGGGTTGGAGGGAAACATCTCTGAGGAACAGGGGATAGAAGAGATGAGGCTCCCTTTCACTTGTGCTTGTGGGAGGCTCTCATTCAACACTTCAGAACCCCGACACACTCCTGGCACTGACTGAGACAGAGAGGGTGACAAGACAGCTGATACCCTGGGAAGGAGGAGGTTACTACAAGGATTGCAGGGGCTGCAGCTCAGAAGAGTTACACGAGGGAAGGGACAGCAGTAAAAGGCCACCACTGATTATCTATGAGAAAAATAAACAAGACAGACAGTCCCTAACCACTGTAGGGACAGAAACCACAAACAGACTCTGATTTGGCTCCCGTCATCCTCAAGGCCCCTCCAGCTCTCTTTCAGAGATGCTGGCAGCTGACAAAGAGGGAGAGAAGGATTCTATCATAGAATGGAGACAACTGGAACAGTGTCCCCTCCTTCCCCCACACTCTTTGCCCCTAAAGAAGGGTACTGGAATGTGAGGGGGGGAAAAAAAAAAAAAGGAAAAAAAATGAGGAAATAGGGCTGAAAGAGAGAGTGGGGAGCAGATGGAGATCTGGGATGGGGAACTCAATCACTTTCCCCTCACATATACCAAACACTACTCATCCAGGCCTGGTATCAAGTCTGCAATGCTGTCCACATAGTAATTGGGCACAAGATCCTTGGCAGCTGCGCTGTCACTGGCCATATAAGCCTGTGCCTCTTCCAGGCGGGAGACGCCTGTCAGGGTAAGGATGGTGGAGAGGCCGCAGTTCTTGCCGAAGAGGATATCTGTCTCCAGGCGGTCTCCAACCATGAGGGTGCGGGAGGGGTCTACACCAAACCGCTCCACGATGCAATCAAACATGTACGTGTTCGGCTTCCCCACCACCAGCGCCTTGCGGCCAGAGGCAGTTTCCACTGCTGCTGTGAGACTGCCTGTCCCTGGGAGGAGGAGAAAAAGAAATAACTGCGAGATAACCACACAATGGCCACAGGCAGCCCAGCACCTTGCATTACGTGAGACGACTACGTAGGCTGTGGAGCACTAGCAGCTCAGCAACCCTATGAGAATCTGAACCTCTGAGTGATACACGAGAGAGACACAGCCTGTCCTGCTGCTTAGCAAACTGTCTCATCCAAGCTTTGCATGGCAAATCCCACAGGGGACGACCCTTTCACTAGAAACCTGAGCCAGCTCCCAGTGTAGTACCACCAAAGAGGCCGCAATGGGCCTGGGCAACAGCACAAACCCAAAGGAGGGCCAGTGGTCAAACCTGGCCAGGCCTCAGTCCAGCGCATCCACCACCCCTGGGACATACTGTGGGAGAAACCCGGGGAAAACAGGGCTGCCTGGCACGACGCACCCGGGCGAGGGGGAGCGGTGAGGGGAGCTCACCGGGAGTGCGCTGGCCGTCGCTGAGTGGATGCCAGGGGTCGGGATCGGTGGCCACCAGGAGGCACTGCGGGTCGCGCAGGTAGCCGCAGGCCTGCGCCAGCTTGGCGAAGGTGAACTGGTCATCGTAGCCCACCAGGACGGCGCGCACGGGCTCGGCGTCGCCGGAGCCCTGCTCGCCCTCGCCCGCCAGGCGCAGGCCGGCGTCGCGCACCTCGCCGCGCAGCCCCTCGCCTCCCAGCACGAAGACGCGGCCGGGCCCGCCGCCGCCGCCGAGGAGGAGGCGCTGGCGGAGAAAGAGCGCGGAGCAGAGCGCCGAGCTGAAGACCTGCTCGGCGCGGACGCCGCGGAAGCCGAGGCGGCTAAAGCGCCGCTCCAGCTCGGCCACGGAGCGGCGGCTGTTGTTGCTCACGAAGAGCGTGGCCTTGCCGCTGCGCCGCAGCCGCTCCAGCAGCTCGGGGGCGCCCGGCACGGCCCGCTCGCCCGCCCACAGCACGCCGTCGCAGTCGAAGAGCAACCCCTGCGCCGGGCCCAGCACCTCGCGCAAGCCCGCGCCGCTCAGCCGCCGGCAGCCCGCCATGCCGCTGCCACCAACGGTCCCAACGGCCGCCGCCGCCGCGCGCCGCCAATCAGCGCGCCGCCGCCAACCGTCCCAACGGCCACCGCCCCGCCGCGCCGCCAATCAGCGCGCGGCCGCCCGCACCGCGGCCCGCCCTCAGCACCGCCCTCCGCGAGTGCGAGCCAATGAGAGGCGCAGTGCGGCGGAGTGACAGCGGCAGCGCCCAGTCTGCTCGAGGGGAAGGGGCGGGGAGGGGGTTAGCGAGGCGGAGACAGCGGTGAGACTCTCGCCGCTGGGGGGGCGGGCGAGCCCCGAGAGTGGCACCCAGCTTGTCCTATTAGTTGCTGGGAAAGAGGCGAAGAGGCGGGGCAAAGCCTGACCGTGCTTGCGCATTGGCCAACGTGCGGCCCCAGCTACCGCTTCCTCCGGGAATCGCCATGGCAACGTGCGGGCGCAGGGCCCCTTGGCCCCTCCGGGCGCTGGGGAGCGACTCCCGGCACCCAGTTCCGCTGATCCACGTCCTGCCGATGTTTATACCTATAGGGAGCAGCCCCTGTCCCCATCCTCTCTGCTGGCCTCCTGCACCGCAGGCTGCAAAGCATGATGTGCGCAGCAACACCACGGTGTAATTTTGGCACCGACTCTTCAAATAATTTAGTTGCAATGAGTGTGTGTTTGCATTGTAAAACCCTTGCTGTAAAACCAACCATACCAATTCCTGTGTGTAGCACAAGACATTTTAAGGCAAAAATAGATGTTAGGGTTTAAAATTACTCCTTTGCATCTGTAAACAACCATACGAGCCTGTGGAGCCAGGCTTTCTCAGCTGAAACGCTTCTGAAGCCAGAAGCAGTTGCTCTTTGCCTGGTGATGCATTTCCCACCTCATGCCTAAATATCACAAATACAGCTTAGAGTCTCTTTCCACACTGACACTGCAGTGTTTGGGGAACAAGAGGGCACTAAAATAAGACAATATTTTGATAAAAGAAAGTGGATAAGGCACAGCCTTGTGCAACTCTCTTTGTGGGGCTGACTCTTCAATGTGGCCCTGGAGGGCAAGCCCAGGAGAAACAGAGCAACTGGGCCCTCGCCACCACATACCCTAACACTGATCTGAAGTATCTGACTGCAGCGATCCCTGACCCCCACAGTGCTGGATGGCTCCACAGGAGCAGTCAGGATCGGGCATATGGGCCTGGGCAAGGGCACAGGTTTCCTGCAGGCATTTGCAATCCCTGCAACGCAGTAAGGCTCTCCAGGAGCTGAGGTTCAGGGTGCGTCATGATGGGAAGTTCCTGCCAGTCGAAGGGGAAGAGGGAAAGTCCACCCGCGCTCGTGATAGCAGGAACATGGCAGGGCTAAGCAGTGATGAGAGGAGGAAAGACCTTCTGAGGGGCAGACAGAGAGGGAGAAGCACGCAAAGGGTCCGCTCGGGATGAACCAAGGCAGCAGAGGGAGGAGCTGAGGACACATCGTCTCTCACACCTCCAGGACGTCTTCACAGAGCTCCCCTTGCACTCGTGCCGGATGCTCGGCCACAGGAGGAGAAGGGGATTCTGGAGGAGCACTGGATCCCGTCTCCCTCGGACCTGTGGCAGGAGGGCAGGAGAGCTGGTGCTCCGAGTCCCGCGGCCCCACTCAGTCGATCTCCGCGGCCTGGCCCGTTGGCTGCGATGCCGCGGGAGGACTCCTTCCTGCCGGAGACAGCGGCTGCCCCTCGTCGGCAGCTCCCGGCGCACAGTCCATGCTGTGCTCCGGCTCAGCCGCGGTGCCGGCCTCGCTGCTGGGTGGCCGGTGGGGGCCGTCGCGGCTCTGGCGGCGGCTCGGCTGCGGGGGCAGCGGCGGGGCCACGGAGGGTGCGCGGCTCGCGGCCCCCGCCATGCGCCGGGGCAGGGCCCGGGGGGCAGCAGCGTCCTCGGGGGCCGTGGGGGTGGCAGTGGCGCTGCGGGGCTGGGCCACAGGCGGTGGCGGCACCGTGGGCCGCGCCGGAGCCGGGCGCTTGCCTGGAAAGGAAGCCAAGGGGGGCTTAGCTTCCCCTCCGCGCAGGTCTCAGCGCATCCCTTGGAGAGGGGCTGTGGTGCTGCCTCGAGGCACGTGCAGTGCCCCACACGTGACACAGTGATGGGCACACTGCCCCTCACCTAGCTCCTAAACCCCATCCTGGAGCACCGAGCTGGGCGCACAGAGCACACACCAGCTTTGGGGGCTTTTCCTTCCTTCTCCCCTCCTCAAGAGACCCTGAACTTCGAAGGCTCTAAAAGAAGGGAGTTTCTTCCACCAGAGAGCTAGCCAGGTCCATCCCATGGTCCTACCTCGGCTAGTGGTGGAAATGGAAGTGGCTGGAAATGAAGGCTGGAATCCTTTCTACACAGCTGGACCACAAACCCTTCCCCTCCCATTCAGCAACAGGGGCAGCCCTGAGCACCCTTTCTTCTAGGGTGTGATGGGCTGAAGGCAACCAGAAAATGCAGCATTAGGGTTGGTAGGCCTGGGGATATCTCCTGATCATTGCCAGCATCTTGGTGCGTGGTCTGGGGCTTCCTGCTGCACGGCCTAACCTTTGCGGGTGGTGTCACTGGCTGGCATTGGGGCTACCAGCCCTGAACCTTCGGAAGATGTGGTCACCTTCGGAGAAGCTGTCTGAGAACTCGTCTTGGGATCCTTCGTGCTGCGGGAAAAGGGGGCAAGTCAGGCTTTGATTATGCTGCTGGCAGTGGAAGTCAGTGTATCCTGCTGATGGTGGGAGTCCATGCCTCTGCGGGGGACAGCTGGTCCTTGGCATGGGGTGCCCCATGCCTAGGCCATGGCTTTGTGTGAAGATACGGGTGCAGGGTGGGATGGGAAGGGAGAAGAGCCAGGACAGCCGGAGCTGCCAGCTCCTGTCAGACTTACGCTTCTTCCTCTGGGAAAGCAGGGGCAGTGGCTGGGGGAGACTTGGGAGACAATTCCTCCACGGGGCCAGCCTCGCTGAGTACAGCGTTCGCAGGTGGTGTGAACATGCCAGAGACGTTGAAATCGATCTCTAGATAGAGAGAAAGGAAGGAAGACCTGAGGAAACTGTACAGGGAACTGTACACACTAGCAGTGTCAAACGCTGCACAGGACTCATCACCAGACTGGGAGTCAGAGCAGACTGGGGGGGGTATAGCCCAGACATGCAGCAATCTCCTGAGCCCCGCTGCCTTCCTGCACCAGTGCACCCTACCCCTTCCCTCCTCTTGGCTAGGACCTCAGCTTTTGTCTGAGGGAGGGAAGACAGCCTGGCCCTCGATATCAACCTCTCTTGGGGACTGAAAGTGCACTTGATCCTTCCTCATACTGCATAGCCCCAGCACTTTGTCCTGGAGCATAGACCCATGTGCAGATTAGGGGCAGCAGCTCCACCTGATGGGACTGATCGCCTTCCTGCAGAGTGATTTTGCTTCTAGAGTTCTCTTCCATGAGTCCCCTGGTGTCTGAGGGCGTGAGCAGGGAGAATGGGTGGCAGAGAGCTGCTTTGCTTCTATACAGAGCTTGAAGCAGGATTAGAGTCCCCAGCTAGCCACAAACCACAAGCTTGTGGCTTATATGTGAGACAACATATGTGTGCTCAGCAGATCAGTGTGAGGGCACCTCTAGGAGACACAAGCTCAGCTGAGCTGGAAACTTGGGCCAAGTCAGGTCTCACAGAGGCAAAATCGTGCTCCATTGCTCCCTTCCCACTGAGCCTGTGATTCACAGTCTCCCTGAGCAAAGCGGGGCAGATTTCTAACTCATTTTGTCAGCTGCCCTGCTGCAAACATGGGCTGCAGTTAAGCACTGTTCCTGCTGCAAATCCCTTCTGCAGCAGCCCCAGAGGAGCAGGACAGAGCTGACCAGCACGGGATGCTCTTTGGCTATTGCGCTGCACTTAGCAATAGCAGTGGGACCCAGTGTTACTGCTCCCCGAAGAAGGAAGGACAGAGAGAAACTGTGGCCCTACCTCCGGGGAAGAGAGTGTCCGCGTTTTGGATGAGGGCTTCCACAATGCCCACCACCTGGATGGAGGAGACCGAGGCCAAGTCCAGCTGCATGGGATCTCTGAGAGAAAGAGGTGGGGGAGGCATCAGGAAAGGACTTAAAGAGAGTGAACCCATTTTATGTTAATTCCTGGCTGGGCAGACCTGAAATAGAGACAGCCAAAGGGAACTGGGAGCTGTTCTCTATCCTGGAATCCTGGCTTCCAAGCCAATTTGAGGCCATCTATGTCACAGGTGGTCTAGGACTCAGCCTTTTACACTGTGCACCTCAGTGCAAGGGTGCAGCTTAGCAGGCAGGCAGGTGCCCAAGGGCCAGGTGTGGATGAGGGGGTGTGCAGAGAGTTGTGGGGGAGATGCCAGGCCAGGGTGGCTCTGAAAGAGACCACAGAGTGAGGGAGAGCTGAGAGGCTAAGGGGACATCAGAGAAAGACACTTGGAGGCCTGGATGCCTCCAGGACAGTGGGGGTGACCACAGAGCTGCAGGGAGGGCACGTCTGCTACTAAGAGGCCGTGAGCTTGGGCAGGGGATGTGGTGCTCCATATTGGTAGGGGATGAGGGACAGGACATCAGGATGGAGGAGGTGCAGGTGGCCTGCAGGATTAGCCAAAAAAAAAAAATCCAAAACCCCCAAAACACCATTTTTCAAAGCAGAGGAGCTGCTTCCCACCACCCCAAGCGAACACAGCCTTACCCTGTGCTTGGCTGTGCCCAGAGCAGGTTGGGGCCCAGCACAATGGCAATGTTGCTGGGGGTCATTTTATTGACCTCCTGGTGTTCGGCCAGCTTGGCTAAAAACTTGATGAGGTACCTGTGAGGGAAAGAGAGGGTGGGAGGGCAGTAAGCGTGGCTCAAGGAAAGGTGCCCCTGGTGACTGCACGGGGAAAAATAACCCTGTCCCTGACAAACACCTCAAATTATTGTAGTTCTCCTGGGGCAGGCGGCTGCAGGTGTCTCGGAGACTCTGTACTTGGCCATCGGAGTCCTTGAAGCTGCAAAAGAGAAGAGGGAGAAGAGAGCTGGGTCTCCTCCATGCCACGAAGTTGGGCAGAGTGCGCGAAGTCTGAGAAGGCTGATGTTGTCACCCCATGTGGGTGACAGCCCAGGACAGCGGATGCGCTGTGGGCAGAAGGCCAAATGCTGCTACATGTATTGGGCCATGTGGGTCAGGCATGCACAGAGGACAAAATACTATCCCAAAACGCCCCAGGGGATTTACTGTGGTATGAACGTATCTTGAGGATGAGCCCGGGAGAGATGAGCCCTTCTGTGAGTAGTAATCCTTGCTCATCAGGACTACATGGGTTTGGCCCTGAGCTGATCCCCTTGGAAAAATGCTCCAGAGGAGCTGGGTTTTTATCTTCTCTTGTGAAAAGTGAGGCTGAGCAGCCCTGTTTTGCATGCCAGGATAGGCGAAGGGGGTGGCAGTGAGCTTTTTTCCCCCTACCAGGCTTTTCCACCTCTCCATTCCAACCTACCTGGCCACTTTAACCCATTCGTCGTAGAGCTCGAAGGTCATCAGCGGCTGGGGCAGCTCCCGCAGGTAGGACTTCAGTGCCCCTGGCAGGGAAGAGGGGTGAGGAGGGCACTGGGGAGGGCAGCGCAGAGTCTGCTGACCCGATGCCGCCTGCGACGGGCGCTCACCGGCCACGGCGTGCGGGTCTGTGCAAAACTCCTCCAGGGCATTGGAGCCGCTCGCCAAGCTGCTCTTCAGCCTCCTCAGCACCGAGGCGCCCGCCGCCAGCCGGAAGAGCCCCTGGCGGGAGGTGGAGAGTGAGGGGGTGCCGGGGCTGTTCGGGGAGGGGAGGAAGCTGTGGGGCAGGCAGGCGGTCACAGGCGATGCCGACCTCCTCCCTCATGCCTGAGGCCAGCAGCATCATGACACAGGCCTCGATGGGCAGCGCGATCTCCCGGCCCAGGCTCTTGAGGTGCGTCTCTAGGGACACGCCGTAGTAGCCTGTGACTGGCGTGTCTGCAGCGTAGGAGGGCTCTGGAAGACAGGAGGACAGGTAAGCAGAGCCGGAGGCAGCCGTGGCCCTGGTGGCATCTGATGGCTGTCGGAACAGCCATGTCTTGCTCCAGGCTGGGTCTTGCTCGGCAAGCGAAAGTGGGACGGTGGGCAAGAACCTCGAGACTCCTGTGCAGCCTCCAACCTCTCTTCCCACCAGACGGGTGTGGGAGGCAGCAGCAAGTGCAGAGAGGGAACGTCTGCCTTTCCCAGCTTGCTACCGTGCTCACATCCCCTGCAGCGGGGCATGTCGCCCACACGGGCTGCACAGAGGGCCAGGCGGTACCTGTCTGGCTGTGAGCTTCCTTCAGCTCTGCCAGCGCCGAGTCCAGGGATCCCAGGGACTGCCGGTGGTACTGGGCTTGGATTTCCATCAGCTGCCGGACAGAGCACACACAGACAGCCCCTAGTTCAGCACCTGCCCCTCTCGGAGGGGCCCTCTCCTCAGATACTGCACCCACATGGAGATGGGGAAGAAAAGGAATAAAAACAGGAGCTGCAAGGACCCTTTCCTGCGGGGTCTGTGGATACGTCAGTACTGAGGGGTAGGATGAACTGGAGAGCCAGGATAACTGGGCCAAGCTGCCCTGTTTGCCGTTGGCGCTAGTGGCAGCACGAGGCTGCAGTGCATGGAGGCAAAGCCCTCCTTGGGGCTGCTGCTGGTGTGCAGGACCCTCCCCTGCCCGGGCTGGAGGACCCAGTGTGGACAGGGGCAAGGTTGGCTTTGATCTGTGCCCTGGATAAACCCTAGGAGACATTAACGTGCTAAAGAGGGGGTGTGAAAACGGAAGGACACAACTCACTCTGATGAAGTAGCTGGCATAGCTGTCCTCTTTAGTGGAGAAGTGGTAGAGGTCAGCCATGTACTCATCCTGGAGAAGGAGAGAAAGCAAAGAGCAACTGTCCACTTCATCTTGGGCTTCCTGAGGAAGAGGGCCTGATATCATGAAGCCCCCTCAAGCTGTGCCCCTTGTTCGTGCCATGAGCTGCCCAGACAGCATGATCCCCTAAAAAAGGGGCTCCTGGTGTCCCCTAGAGGCAGCCCTGGCTATGGGGCAGTGTGAGGGAGTGACAGGCTGGGATCCTGTTGGCTTCCTCCACTGCTGTTCCTTGCATTTGGGTAGCAACCCAACACAGAGCCCAGCTCAGCTAGGTCCCAGTCTGGCGGATCCCGTAAGCTCCTTGCTCCAACCCTTGGAGCCTCCTCTCAGCAGCACCTTCCCTGGGCTTGGGGCATCTCCCAACTTCTGCACCTCAAGGGACCCATCTGCAGCTGTGCTGGCTGTTTGGACCTGCTGCTGCCACCCATCTTGGTGTGGGACTTGCCTTGGATGGGGCTGCTACAGCTGAGCAGCTCTCCAGCCCTAGAGCTGCCCCACCATGGTGGCTGTTCTCACCTTGCACTGCTCCACCTTCCTCTTCACCTCCTCCTCCTCTTCCTTCAAGGTCTCCAGTTTGTTGGCAGCAGCAGATGCCCCAGGGCCGGTGCCAGTGCCTGTGCTGTTGCTGGAATTCTTGGCAGCTTGGTTCAGCCTTTCAGATGGGGAAGGAAAAAAGACCAGGCTGCAGCCGTATGCCGAGCCTGGGGCACCCAGGAGCAATCAGAGCTGGTGACTGCAGATGCACAAGCGGGGCTGGGGCAGTTTACTCCATGCTCTGCCACGGCAGGGCCCTTTGCCGCCCCGCGCCCCACTGGACCCTCTACCTGCTTTTGATGGCATTCCAGTCTGAGATCAACTTCTGCAGCGTCTTCTTGCGCTTCAGGATGATGGGAAGCTCTTCCTGGGAGAGAGGGGCCAGAGAGGGAGTCCCGGAGCCTGCCCTGCCCTGGGCACGCGGGAAGGCTCCAGGCATGGAGGGCCAGAACAGGCGGAGGAGCGCGGGAAGGAGAAGGCAGGAGGAACAGAGCAGAGGAAGGAGCGTGACCAGGGCTACCTCACTGAGCTTGTTCAACGGCTGCAGGACGTCGTGCTCCAGGGCGATCTCAAACTCGGCCAGGATTTTGGCGAGCGTGCTCTGTATGCAGCAGCCCATCTCCAGGGCTCTCCTGCATGGGGAGAGGAAATGACTGCAGGCCAAAGACCCCTTCCTGGCGACAAATAGTGGGAACAGTTCCTGGCCCCTTCTGCACTTGAAGACCAAAGGCAGTGGTTGTCCCCTCTGGTGTTTGGTGAGGGGCCCTGCTGGGCTCTGAGAAGGGAGCTGGACAGCTCAGCTTGGACGTAGGGGCATGTGCCAGGATTTGGCACCTTTCACGATCACCCCGGCCCTTTCCCCCACTGGCTCTTACCCAAGGCTGGACTCTGTGTCTAGTTCCTTGAAACTCTCAGCCATTGCTGTGGACAGAGCCATCAAGGGCAGCTTCTTCTGCACAGAGACAACAGTTTTGGAAAGGAAACCATGAGCTGATGTTTGGCAGCTCCCTGTCCCCAGGGCAACACCACCACCAGCAGCAGCATTAGCACCAGGGGACATGGGCTGGCCAGCTGCCAAGCCCAGAGCTGCAGCCCCACATCTCCCCTGGCCCAGCCAACCCCACCGGCCTCACGGGCTGAGGAAGGAGCCTGGTTGTCCATCCCATGTCCCTCCAGGCAAAGCCAGGATCCACTTAGTCTAAGAAGGCACCAAGACCCCATAACTGGTAAGAAACCCTCCTGCCTCCTGTGCTGTGGAGGGCTGGGGAACTGATGGAGACCTCCTCCAAGCCCAGCTCTGCCATGGTTTTACATGTACAGAACAGTTTCCTAAACAGGAGTGAGTAACCACGCCAGGGTTCATTAGGCCAGCAAGGAGACGGGCCCACAAAATCACAGGGTGCCTAGGGAGAATGAAGGCGGATTGGCTGTTGGCAGTTGCTTTCCCGACAAGAGCTGCAAATTGCATCAGTTGGAAACAGGGTGGCAAGTTCAACCCAGAGAAGAGGAAGCAGTTGTGCACACTGTGCTTGGCTGCGCTGTGGGGCTTCTCACAGCAGGATGTTGTGGATGCAGGAGGTTCACAGGGGTTCCAAAAGTAACGTGCACAAAGTATTTCTGTAGGGTTATCAATAACAAAACCACAGTCTCTGACCCAGCGAGTGCCCCGACCTCAAACCACTGGTGGCTGAGCGAGTGTCCGGGGGACACGTGCTCTGCAATGGGCATTTGCTGGCGGTCGCTGCTGGAGGCAGGCCCTGAGCCAGGCGCCCCTGTGGGCTGCACGGAGCTCCCTGCAGAGCCGAGGCTGCCCGTGGATGGCCACGGTGTCCCTGTGCTGCGGGCAGGGGTGAGCGTGGGGAGCAGCGTGGCGGGAGCACCGTACTCACCACTCGCTTGTCCATCTCGGAGCCGCACTGCCCCTGCAGACAGGCCTGGAGCCGCTTGGACACGCTGTGAGCCGCCCGCTTGGCTGGCTCGATCCTCTGCTCTATCTGCAGGTGGAAGAGGGCTGGAGAAGCTGGGCCCCTGGCTAGCCCTGCCCGGGGACAGCGGGCCCTGGGAGCTCTCGCCAGGAGCAGCGTCTTCTCCCAGCAGGAGCAAAGGTCTGTTCAGCAGTCTCACCCGAGGGGACAAAACCCTGCAGGCCTCATTGGCCTCCCTGCCGTGCTGAGCACTGGGGCTTGTCCCTGCATGGGCAGCTGGGGAAGCCCCTTCCTGTGGCAGCAGCCTGCTGTTTCCTTAGCACGGTTGGGATGTGACAGGGTCTGAGGGTGCTGAAGCGAACTCCGCATTCCTGTGGCTGCCGGCATGTTGTAACGCCGCTCTCCAGCACAGCTGGGTGGCAAACAAAAGCTGCCGCGACAGGAGCAGCTCAGCACGGCGAAGAGCAAGGGCCAGGCAAAGCCGGGACAGATTTCCTGGTATCTGTGTGAACCTCTCGCTACAGCCCTGGCATCGCCCTCCGGCACGCAGGGAGATCCTGGCGCTGTGACTTGGACGTGCCAGCCGGGCAGATTGCCGCTGGGAACAGGACATGTTCTCCCGTGTAAGCACAAGCAGGCACATGCCGGGCAACCAAGCCCACACCTCACCTGCAGCAAATCTTCGGTCAGAAGCTCGGTTGCTTCTTGGGATCTGTAGGGGGAGAAGGAGCCATTAGCAGATGGGACACCCTTGACCTGGCCTGCTTGGGAAGGCAGGTCCTTATTTGTTTCCCTTGTTTTTTGTTCATGGCTCCAGGGAGCAGAAGACACTGGTTATGCCCTGGACCATCAAGCGCAAGGTTACAGGCAGAGTGAGCCCGTGAGAGGAGAACATCTGGATCAGGGAAAAGCAGCCAACCTTGCCGGCCAGCAGAATTCCCATCCCCTAGAAGAATGAACATAACTAGATTGGGATGCCCATACAGGGCAGCATCAGCACCTGCGGCTGGCAGCTCCCCAAGGCGAGGGTACAATCTCAGATAGGAATCCTGAATCGGAGCGCCCAGCTCACTATGTCTTGACACGGCCAGATTTTCAGAGAGAAAGTCCTTGGCGGGGTACTGCTGTGGTGGGAATTTTGCTATTGAAATATTATAGCTGCAAACACCTCTTCCTGGAGGGAGAATTCAGGGAAGCCTCTGCCAGGGCCTTGTACACATCTCTGCAAGGGGTTTGCAGGGCCGGAGTGGCTGGAAGCTGCAGGGGCAGCAGTGTGGGAGCAAGCGGCACCGGGTAACTGTGGTCAGCAGGAAGCTCAGATGAACACCAGCCCCCCGGAAGGACTAAACATAACTGTTTCTGTTTGGTTTTGCAAGAAGTATGAGGTACAGATCATGCAAAGCCATCCAGGAAGCTTCTGGTTTGCAGAAAATCTTGATGAAAAACATTTTTTTTTTTAAAAAAAAGAAACAATAGCTGCCACAACCACCAAACCTCTGTGACTCTTTGTGAAAGAGAAACCTGGCTTTTCAGGCCACAAGTCCCTGGGACCTGCATTTGCTTTCCCACTGCCCCTTCCCTGCCCCACACGAGGGCTGTCCCCCTGCCTGGTCGGTTCGTGCTTCTCTCTTCTCAGTCTGCAAGAGCAGAAAGGGGCCAGGTCTGTGGAGCTGCAGGAAATGGGGGAGGCTGCCTGGAGGCCGGCAGCATCACGTGCGCCTGCAGCCCACAGAGCAGGCGCTCCGCAGCGGGCAAACATCTTGCGGAGGGACTGCACGAGCCGGTGGAGGCTTTCTGCTGTCAGGCTGCAGCTGAAAGGGAAGTGCATCCAGAGCAGCGGAGCGACTTTGCAGCTGGGGAGAGGGGAGATAGAGCGGGCTTGGCACCCTCCTCAAGGGAGGAGAGAGGGGAAAGGGAAACCTGCTGGGAAATGCAACAAGAGCAAGAGGCCACCATGCTCTGGGAATCACTTCTGTGTGGCGCATCTGCTCGCCTGACTGAAGGACCCTGGTGGCCTGAGGGACAAGCCCAAGTCCCGCTGGGCCTCTCAGCGGCAGGGAACCTGCATGTGTGCAGGTGGAGGTGGCTCTAGGAAGGAGGGAGTGAGGAGGCCGGGAAGGGAAGGCCCAGCCCTGTGTTGTCATTGCAGTGCTGGGTTTTGCAAGGGGAGACCTTGGGAAAGCTGGGGAGGAAAATAAAGAAGCAGAGGAGGTGGGAGCGGGCTGGAGGATTTCACATGAAACTGCAAGTCCTCCGTGTCTTCTCCACAGATCAGGGTCACAGGGCCCTTGGGTGACGGCTCCTCTCCTCAAAGAGCATCCGCTGGGTTGGAGGCTGCTAACACTGTGCTGGGCTCCCAGCGGAGAGGTCCCAGCTCCTCGTGCCCCCGTTACCACACGGCGCGTGGCTGCGGGGAGTCCCTCCGATGGGGGTCCCTTCCCACCCAGCGGCCTCCCTGCCACCTGCTGACAGCCCCCTGCCGTCAGGGCCGCGGCAGGGGAGCGTTGGGCAACCCGGCCGGAGGGGAGCTCGGAGGGGCCCTTCCCCGCTAGCCGCAGTGCGTGTAGGCCCAGGAGAGGCGGCTGCGCTGCCTCGGCCCGGCTTGCCGAGCGCATCCCTGCCGCTCGCAGACGCCTGGGCCAAGCACGGCCTCTTGGCTTACGCTAGAGATCGTCTAAGAGCAGGGTCGTTCTCCCCTTTTCCGCTTCCCTGTCTCGCCCAGGAGAGCAGTCCGGCCTGGGCACAAGCCCCCTGGGAGCTGCGCCCTGCTTCCTCCCAGCACGTTGGCCCCGCTCACGGAGAAGTCCTTACCGGCCGCTGAGGTTGGGATGGGACAGTTGCTGCCGCATCCGATGAAACTGCCTTTTCATCATCTTGAGAAATGGGGGCTGCTCCGCGTGGCTCTACCCGCTCAACACTGCCAGGCGACACTCGGCATTGGATGTCCACAGCCCCTCAACTCCCAGGGGCTGCCTTGCTTTTTTCCCAGGCACCTCTCCCTCTTACTCCTCTCCTTCCTTGTTCCCTTCTTTCTGTTTCCCGCCTTCTCTCCTCCCTCGTTTGTCCTCGGGGATGTCCTGCCTGGTTTCTCTTCCCCTGTGCCAAACTCCCTCTTTCGGTCCTTCTCCTCTTTTTTTCTGGCTTTCCTTCCTCCTCGAGCTGCTTCTCTGCACCCTTGCTGCAGATCAGGTAAGAGCAGTTGAGGGCTCCTGCTCCGCTCTGTGTTCCTGTCACCACCCCACAAGTATAAATAACTTCAGCCCAGCCTTAAAGGGGAAATATTATTACAGCAAACACGTAACAAGGCAGGACAAGCACAAGCTGCTGCAGAGCCCAAGTGAAGGGCCCACGCTCTGTTTCTCACTCTTTCTCAGCCAGGGTGGGTTTTTTTTTCCCTTTCCCTTGCCTTCCCCAGCACTAGCAGCAATGCAGAGCAGTCCGTGGCGCTGCCAGCTGGCTGAGCAGCGTTCATGGAGTGGCTGATGTACCTGACACCTCCTGCCCTGCCTCGTCACCCTGACTCTGTTAGTGCCCCTGGGGCACCTGTTCATCCTCGTGGGTCCATCTCTGGCCTCTTCCCTGCAGCACAGATCCTCTGTCGTACTAGAAGCGGGAGAACAGGCTCCAGCGCTCTGCCTGCCCCCACGCAGCATGGCCGGGCCCCAGGCTCAGCGTGCCAAGCCATCAATCCCGTGGCCGCCTCTGTATTCCTTGCTTTTCCCCTGCTGCTGTTGCTAAGACTCCCCGGACCTCGCGCACAGTTGCGGAAGAGGCTGTTGCTTTACACCCTGCGGAGGCCCCTTCCTCCCCGCTCCCGCCTCCCGCCGCAGCCCTCAGCGAGCCGGGCGCGCGCAGAGCGGCGCCTCCCGCGCACAGGCGCTGCGAGCACCGCGCTCCCACACTGCTCGCTGCAGCGCTGAAGCCTCCCCACAGCATCTGGGCTCAGCTTCCTTCCAGAGCTCGGGGAGGCGGGTTGCTCGAGCCACCCCTCCACTCCAGCTCTGAGACATGAAGCCTCTCAGCTGCGGCTACCTGCAGCCGGGACTTCCCTGGCTCCGCACTGCGAGGGCAGGCCGGGGGTGGCAGGTACATTGTGCGGCCGGCAAAGGAACTAGCGTCGGAGCAGAGGCGGGAAGCAGTCAGCTCATGAGCACGTGAGACAAACAGCAAGAGAGAGAGGTGGAAGGGCCACTCCACCAGCCCCTCCATGTCTTGGAGCAGGTAGCAGAGGCATCGCCGGCATGGCGCTCTTCAAGGTGAGACTGCCCCATCACCACGTCGCTCTCAAACAGGAGCCAGGTGGAGCAGCCCACCCAATACTCCACTGAAGAGTCCCCATGGAGCTCCGTAAGGTCATCGTGCGCACTGAAAGCAGAGCAGCACTTTGAAGACCTGTTGCAAAGGGTCACGCGACCCTCCACACAGCCCGGACAGCTCCCTCGGCAGCGCTGCAGGATGCAGTGACCAAGCAGGCTCTCTCCTCACACGCAGTCTTGGTAATTCCTAGGGGCACAGTGGACAGACCTGCCCCCCAGCCTGCAACCTTCAGTGAGGGGCACGATGCTGCCGCTACCTGAAGCGGACCCCACTCTCCCTCCAGCCACAGTCCTAGCAGGAAAGCTGCTCCGGAAGCCGCTCCGTGCAGCAACCCTGGCGCAAGGGAGCTCCCCCAAGCCAGTCCCAACCAGCCACATGGGGCTGCACTTGAGCAAGGGGGCGCGGGGGCCTTCCCAGCCTGCCACCTCCTGTGGGAAGGGGGAAGGAGGGGCAGGCAGGCCCCAGCTCTCAGCATGGAAGCCACTTGCTCTCAAACAGGAATTGAGAGCAACCGGGGACTTCCACAATTCCCCTCGGCCCCCTCCCAGGAGTAGGGAAACCATGTGTGAGGCCAAGGAGAGGCAGGGGCATGAAACAGAGGACAGCAGTAGTAGGATTTAAGCTTAAGACAACACCCTCGTGCGTGGCACCTGACCCTTGTCAGGATAGAAACAACTTCTCTGCAGGCTGGAAGGATGAGGGGAAAATGCATTCCCAGAGTCGAAAGACACAGAGAAAAGATCAGGAAAGAACTCTCTTTATTTCCCATAAATACAGCAGATTATTCGCGCCGGGCGTTTTGTTTTAAATTTTTTTTTTCCATTTACAGAATTTGCACTGAAAATATATACAAGTCTGTTCAAGAACCAAACAAGATCTGCAAAGAAAAACCCATACAAAACCCTGGAAGAGACCAGAAAGGGAAGTAAGACACAGCAGAAGCCCCAGCGTAAAGCCTTTGCTTCCCCTTCTCCTCCACCACACTGCATACCCAGCTCCAAGACCTCTCACCTTCACTGCCCCCAAGCCAAGAACGAGCAGCATCCATTGGCCTCCATCTCACAGGCTCCTTCCACACCTAGCAAGCTGATTCCAGGTGCACTTTGCTTATGCCTCTAAAACCAGGCCCAGCTAAAACCAGCTTAGGGAAGGGAAGCAGCTCACGTGGTCACAAGTCCGATCAGAACGGGGATTGCTCCGGACATGCCACCCCCTGGTCTCCTTTGGGCGTGCAGATCCCTGCTCTTGTGTCACAGTGATCAAGTGCCCGGGATGAACCCCCTGCCCACTGCTGCAGGCCGAGGGGCACAAGGCACCAGTGCCGCCCGGTCCAGCGTGGCTGCCTGGACATGGGCTCATGTCCAGTCTCTCCCCAACTCTAGCCCATCCCTTTCCCAGCTGGAAGAAGAAATCGAAGAGCTAATAATTAAAAACAACCCAAAATTAAACAAAAAAGCCTCATAACGCGTCCCCCCCAACCAAACTGTCCACCTAGCTGGGGGGGGAAGAGGGAGTAGGATGATTTGCTGCTTCCTCTCCGTCTGTCGAGCAGGAGTCAGGGGCTCCTTGGGGGAAGACTTAAGCCCCCAGAGAAGGCCCCTTTGAAACATGCCCCTTTCAGGGCTGGCACACGGGACAAACAGGTACGAGTCCGACAGCGATCCCAAACGGTTGCTGGAGTAGCTAAAGCATCGGGAAAGGTGCGTTTCCTCCCTGCTGCGTTTAGCGCCAAGAGCCAAGGAGCTACGGAGATGACACAGACAGGAGCAAACTCTTCCCAGCCCTGAACTCAACAGGTTCCCAGCCCCAGAGCCCCCCTCCCAGCCCAACAACTCTGCCTGCAGCTGGAGCAGGGGGATATGGAAAGATGACTCCCCCTCCCAACGCAAGCACAACAGTTAAAGACACTGACTCCAGCCCAGTCCCTGTTCAGTCTCATTTCACAGCTCTAGGAGAATGGGATTCCCAGCAGACAGGGAACCACTGGTTCCCAGATTCAAGGAGGGGGAAGAGTGGGGGGGAACCCATCTGAGCTCAGGATTTGCTAACAAGAGAGAGCACCACAGAGCATGAACCAGCTGAAGGGAGAAGAAGGGTGGAGAGGACGGACAAGGAAAAGGATCTTCATTTCCTAGGCTTTGCTCCAGTCTGAGCCAGCTAAAGCTCCCCATCCTGTTCCCCACTGCACCCAAAGGAGGAAAGCAGGGTTAGAAGAGAAGCTGAACAAACTGGGGAGGGAGGGAAGCCTTCAGAAGAGCAGGGAAGGCAACCGTTCACCCACAGTAAGCTTTCAGCTGCTCTTAGTCACGCGGGATGAACATTTCCTGGCATCTCTGCCCTCATCCTCCGGGCGCGCTCCCCCCGGCGCCTGCCCAGCTCTGTCGGGAACAGGACACGAGCAGCCGACCCCCTCCCACCCTCCCCTCCTCAGGGCGCTGCAGCCTCGCAGGACCGGCCTCCCAGGGACTCTGCAGAGCAGGGCCTGCGAGGGAAAGCTCTAGAGGTTCCCCCAGGACTCGGGTGGGGGGAACTGGTCCACATCCCCCATTTCATTGTAGGTTTGCTCTCCCATGGTGAAGGTCAGCTTGTATCGTAGCCTCACTTTCTCCTGGAGATGGGGGAGAAACGCAATCAGGAATAGGAGTGGAAAGCCACAAGGCACAGTGCAGAAAGCTGCAGTTAGCACAGGGAATAGGGACAGGGTGCCCTCAGTGCAGGGGCGGCCAGGCCTTGCTGAGGTAACAGGAGCAGCATGCTCCTGCCCCAGGGATAGCACTGTTACCTTCTGTGGGTTGGCGAGCAGCAGAACTTGTGTGATGGCACTGGGGTGGATAATGGGGTTAAACGCTGGCAGCTCTGTGCCCGAGGGAGGCTGCAGCTTCACTTTCATCACCTAGGCAAAGAACAACACGCCACGTTCCTGAGAGAGGGACTTGGCCACCAAAGGCCCTGCTACCACTGAGTATTTGGGAGTCTTCCACCCTCTGATGAGAGAGAGGTATGGTGCTGGTCCCTGCTAATGTGGGGCAACACAGCTTGGTCTCAGCCCCACAGAGCCCCCACCGTCCACCTTGCCTTTCCTACAGTGGGAGGATCCCACCCATGGCAGGTCAGTGCAGGGGGCCTGAGCTCCAGCAGCCCCCTTACCTTAGGGACAGCAGATTGAAAGACAATGTTGCGGATGGGCTGTGGCGCTGTGCTAAGCATAGAAATCACCACCACAAGCACGTCGGGTCTCTCGGGCAGGGCATCCTTAGCGAAGTGGAAGAGGACACGGAAGCCGTGCTGATCATACACCGTCACAGGGAGGATGCTGCCTGCAGGAAAGCCAGGGCAGGCACCACTCAGCCAGGAGCGGAGCGGCCCTGCAGCAAACTCCCTATAACCCAAACTCCACACCAAGGGCTAGAATTTGCCACTCCTCTTCCATCTCTCCAAAATTCAAGAAGTTTTCTTATATTCCTCCCTTGCTTGTATGCACAGATTGTTCCACCCTCTTCATACCCTCTCTAGTTGCTTCTTCCCCAGTTTGCCTGGTCTGCTTCCAAACAGTTCATCCACCCCCAAACATGTCCCCCTCTTCCAGGCTACTCACTGGGTTTGATCGACTCCAGAGGCACAGTGATGTTGGCCAGCGAGATCTCCTGGGGCAGTGCAGTGGCAGGAGGCCGTGGTGGGACAGGGGCACCTCCTGTTGGAGTGGTGCCAGCTTTTGGAGGCGCTGCAGGGGTAGGCAGCTCTGAGGACAGGGGTAGTGTTGGACTGGGAGAAACGCTCTGGAGCACAGGCAGGGCACTAGGAGCATGGGCTGTGGTGCTGCTCTTGTTCTGTAAATCCCTCAGAGTGAGCCGTGGAGGTGGCTGCTGCTTCTCCCTGTAGGGAGAGAGAGAATAAGGAATCAAACAGGGCACTGAAATAACTGTGTGCAGCACCCATAAACAAGAGAGGCAACCAGAGATACAAGACTGCTCAGCTCCTGCTTACCACCGCACTTGCTGCGATTCTGGAGGGAGAGACTGTTGCAGCAGAGTCTTGCCCAGAAGGTCAAGGTCATCCAGGCCACTGGAGAAAGGCGGTTTCGGGGAGGACGCGCCAGCATCTGCTTTGATTGGTGGCGTTGCTGCAATAGGGGCAATGCCAAACTCGCTGCTATCCGACGACTGCAGAGAGAGTGCACACGAGAGCCCCCCGGCAGAGTCATATCAGCATAGCTATCAGATCAGGGATATCTCTCCTTACCTGTTCCAGGTGTTGCTTCTGCCACCCTCCCCACCTAACTACATGGCTCCCAGCATGTTACCTGGAAGCTGTTCCAGCCACTGCTGTCACCAGCTGGGGCAGGAGGTGGTGCCAGGTCATTCAGACCTACCAGGGGAAAAGCAAACATGAAGTCTTGCTATCAAGTTGGTAAGGGCCTAAATAAGGCAAATGTAACTGACATTTCTCTGACAAGACAGGACACAGAAGAATCAGGGCAGAATAACCAACGCGTTCCCCACTTCTGTCTTTATCTCTGCAAGGGAAGGAGCAGGAAGGATGACAGTGCTCCTCCCCTTCACGCTCTAGTCCCCGCTGCCACAGGCAGATGTGAATACTGCTCAGTTGTCAGTCTCCACTTGTACTTGTGTGTGGTGGTTGTCTAGGTTATAGTGTTGTACCCAAATCATCACTCTTAGGGAGATGGACACACTGTCAGAAAAAAAAAAAAAAGGATTCTAGAGTCTTCTAGGATTGGCAACTCACAAGACTTCCATATGAGCCATTATGCAAGTCTTGTGTGTCTGCTGTCACTCCAAGGAGTAAACACAGGAGGTGGGGGTGGCCCACCCTTGTGATCCCATCTAGCAATGGCCATTGCATCACTCTCGATTTACCTGCCAGGTCAGTTTTCTGAGAACAAAGCAGAGGGTAGATCACTGCAGGTTTTCACTGATAAGTCAGGAAAACATCATGTGAAATGAAGCTCAGAATCAAATCAGACATTTTCCTTCCTTTCTACCACACTAAGTGAGGACCACCTCTTGTTGTCTCATGATTCACCTCTCCCAGAGCTGTTCAACATTCACGTTCCTCCACCAGAATAACCATCCGCTCAGACTTGCGCTCAGAGCTTTTACTCTGGTCTTCTCACCTAAAGACATGAGTTCATCATCCAGCAAGGAGACAGAGGCAGCTGGGTCAGGCACGGGGACTGCTGAGCCACCTGTGAGGGTGGGCAAGGCTGGGTAGGAAGGGCTGGTTGCTGGGAGCTCTAGACCTGACAGATCTAGGAGCGCAGAGGTGCTGCCTGCAAAGATGGAACAGGGTAAGAGAAACTCCTGAGTCCCCTGGTGTGTCCAGAGCCAGCTCCTGTCCTTCCACCACCTCCAAAAGGGAATCCCTTCCCCTGTTCTCCCTTTTAACTCCCTCTGTTCATGCAGCAGTCATCTCCTCAACATCACTTTGACCTTCTGCATGTTTCACCTTTTGACATCACAAGATCTTCTTTCACACTAGAGAGAACCAGCAACAGGGCCCCTGTGCTGCCCAAATACTAGGGCTCCTCACCTCGAAGAGGACCAGCCACAGTCTCCCCGTTGATCTCTTCTCCCCGCACAAGCTGCTTATAGAGATTGATCACCTGTGTCAGGTTGTCATTGGCTTGCAGGATCTCCGCTGAAATTGAGGAGGTGGGAAGTTTGAAAAGACGCAAGAAATGAAGACCATGACTTTAACCCCACCTCACAACTCTTCCTTGAGAGCAAGGCCCAAAAAACTAAGAGCAAATCATTACAAATAGCATTTTTGCCACTACTGCTTCAAGACATATGGCGGTGTGTTAACACCTACACAGCACTCTCAGGAGGGCAAGTGCAAGTGCTGTCCCCACAGTGAAGTGGAGGAAGTCTGTAATCCTGCTGACTGGTGTCACATGTTCCCGCTCAGTGGACTAACCACCTCGAGCAGCACATAGCTCTGAGAAATGCCACACTATGGACAGCAAACGGGGATTCCCTGGGACAAGATGATTGGAGAGGGGCCAAGTCTGCTTACCTAGAGCTTCATCGTTGTCTTCTGTGTCACTAGCAAGTCGGAAAAGCATAGGCCTCATGCGTTCACAGCGCTGATACAGCTCCTGGGGAAGAGGAGAAAGGGGCACCGAGGTGGTAAGCTCAGGTAGGGATGCAAAACAGGTAGGAAGGACTTGGGAGGGCAGGGTAAAAGACCGCACGCACTCCTCACTGTTTAACCCCCAGGATGCCAGGACAACTTTTCCTCACCTTCATTAGGTCCTCATTGCTCTCTGTTGTCTCCCCCTTGCTGTAGCTGGTCACCATCTCTGTCAGCAGCTTCACATTGTTGTTCACCTCCTCAATGGCATTCACCCTCTTGGAGATCTTCTCCATGCGCTTCTGGTCCTGAAGAACAACCAAACTGTGAAGAATGTCTTCACCCTTGTCCACAACTTTGGGAGACAGAAAGCTGAGCCAGGCTACACACCAATTCCCTGGATGAAGGCACAGTAACACTGGCCCCAAAGGACCTCCCACACAAGTGGGAAACTCCAGATCATCTCTGGTCCACCAGATGGGGTGGATTTGCTGCAGCCGGACTTGTGCCGTACAAGTGCCCAAGGGCATTCCTCCTAGTAGCAAAGTGATAGCAGAATTTGCACAGAAACTCTCTAGCACCTCCTGCAGTTTTGGGCAGGAGCTCCCCCCATGCCTGCACGAGGACAGAGACTCACTGCTGGATCCCCTTGTGCTGACTGCCAGTATCCCACACCACCCTCCTTCCCCCAGCCACACTCTTCCCCAGCCTCACCTCCTGAACCATCTCCTTGATGAGCTTGTTGGCAGCCCGGAGGTCCTCCGGGTGGGAGCTTTTCAGAAGACGAGCCAGTATCTGTAGAAGAGAAGATACCTCTGGGCCCAAGCTGAGGCAGGTGGCAGGTAGAATTGCTCTAGCAATACCAGAGCCAGTGAAGTCCCCAGCAAAGCCAAACCTAGCCGAAGGATGGCATTAACCAGTGGAAAACCTAGCTGAATCACTTGTGGGCTATCGGAGACCAGGGAGAAAAAAAAAAAAAAAAAAAAAAAAGCACAACTGCTCTTCTTCCCCCTGGTGTGGTAATAGGGGCTTGAAAATGCCCTGCATTCAAAACCTGACCTTGCCTGCTGGTTATCCTCTGTGGAGACCCACGAACACAGCAGCATTAGTACTGAGAAACAGAAAAGCTGGTTTAACACAGGGAATTACCACAGGACTGTAGCGGACTCCCATTCCCACCTCTTTACACAGCCCTTTTGCAGCTGTAGTTGGTAAAGAGGGAGAGCTCCAATTTCCCTCACACACTTTAGCCTGTGACCAGTTCCACAGGCCACCTACAAATCCTCATCAGTACATTCTCCATGACACCTCTTTGGGGAAAGGGCCTGCAGAGGCAAAAAATTAACCCATACAACAAAGGTGGATCACATCTTACTTCAGAACTAAAGTCAGAGGAGCTCCAAACTTCCTTAAAAAATTAATCATTAATAAAGCAGAGATGTTTAGCTGAACGGTAACCCAAGGAAAGGCAATAGAGGACGGGTACAGGAGGGTATAAGCAGTTGAGCAATAAGAGGATTGCAGCAGTAGGGAAGAATTACCAGTAACAACAGGGAGAGCTGGCCTCAGTTTGGCCCACGTAGCCAGATAACTCGGCTCACAGAGACAGCAAGACAGCAGCCTCCCAGATCCTGCGGGGCTCACGTCACCACTTCACCCTTTGCACAATCCCGAAGCCAAGAGTTCCAGAGGTCAAATGGATCTACGTGCCCTAGCTCTGGCTATTTCCTTAGTCCTGACTTAAGCACAGACCCTCAGCATTCCTCTGCTCCGCTCCCTGAAGCATGCCACAAGGAACAGGAGACCTCCAGGGGGAGAGGACATCCTGGAGGGAGGAAGACGCCAACTTCTGGCCCTCTCCCTGAACACAGCCCTTACCTTGGATTTCTCTTCATCATCAAAGATGATGTTCTTGGGCCGAGGAGGAGGTGGTGGAAAAGGAGCATCATCAGGCAGTTTTGGGTCACATTTCACAATTCCTGAAGTAGAGATCCATGGACAGGTCAGGAAACTTCACACACTGGAGGATGAAACCATCACCTAGGACATTTCTTCCCCAATGGCTCAAACTCAGCTGAGACTGAAGGGGTTTGGGTCTGTTCCTGCCATCCATTATCCTGGACTGTTTCTATATCATTTCTTTTCCCTTGATAAGAATCTCTTTGTGGGTGATCCAAAGTCTACTGCCTATGAGAACCTAAGTCTGTGAGAGCACTCATAGTCCCTCAGTCCAACTACTCCTAGTGCCCCTCTGCAGTAGGGAACAGGCAGATATCCCCCAAGAAGCAATTCAGATCACAAGCAACAACTGCTGAGCAGCTAAGATCCTCAGGGCACCCATTTCTTTATCTGCCCTCGTTGCTGAGGCAGAGCTGTGGATGTGCTGGGTCTGAGCGCAGGAAAGTGGAGTCTAAAAAAAAAAAAAAAAAAAAAAAAGGGCAATCCATTGCCTCTCACCTTGTTTCTTCAGCATCTGGTAGGCTTCAGAGATCTTCACCTCGTGAGGCAGCCCTAATGTCCAGCTGTACATGAGCTCCAAGATCTTTGACTTGACTTTCTCTGGTGTCCGGCTGCCAAGATACTAGAAGAAAAAGAGAAGAGGTGGCTTGGAGCTGATCTGAGCTGTTGCAAACCTGGCACATTCGTACCCTCCCCCAGGAAAAGTGAGACAGTTCCCAACGGCACAAGAACAGAGGAACTGAGCAGGGAAGCCACAAGGCTTGCAACAGTCCCCTGCTACCCCTGCTCCCTAGCGCAGGCAATGCAGCCAGAGAGATGCTGGGCCAGTAGCCCTGAACAACATCCAGGAGTGAGTGTGAAAGCTCAGGTGGGTCTGTGTCACCTTGTGAAGGATGCGGTGCTGCCGCTGGAGGCATTTGCAACCAAGCCCTTCAGGGCTGAGGGCAACAGGCTGTGGGGCCCAGGACATTTTCTCAGCTGCACGCTCTGACACAGAGCTCCTGACACCCTCTGTGGCCACACGGACCCCCCACAACAGCACCCAGCCACGAGATGTTCGAATGCTGCACCTCCCTCTTGGCACGCACACATCCTTTGCCCTGGTTCTACAGGTCTGCTGTGCACTGGTGGCAGAAACAGTGAATATCCCACCAGAGCGCCGTGGCCTAAGTGCACAGACATCCCCTAGGGCACCTGGCAAGGGGACTCTAGGACATTACTGTTCTTGGCCATTCATGGCAGAATCTGTGACTGACAGACTGAGGTTTTTCATGCTCTCATTTGGCCTGTGTTCCCTTAACTCTGTATTTGCTGGTAGCAAAAGCTAACTGGCCTGACTGAAAAGAGCAGCATGCCAGGCTTGTTCTGGTGTGGCAACAGCAACAGAGGAGCAGGTAATGACTTTCAGTGCTTCATATGGCCTCTCCAGAGCATCGCTGACCAAGTCTGGATTTGCCCTCTTAGAGGCAAAGGCCGGGCCATCCTGGTGAGAGGCAGTCATGGTGCCAGGGCTGGAAAATGTTCCCCAGCACAGGCAGCACAGATGAGATTCCAGTGGAGACACAGGTGACCCCTCATAAGCACTAGCTGCATCAGGTCTAGCCGGGGCTTCCTGGATGAAGAATCAGGCTGGGGCAGACAGGTAGAAGCTCACTTTCTCACTGGATGGCTCACCAGGGAATACGGACCACATCTCCACCTAGTGTTGCTCTGTTCTCATGTTCAAGTGCCTGAGGGGTGAATGTAGGGAGGATGGGGCCAAGCTCTTCTCCATAGCGGTTGGTGACAGGACAAAGGGTAACAGGTATAAGTTGAAACACAGAAAGTTCCACCTCCATATGAGGAAGAACTTCTTTACTGTTAGGGTGACAAACCCTGGAACAAGTTGCCCAGACAGGTTATGGAGTGTCATTCTCTGGAGATCTTCAAAACCCGCCTGGATGCCACCCTGTGCTACGTGCTCGGGGTATCCCTGCTGAGCAGGTGGGGTTGGACTAGATGATCTCTAGAGGTTCCTTCCAACCTCAACCAGTCTGCGATTCTGTTATCCACAACCTTTCTGCTCCACCGCTTCTTGCCCAAACCCTCCCACCACCACGACTCCCCTCCAGCGCAACCCCCCAGGGACACACCTTGGGTGACACCACTTTGATGAGCTCGTTGAGGAAGCGGAACTTGCCCACCTCGTCGTGGAAGCGCTTGCCGCAGCTCTTCATGCAGGACTCCAGCACCTGGGGAGGGCGCTGCGTGAGCCTGGCACAGACCCGGGGAGCCAGCCCTTCCCGGCTACCCCCTTGCCGGGCACAGGAGCCTGGGGTTATCCTCGCTGCAGCCAGGAGGGGCACCCCCTTCCCCTCCTAGGGGGCCAGTCACTGTGGGGTGGCAGGGAAAACCTCCCCTTTGGGATGAGTCTCTGCAGAAGTGGCTCGGCAGCGCAGGGAAGGTGATACCCTTAGCGCGCAGGGCTGACATGCAGGAGGAGAGCTCACAAGCACTCAAGTTTCACAGCACAAATCCAGAACGTGGCCAAGGGAATAAAAAGCTTCTCACTGACTTCACCTGGCTCTGGACCACAGTGTTCAGTAGTCACGATCCTTCCCAGGAATTGAGGACTTTCTAAGCAACTACCCACTCCTCTCCAGCCCCCTCATCCAGAGCCCTGTTATACCTGGGCTTTCTCAGAGCAAGACAGGCACCCAGGAGCTCAAAGCCTCCCTTGTTCCTCAAGTCAGTCTGAAGCAACTCCACACCCTGGCCCCCTCTATCTGATTCTACAGCCCGCAAATGCCCTTACCGTGAGGGCCTGGATAGCTTCCCATTCCTGCGGAGACTGGATCTTGTGGGCAAGAAGTCGGGTGGCGAGTGGAGGACTGGAAAGAGTGGGGGGAAAAATGCTAGCTGGTTAGTGATGAGAAGGCTAGGACCTGCACCTCCGTCTGGGTACCCCAGGGGAAAAAGTACGTTGCAAGTTTAAGATATTGATAAGGCCCCCAGGTGACTTCAAAAACTTAGCAGAACCTTCTTTATTATACTAAGGCAATATATGTATCTGAAGTAAAGTACAGCTATATTGCAGGTGCCAGGAGACCAAAAACAAAGGGGAAATACCTCTGTGAAGCTCTAGGGAGTCTCTAGGGCAGAGAGGAACCACATGCGGGGAACATGGCCACAACACTGAGGTAAAAGAAGGGCTTCCAGCTCCGAGGGCCTCAGCCCGGGGCAGCTGCCCCCTGTTCCAGCTCAGCCACCGCCTGCAAACTCCCCTCCCGCTCCGCACGGGACCGGGACCCCCCGGGTCTCCTCTGAGGCACTTCGGCCCTCGCGACAACCGCACTGAATTTCACCAGGCAGCTCATGACAAGCCGATGCCGTGCCCGATGCGGCCGGCGGGGAGCAAGGAGGCCGCTCACCCCTCCAGCTCCTTGTTGAGCTGCTCGCAGAACGCGCTGATGCCGCCCCAGTCCAGCTCCTTGTTGAGAGGGTTCGTGGCCTTGTCTGCAGGGAGGAGAAAGGGCAGGTGAGCGGCTCCGCGGCGCGGCCGGGGCGGGCGGGGGGCCGCGGCACTCACTGATCCGCGTCTCCAGCGTCTCGGGCTCCATGTCGGGCGGCCCGGGCGCCGCTCAGCGGGGCAGCCCCGCGCCGCCGCCGCCGCCTCGCCGCCCGCCCCGGCGCCGCGCCGCCATCGAGGCCCCGCCGAAGCGTCTGGAGCGCCGCGCCGCGGGCCTCGCCACGGAGCGGCGGAAGCGGCGGGCGCAGAGCGGCGCCGGGGGCCCCGCGCGCCCCCTGCCGGGAGCCCCGCGCGCCACCGCAGAGCGGCGCGCGCCGGGAGAGGCGGGCGCGGGGCGGAAGCGGGAGGCCGGGAGGGGGGGAGGCCGGATAGGCTGGCGCGCCGGAAGCGGGCGCCGTATCCCACAGGAGCCGCCCCAGCGGCTCCCGGAAGTGCCCCCGTGCTGGCAACTGAGGCCTCTTCCGGCACAGACGCACAACACTTCCGCCCGGGGCGGGGGGGAAGCCGCGTGTCCTTTCGAAGGACACGGGGGAGAGGCGGGGAGCGCGGCGCATGCGCAGTGCCGCGGAGCCTCTCCCGCGGCGGGGCCGGGCCGTTTAACGGCTGCAGCGCGAGGGCTGGGGAGGGTTATTTTATTTATTTATGTATTTGTCTATCTATATATCTATTTATTTATGCAGGCTTGATGAGTTACACGGGAGAGGTTATTTATTTATTGTTTAGACTTGATGAGTTACATTGGGTTACCTCTCCCCGCCGGGGGCAGGTATTTTGGGAGGAATTATAAATACCGGCAAATGAACTTTTGCTTTTCCCGTGTCCCGGCTGGGAACTCCTTTAAATAGAAATCCTTTCTTCCCTACGTGGGGCTGGGCTTGCTCCTCCTCCTTTGTGTTTTAACAGCTGTGAGGTGGTGGTGGTGGTGGGGAAATAAAAGTCCGTAAAAAAAAACCTCGTGTCATTAGGAATTTAAACTCCACATGTCCCTTTTCTCCTTGCGGCTCCAGTAATCCAGGCCAGTGCTAATTATGACGCTTAATAAGCACTGCTTGTCTAGTCTGTGCTCCAGTGATTCCAGAAAGAACAGTGTGTTCCGTGTGCAGCAATTTTTCTTTTTTTTTCTCCCTCTCTGTTTGTCTTAAGTTAATGCTGGCGAGAGGTGCCAGCGCGAGAGCCTCTGTGCGCAGTTCTGTCCACGCCTGACCCGCGTCCCGCGCGCTGCCCCGGTGGTGGGTTCGAGGCGCTGGGCGGTGGGAAGGAGAGCGCGGCGCGACCCGCTCGGCACCCGCGGCTCCCATCCCAGGCAGACGCATGAGTCAGCGTGGTCCCGCGCTGGGTTACTCACTGGGGGCACGTTAGTGATAGTGTTAGTGCGCAGATGGGAGAGGAGCGAGCTGCTTTGGTGTCGCGCTTAATGCCTTTTCCGTATGGGTAGTCATTGTGTTTTGGGAGACTTCGGCCATTAAAAAGTACTTTTTTTTTTTTTTGTAGCACTTGAGTTGTTCTTTTTTTAACTGTTACTGCCTTACATCACAAAGCCTTTTTTTTTTTTAATGCCTTTCATAGAAAATTGCCACATCCTTCCCTCTGCTGTGCTCAGGCACGTTTTACGTGAGTTATTTTAATCCTGTGAGTCAGTCCTGCCTGTCACTTCTACCTCTTTGATTTTTTTTTCTGAGAATCCTTAACTTGTCTTTAGGAGGCCGGGGCCTGCAGCTTGCATTCTAGGTCGTGTAAGAGCTGCGTTGAGGGTGAGTATCTTCTCTCGCTGACCCACAAAGAGATCGCGCACGCTGAAACAGAAGCTGCAACAGTGTGGGGTTTCGCATCCCCTTCTTGCAGAAGTTTCGGTCTGTCCGAGCCTTGAGATATTTATTTCCCTGTCTTTGCCAACACCCAGTTGTTACTAAGATGAATGGGAGGCTGCACCTCTTTTCAGCTGGTTGCAAACAATGGTGAACGAACTTGGGCATAACATTTATTTGGCAAGACCCTTTCAAACCTTTCTTTTCTTTCTCCTAAAAGTAGAGTGATATGTACTATGAGGGCCTAAGTGCAAAAGAGGGAATAGGCCCGAGTTTTCTGCTGGATCTCTCAGCAAACAAACTGAATTTTCCTCCTGGCAAAAGTGCTTAGATGATGTGTGAGTAAAACCTTTCTCTTGTCCCTCATTTTATTTTTACTGGCATCCCAAACCAGACTTGAAGGCTGACGGAGTGAGACGCTCCATATTGTAATTAACACCGATGCATAATAAAAATTCCTGAACTATAATTACCTTGTAGCCAGTTGCAGAGAAAAGTGTTTAGGCTCCAGCCGGAGGCCTGAGTAGTTTGCATGCCCCTAATAAAAAACCTTGTGCAGGCAGAAGGCTTTGGGACCGTGCTCTGGCAGGCTTGTCGTGTGCTGTCCCACAGAGGGCAGCAGCAGGCAGGAGACAGGCAGCCTGGCTAACATCAGGGCAGAAAATGTGCTGTCTGCGCCCGAAATCGCGGACGTGGTGAATCACAAAGCAAAGCATAGCTGGGAAGGGAGCAGGTCGGCCCCAGCGACCTAGATGCCTGAAGAGGGGTTTCCCAGGCAGGTGAGACTGGCCACCTAGTCATCTCCAGCCTTGCAGAACCACTGTGTCACCCTTGCTTTGTTCTCATGTTTGTTTTTTAGGATGGTGTATCTGCCTGTGATCCCTGCAGTGTCTTTCACAAGTGCTTCTGTGTAGTAGCGAGAGCTCCTGTGTGCTTCCTGCTGGGCCCTTGGCTCTGGCCTGTGGTGAGAGCTCGCCCCTCTCCCGGCAGGCTCTTCTCTTTTTGGCAAGGCAGTCTGCTGGAGACCTTCACTTTCCTGAAATGCTGTACTGCGGTCCCTGGATCACTCTTCTTGTTTGCTTGCTCCAGCTGACTGCAGCAGACAGTTCCTGGCTTTTTGGCTCAGCTACCTCTGCTGCTTTCTCTTGAAACAGAGCTGGCCTCTCTTCTCCTGATATCACCTCAACCATGCATCTCTTACACAATCCCCTGGATTTGCAGCCCTACTATTCCCTGACTTTGGCTAATCTCTTTCCTTTCGCAATACTTCTAAGTACCTTTCCCAGTGGAGGATTGCAATTATAGAGGCAAGTATGAAGTTGTATATTTCTGCAGAGGGAGAGCAGGTTTGAGCTCCTCTAATCTAATAGGAAATTTCTCCTTCCCTTTCATAGGCAACACTTTCTTGTGGTATGCAGTCATCCACGGGAATTGTTCCTTCCCATTTCTTTCAACATTTCCCTTCTGCTGTAGGAAGACCTGGCCCTAGTAATCAAGGGGATTGTTCTATAACTAGAGGAACAGAATGAGGAATGAGGGAGCAGGAAATCTGTCTGCTAAATCTCTGCCATTAAGCATGTCTCGGAGCAAGACGCGAGGAAGTGCACATGCATGCTTGCTGTCTCAGTCTCCCCAGTTGTTAGCATGAAGATAATTTCACTTGCTGCTTTTGGGGAGTTGCCTTGACCTCTGTATTCAGATTTCCTTCTCTGTGTTGGTTCTGTTATTACACCAACAACAACTGGATCTGCAAGACCTGGAAGCAAGGGAAACATGCCAGTGTTACTGGAGGTGACTTGAATGGGTTGCTGTTTCCTCATATTTAAACCCTTCTTCCAGACTGGGCGCTCAAAGCTTGTTATGGTCCCTTTACTGAGTCTTCAGTAGTGCCTTCCTGCCTGTTCTGGGAGGTCACGATGCCCGTTCACCCTCCAGGGAAGGCTCAACAGGATTTCTTCTTGGACACAACGACTTCCCAGGAGAGTCCAGGACAGGCGGAGGATGCTCTGGGAGCATCAGAAAGCTGCTGCTGCGGCTGTTGCAGCAGGCAAAGAAAAAAAAAAAAAGAAAACAAACACGATACAAACCCTAGATATATTCTTGGCCTGGGGGCTATTAGATTATGTATGTGTGTAAGCTAAAAACAGAACAGAGAGAGGAAGATCTGCCAGTTTAGAGAGAATTGCTTAAATTTACTAGGCTCAAGCAAGCATCAAAGGTCCTGAGCCCACAAGAGGGAGCTTCAGTGAAGTCATTTGTTGGTGAGATAACTCCAAAGTGGAACAGATATCAGTAAAATGCACTCAGGATTTAAGTGCTGCGAGAGGCACTTGAAAAGGTGAACAGATTCACCTGTTCTCCCTCTAGCAGTGTTATCTCTAGCAGGTGGAAGGGGAACGATTAGAAAGCACAAGTATCGGAAGACTGTTTTAAGGACCTGGATTTTTGTCGAGATAGTTTAGCTCTAAAGAGCAGCATGAGGGAGAAGGAGAAAAATCCTGTTGCAGAGGCATTTTACATGGGCAGCCGAGCAGAGATCAGCTACATGAAGCCAGGAATCCTGGAGCAAATCAGGGAGCCCAGATGCAGCGAATCTCTGAGCCTGGATGATTAATACATCCCTGCATTGCGGTGACAATGAAGCGTGACTTAGTGATGCGTTTGCTGGGGACGTTCAGTGTAGCAGCAATCTGGGGTGCTCAGAGACACAGCTTTGTCCAGCCTCTTTAAAAAGCAGCATAGGGAGGAGGCCCCCCGTGCTCTCAGCTGTGCAACTGGCTCGGGTCTGACAGCCAGAAAGCCTGAACAGTCTTTGGCCCAGGCATGAAAAACCTACGCTGCTGGTGTAGGTTTAGATCCTGGTTTGGCAGCAGCTGCGTCAGGTTCCCTAGGAAACTTCAGTGCTGGCTTAAGTCTGGACTGCGATGCAGCAGGAGGAGGCAGCGTGATGGCTCTGCCTCCAGCCCGACTGCTCTTCCCTTTCCACTTGGCACTGCCGCCAGCTTCAGCCCTGCTTTGGCAGCAGAGAGGCGGAGAGGAGCAGCAGAGCGGAGTGAACCCAGTGCGGGGCTATGACAGTTGTGGGCTTAGAAATAAAAGAGAGGCTGAGACCCAAGAGGAGGAGGCAGACGCAGAGTCTACATATTTCCCTAGGGTGGGCCTGGCCTTTACGGGCTCTTTTCTGGTCACTGCGGCTTTATCTGTGCTAGTAAATGCAGCAGGAGCAGGGCAAACCCTGAGCATCACCTCAGAAGGCCTTTCTGAGGGAACGTGCGTGTTCTGGCTGCCTCTTGCTGTGACCATGCCACAACTTTGCAGCGACCGAACTGAAGCGCCAGCTCCTCCTCTGTGCAGAATGAAGAGATGCCCCCCACCAAAACTGCTACCTTTCTGTGTGCACAGAGTACCTTGCATCCTGCCTGGGCCCTCTCCGTGGTGGCACCTGGTGGGTTTGGGGAGGAGGACGTGCAGTAGGAGCTGACACAGCTGAAGGCAGTGGTGTTGCAGTCTGGCCTGAACTGGAGGCACGATGCCTCTTCAAGTTGTGTGAGCCTCACTAAGCTGCCGCACTGCTCCTGCTAGCAGCTGTTTGCTGGTGGCCAGAGCTTTCCAGCTCATCCTGAGCAGGGTCCTTGGGGAGCTGTGTCTGTCAGAGCTGTTCAGGAAAGATTCATGCTCCTTTCCTAATGAGACGGAGTGAGTAATAGAGATGCTCCTCAGGGACAGTGTTGTAAGAGGTGCTACGTGCATGTTCAAGACCAGAGAGCAGGTCTCCACTAGCTTTCCGTGCTGTTGTACAGTAGACATTGATGCATGTCCCATCTTGACAGAAGCGATAGTGTATCTGCCTGCTGATGGGAACTTCCCTTGCAGTTACAGCCCCTGTTACTCACCTTGTCCTTACCAGATCTCCTGGTTTGGCAAGTCTGTCTGTTGAACAGCGAACGGCAATGTGTTTGGGGTTGCTCAGCTTGGGATATGATACGATTTGTCTGGTGTGAGCGGCATCCAAAGCATTTAGCTTGTAATACTCTTTCCCCATCTTGGGACAAGTGTTTTCCACACTGGTATCTGACAGCAATAAGAGCAATTTATCTGCTTTGTTGCAGCAGGGTTCTTGTGGGGAGCAGTATGAAGGAATCTGGGCCCTGCCAGAGATACGCAGCCATGTTCTTGCCTGGATGTATTGTCAGCAGTAGAGAAAATAACAGCAGCAAAAAAACACAAACTGGAGAGAGGGGAAAGAGAGCCAGAGAGAACAAACAGCATGGCACAACCACTGAAAACACAAAATAAACATCCACTGTGGTCAGGTGAGGGCTTACATGCCACTGACTGAATATGTGGGGTTGGTCAAAACAGGAGTAGACAGGGACAGTCAGAAGTAGGAACAAGATACTCCTACGGGACTGGCTGAGAAAAAAAGTATGTCCTTGAATGCAAGAGGTGTCCTATAGTGCTCTGTATAGCAATGGAAAAGGAAACACGGTGTCCCAACAGTGCAAAGCAGTTGCCATCCCCCCATAGTTCTGTGATGAGAATAAAAGGCTTCTGGCAGTGTGATGACCAGCAGGTGCCTTTAAAAGCTCTTTCACCCAGGTGGAAACTCCCAAACAAGGCTGTTGCTGTGGTTCTTCACTGGGGAGCCAGGAAAACGTAATTCAGCGCTCCTTGTGTCCTTGAGTGGGAGCTGGAACCTCCTCTGCGCCTTGCTAACAGAGTGGTTTCCCTGGGCTCCTGTAGTGGTTGCAGGTCAGGTTCAGCTCTTTTCCCTGCAGTGTGCTCTAAAGGTTCATTGGTTCATTTATTTCTGGTGTCCTTCTCTGGGAACAGGGGTGGGGACAGGAACAGGGCAGTCAGTTGTGTGGGCCTGATCTTTTCTTAGGTCTCTTCTAGATGCCTGCAGTTCCCTCTTCAGAAGCCCATTTCCTGCCCTGAGCCAGTCATTTTGGGATTTTGATTCCCTTTTTTTAGCAACTTTTCTTTTCCATTTCCATCTGTTTTGGTTTTTACCATTTCATTTTGCAGGGAATCTGTTCAAGCTAATTTCAGTGCACCAGATAGTTTTGACTTGACTACCCCCTTGCCTGCAGGGTTCAGCCACAGTCTTGGATCAGAAGCTGATAGCTCCTTAAGGCCCTCAAATGGGGTCTGAATGATGGGATGGGTCCGGTTGGGGTTAGGGTGGCTTGCCACTTCTCAGAGTGGGGAGGACTGGGAATAAGTGATGTGATGATGTAAGAACAGACTTTTTTATTTGCCGCCCTTCTTTCCAGCCCATAAGCTGTTGATTCTTGTGGCTTTTCAAAACTTGCTATTTCTCCTTTAGCATCTCTTTTTTTCCTTCCTTTTTTTTTTTTTTTCCAGTAGATGAGCCGCCCTTGGCATCACTGCTCGTGCGTGTGACTCAGATTCTGCTTGTGCGAAGGATTCCTGTGAGTCCTCGGAGTTGTCCAACCCGCTTTGGCTGGTGCCGGAGCCTGAGAGAAGCGCTCCCAGCACGTCGTGCCCCCGCAGCAGCCTTGTTCTCCCTGCGCGCGGCAGTCCAGCACCCCCTGTCCCTGCACCATGGGCTTGGATCTGCAATGGCTGCTCCGAGCTCAACTGAGGGAGGTTCCCATGGATATTTTGTGTACGGTGCAATTCTGCATTTCTTTTTGAGTTCCATCCAGCTGGCCTAATGTTGTCTTTATTGTGGGAAGTGGTCAGGGGAAGTTGGGCTTGGGGCATCTCGGAAGTCCCCTGGCTTAACATTTTTGGAAGGGGGCCATTCTTTCTGAATTCCTCTGGATTTGAGACTTATCTGGACATATTCAAGTGCTGATATTTTTTAAAGGCACCCACACCTCCTTTGATATTAGATAGCATGGTGAGAAATTAGCATTTCTGATATCCGGGTCCAACTTACATTCATCTTATGAGATAAGTTTGCAAAGCCTTCTGCAAATCTGACAATGGGAGGTTTTATATGAAAATCCAAACAAGATAGTTGTTTTGGGATATATATTTGGATATTTGCATCTCAGATTCCTCATGTGCAAAATGAGGGAATTGCTGTCTTCCTTACCCAGTGTTAGGAAAAAACTGTTGGAGATCTTCCTCCTCTAGTGCAAGATGAAAGTGGAGTGTAAGACCTCATGAAGCTGATCCTTTATGGAGGACTCTATGGGTAATGATTTTTTGTCTTTAGTTAGTATCTCAGCCAACAAGTGTGGGATAAGCAGGAAGGTCCCAGAGATGAGAGCGGGGAGTCGTGAACCATGTACGTATCTTCTCCTTTGCTAGTGGGAAGCACTAAGTGCATTTTTTGTCTCCAGGCATATTACTGAAAACCATTCCCACAATCCATGTTCCTGGCCTGCCTCCATGAAGGAAAGAATTAGAGAAATGAAGACTGGAAGCGGATCTGGGTGGCATGTAATCTATCCTCTGACCTCCCTTCCCCACTGATTGCCAGTTGATTCTCCTGTCCCTCAGGCAAGCCAAGGACCCACACAACATCAATCATCCGGCTGCTTCAGATGATGAAATGGCCCTGACACCTTATGAACCAGCTTCCATGCACATGAACCACCTTCCTCCCCTTCTCTGGTGCTGTGCAAGAGGGTTACCGCAGACTTCAGAGCTGCCTGAGACAAAGGTCCCCTGCAAATCTGTAAGGCTGCTTGGCCCCAGGGATGCAAACCCTACATCGAAGTGCTTTGAACTCCCCTCGGGCATGAGCAATGGCAGTCACTGTGACACTGGAGTGATGTCCTGATGTGGTAGAGAAAGAGATGGGCTCTGACACTATGCTGCTTTCTCTGCTCTTGATCTGCTCCACTGTTGTGGTGCAGTTTCCCTCCTTCCCTGATGCCCTGCACCTAGCCCTGGAGCTAGTGCTTTTGTTTTGTTTTGCTTTGCTTTGTTTTTAAGATTCTAGCTATTCCAGTGGCTGTTTCCTTCCTCCTCCTCATTCCTCATGTTCCAAGAAAAATAATTTGCACCCCAAAGGCAAAGGGAAGCAATGCTACCAGAGAGGCTACCAGATGCTGGTGGCCTCTGATCCCTTGCCCCCAGATTCAAAGCATGGGTCCTGCTTCCATATCACTTAGAGAGGCTCAGGACTCTCTGCACAAGCAGGGACCTGGGGCATGGAGGATGGCAGGGGGTTACACCTTATCTTCCAGTCCTTAGTTCCTTCACCTTTTAATTGATCCAGGTGTGGAGACTTCAGTGCCTTCTCTAAAACAGCTGTTCCTCTCTGGTTAACCGCTTAGGAGGTTAGTGCTTACAGGCACTAGTTTCCTAGTGCTCATCATTGCTTTGGCTTCTCCTACATCTCCTGGAGAGTCCTCCTCTGCACACACCCTTCAGATCCCCAGACCTGCTTATCCACTCTCCTGCTTACCTCAGCGCTTGGCTGAGGTGAGTGCAGTTTGTTCTCTCAGTCCTGCTCTGTTAGGAAGCTGGCTGTTTTTCAGAGTCTAGGGATAGTTTGGGTGAAGGTTGCTCTGTTATCTGATTAGAGGCAAAGCAACACCTCCCCGTTGAAGGGGAAAACGTCAAAGCTATAGGGGATTCTTTGTAAATGCAGGTAGAGGATTAAGCACAGGCATCAGGAGGTGATACAAAACTGTTCTCTGTTGTTCAGTGGTGGAGTTTGCACAAGGATCTGGGAGCGTTGGTAGGACCTATTCTTCAGAGGAGCTGATGTTCCGCATTTGTTTTTAGAAAAGCTGTGCACACCCAAGGTTTTAGAAAATCTGGGACTCGGCTTCTTGAAATGCATGCTGTAACCCGCCAAGGCAGAGGGAATTCCCAGGCAGGCTTCATAGCAGGGGCAAACTGAGGTGGAAATGTGACTTATTTTCAGAATTACAGGGAGGAACGTATCGGGGCCCTAGATGAGGTCAGAGAACATGGTTTAAATCAGGTCACTGCTTGGTATTTATTGTGTTGAGTTTTTATTTTTTCTTTACTCTTGCACTGAAATTCTTCCCCAGAGGCTATTCAAGGAAATAAGTAGCCAGTGGAAAGGGACAATAGCTTGCTGCGGAGTACAAATTATATGAAGCAGTAGGAAATAATAGCAGAGTGAACAGCTGCTACTTGAAGAAAGAATGCATGGTCTCTGCAGCTTTTTGCCTTGAATAGACTCTACGGCCTGCTCTACAGCAACAGACTCTTTGGTGCCTCGAGTGCAAAACTAGCCTTAAGCTTTTCCCTCGTAGCATCTTTCTCTGGTGCTGTTTCTTTGGTGTCTAATTAATTTTGAGCTGAAACAGCAGCCTTTCGGGAGAGCAGTAAGGAGATCTCCTGCCTTTTCTCTGAGGGCTTGGTTTGACATAATAGTGGTGCACACGTAAGCACATCCAGCACAATCGCCTTGCTTTTCTGTCTTTGGAGTCTGGGCTGGACACCATGTCTAATACATGACAATTCATGTCACTTCTGTGACAGACAGTTTTTTAGCCTGTATCCTCTAAAAAGGGCGAAACCTCTCCATGGGGTGGCTGTGCTACGTCAGCCAGGATATTGGAAAGCCTGTGATTTTCTTCAAGGCTGCACACCGAACCAACTTATCTCTTGCCCAAGTGAAAAAACAAAATAATACCGCTGCCAGCAATGATGCCTCCGAGGATCTTGGCAGCCTGCCTGGGAGGGTAGCATTCAGTTCATCCTCAAAAGCAGTGTGGGTGCCAGCTGGTAGCAGCGGCTGCTGCAAGCAGTGGTACATGAGGTGCTGCTGTTTGGAGCCACTCTGGTGGGTGCTCTCATTGGATGCTTTTGGTGGCTTGAGATCCCCAGGGATGTAGGGAAGTCCAGGAAGGCCTGTTGACCTCAAATATATCTTGGCAAAAGAAGTTGCCACGTTTCATGCAGTGAAAGCACCGTTTTCTTCCCCTTCTGCCCCAGACTCTTCCCTTGCTACCTTGTAATTGGCTGCCCTCTTGCTCCTTTCATGACAGTGCTGCGATTCCTCCATCCACACTCTAAACTATGGGCAGCATTTTAGTGACCATCCTGCTGTGCTCCCCAGGCCAGGGGAGCCCCTGTGAGCCCCACAGTCCCTCTGCAGAGGACCTGCCTGCCACCCTTCTCTCCCCTAGGGCCACACAGCTGCATTGGCTTCTTCCCTCCTTAAGTGGGTCCTGCCCTACCCTGTATGAATCTTCTGTTTCCTCCATGTGGAATTGCAGGTCTGATCCCTATTGGTAGCTGAGCTTGCACTTGGGTCAGTCATGGCCCCCACTCTTTCACCAGTGACTGCGGGTCAGGTCTCTGCCATCCCAGAGCAGCCTGCTGGGAACCAGCAGCGACCAGTAGCACTGCTGGCCAAACACCAGTACAGGCCACGTATCCTGCAGCCAGGATAAACAGCTGAGGGCTTCCTGGTCAGGCTCTCCTGGGCAGGTGCCCTCTTGTCCATCTCTGAGGGTGTGAAGGATTCCTCGGTCTCCTACACCAGTAACCACCCCATCAGGATGACAGCAAGACCTCCAGTAGAAGCCCTTCCTGAGGAACTTCAGAGCTTCTGCGTCTCTACATTTTCCTCCCTTCACAGATAATTTGGAAGTGGGGCTCTCAGCTCTGCGTTTGCCCCTGGGCAGGCTGAGCGGGGAGCAGGGTGATGTGAATCTGTGTGTGGGTGGGACACAGCAGCGTGGGCCCAGTGACAGAAACCACCGTCTGCCACCCCCGCTCCTGCCACTCGCAAGCTTAGCCTGGGGGGGATCACCAGTGGCTTAAGTGGCCTTGACATCAAACAGATTTCCAAACCTGCTGGTCTTTATGACCCTCTTCTAGGAGGAAACACCTCCAGAGCAGGAGTGCTTATCAGCACCTACCTCCCCTCACTTCAGAAGCCTTCGGGGAAGGGCAGACGCTATCTTCCATCTGCACAGAACTGGGCATCTGGCAGCCCACTGGAGGAATGGGGCCTGGGAGGAGTGAGGGCCGCTAGCCACTGTATTAACATTGACCTCCTCCTCCTCCCTCGTGCTTTCCCACTGACTTCTGGAGTCTGGGAATACAGCACCAATTTCTTCAATCAAATCTGGGGCCCTGTCTTCCAACTTGCAGTTTTTACTGCAGGAGACTGATGAAGTAAGGCCCCCTTGTGAGGGCAATGTTCCTGTTTCTTAGGGTTAGGGTGGACTGGGTTATGTGGTGGACACCTATATGATGTCCTATGTGGTAACACCGCAATGGCCATGTGTGCTTATCCCTCAGCATTAAGTCCACTGAGAGGGCATTGGGGATGGGGATTCATGAAAACTCCTTAAGTCCATGAGTGCAGGGGGGAGCTAGTTGGAAAGTCTTGCATAACAGCAGTCTGTGGTGCTCTGCACAGGCAGTGTTAATGTGTAAGCCATAAGGAAGTTCAGGGTTGTAAGGTCTTCTGTACAAAGAGTTTCTGAGCTAAACTGACGGTGGCTTCCTGCCTGGTCACTCTGCTCTGCTGAGGAAGATGTCTGTAAGATGTCTGCTGCTCCTTTCTTCTGTCACCTCGGTGTCCCCAGCTCATGGTGGTGGATAGTCAGCAATGATGAGTGAGGGACGGGCACGCCACAGCCGCCTCCATGCTCACTGATGGCATTCTCTGGGCTGTGAGTGATGAGGCGCTGTGAAGCCTCTGGGGAGTCCTGCGTTTGACCCTGCTCCTTGAATCCTCTTATGTGTCTGTCGTCATGCTCTGTCTTTCACTGTGCTGTGGAGAAGCTTGTTTTCAACTCTTCCCTCTCTCACAGTTGGACTTGATGATCTTATGGTTAGACTCAATGATTGTGAGTGTCTTTTTCAATCATAATGATTCTATGTCTTTTCTTTCTTTTTTTTTTTTTTCTTCTTCTTCTGGCATCACTCAGCCCTCTCTTCCCCTCACTGAGTGAGAAAACCATGCAAGATCTCCACGATGAGGCGATTTAGCCACGAGAGGAACATCTGCTGAGTGCAGTAGATGTTTTCTTGGCCATAGAACCTTCACCAAGTAGTGTGCTCTCACGTGTAGTGTCTGAAGGAACCCCACAGGCTTTTTTTTACTTTATGCTTTAGGAAGTGTTTGAAATCTTCAACCTGGATCTGAAGGCTGGGGATAGCCTGAAGATTAAGGGCAGGATATCTGAGGATGCCAATGGGTAAGTGTGAAGAAACTACCTCAGTTCACCAGACCGAAGGTAGGTTGCAGAGGTGGGGGTGTTTCTAGCTCACTAGAGGTGCCTGCCCAGTACAAAGAGCCTGAGCTGAGCATAACTCAGTACTTTACAGGGATCCTCTGTACCACCCCAATCCTAATACTCTCGTTCATGAGCAGAATGATGAAACAGGAGAGATGAAATATCTTCAACACTGATGAGGAATTGGAGGCAGAACTGTTTGTTGGATCTCAGATACTTCTAAGACCCTGGCTTGCTCACACAGCTGACCTTCCTTCTGCTCCCCACAGCTTCATCATCAACCTTGGCCACAGCTCCTCGGATCTGGCATTGCACTTCAATCCCCGCTTCAATGAGTCTGTCATTGTCTGCAACTCCAAGTGCTCCCAAGCCTGGCAGCAGGAGCATCGTGACAGTCACCTCTCTTTCTCCAAGGGCTCCACTATCAAGGTGAGGGGTCTGTGCAGGCATTGAGTAGTGTGGGGCTGTTGAAACCCTTAGTTATCATGTTCTTGTACACCATTTCCTCTCAGGATGCCCTCTCTCAACAGTCACTTACCTTCATCCCCTGGTTTTTGAGTCCTTATTGCCATTTCCATTCCTCCTTCAAGTTCCCATTGCTTCCTCTGGAAACTTTGCATGAGCCTTTTCTGTCTTGGACTTTGTTTCTGCTCCCCATTCCTGTCCAGTGCAGCTCAGAAAGTGAGCACACCTAGTAGGGGGGAATGAAGGAGTGTCCAAGAAACAGAATCTTGCTGCTCTCCACACTTTTCTGTCTCTCATTCTCTGCTAGGCAAACAAGCTTTAAGGCAACCCAGGGTTGGGAGCAATGTAGTACAAACTACTACTCTTGTCCTTTCTACTCCAACTAACTCTCCCTCAGCCCTCCCATCCTCAGCTCTCCTGGATCCGCATTAACAGCCTGTCCGCCCTCTCCCCCTGCCAGGGATGCTGCCTAAGTTGCTATCTGATGCTCCCGGATTTTGACAGGGCTGCTTTTATGAGCAGCCCTTTCCCTATTGCTGTGGAATGGAATCTCATTTCCTCAGTTGCGGCTGGCTCATGAGGAAGGGTGGAGAGACAATGGCAATGAGGAATGATCCCTTTAATTTGCAGCAATCTGTGAAGAGTTTTCATCTTGTCAGTGCAGAGGTTTAACCATTCTGATTTTACAACCCGAGCAGATGAAACAGCCTCAGGGAGATCCTCTCCCAAGACCATATTCTAGGTATAAACTGAGACCTTCCATATCTGTTGCTTATTTCCTACTCCACTGTGTGAGGTGTTAACTCAGCTCAGTCTCCAGCACCTTGCTTAAGACTTCCAGGACCAGATCTGACCATGATGTGTAACAACACAGTCTTTGGAATGGATATTTATCTCCTGTTCTTTGTCTTGTCCCCAATTCCTTCTCTTCCTCCCTTCCCCTCTCCTAGCTTGTCATTGAATTCCTGGCAGACAAATTCCAGGTGAAACTACCAGATGGGCATGAAGTGGAGTTCCCTAATCGACACTGCTATGACAAGATCGCCTACATGGGTGTCAAGGGAGGATTCAGGGTCACCTCCTTCAAACTGGACTGATGGGCACTGCGTCCTAGCTCTAATAAAGGTCCAAGCACTGGGGTTATTTGCTCCAGCTCTGACTTCTCTGAGGTCTCTGGCTCTGTGGTTTAATGTGGGACACTGAAAAAGCCCAAGGTTTTCTGCCAACGGGAAAAGAGTCCTTGTTGGATGGAAATAGCCCCCAGATAAAGACAGGTGCCTTTTCAGGTCAGACCAGGATGTAGGAATGAATGGATGGCACACAGGCTGTAGGTGGGGTTCAGATCAAGGAAGGTGGTTTGTGATTGCAAGTGAATGGCCATGTAATCTCTTCACAATGCACCATTTCTTCCTGCATCCAGGTTTTGGGAAGGAGGAAAACAAAAGCATGACGTGGGCATTGTGGCATTCAGTGCCACAAGAGCGTGTAATTAAATGTTAGGTTTGGGACCCTCAGGGCATGGGTTTGGCATTTTCTTCTTGGCCTCTTGAAGTAAACAGGAAGGAGGAACGGGGTATTGCCCCCCAGCAGGAGCCGTACCAGGCAAAGCAGCGGCCCTGGGAATGGAGCCCAGGTGTGCCTCTTGGCTGGCATTCCTGCCAGAGATAAGGAACTGTCTTCTCCGTCTTTTCCTCTTATCTCACCTCACTTATCTGCTGGCACATTCCACCTGGGTTACCCATTAGTCAGACATTTCCACACAATATCATGCTTGGTATGGAAGTGAGGCTGAGGAGGGCAGCAAGAAGGAGGGTATTTTGCTTTGGTTACACTGTTCAGCGTCTCTCAGTCTGTGTCTGTCACACAGGATTACAGGCAATTACTCCTGATTAGCTGCTGCCGCTGCTCTAATTAAAAAGTGTCTCACAAGCTACAGGGAGGGAGAGAGAGCCTGGAGCACACTGGGTCAATCTTGTTCCCAAAGTCCTCAGGAGAGAGAGACTGAAATGTGCAGAAAATGAGGTAATAGGGATATTGCAACACCTCCGACAATGCTGGAAGGAAAGACATGAAATATACTAAGAAAAACAGGGTAAACTTTTACCTCCTTGCCCTCATGAGATTGAGGTAATGGGGAGAAGATTGCTGAGCAGAGAAACGGCGTTAAAGCTCCAAACAAGACTGGTGTATGAAAGCAAACAGCAAACTTCGGAGGACTGTGAACTGGGTGGGATGACATTAGAAGAGAAGAGCACTGTATGGAGAGCCCAACCTGAAGGGACATAGCAATGCTCCTGCTATTCCTCTGTGCTTCCGCACTGCCTCCTTCAGCGTAAGCAGCAGCCGTTTAGCTCAAAACACATTGAGGGTGGTGTCCTACAGCCTATGGGCCTTGTTGCTGCCTGAGTGTTTGGGCAAGTGTTTTCTGAAGGATTGGAAGGTCTGTAGCCAAGCCAGTTTTGGGAATGGTAACAATTTGCTTCAGGGTGAAAACTAATTGTTGCTGGGTTGGAGAGGAAACTTTGCACTTTCCTATATGCAACATGGTGCTGGCTGAATAGAGAGGGCTGCTTGATGAATTAGTCACAGCGAGAGGCAAGGTACTGGACCAGGTGATCCAAGCATCCTTGTGGTGTCGGCAAATTCGACTTCCTCATGAGCCCTGGGTGCAGAGACAAGGTAATTTTGGGGCCGGGACTGGAATGTGAGCAGATGAGGCAAGAGAAGATGTTAAGCTTGCAAGATCACTGCAAGTGTCGGGAGGCTTGAGGAGGAGGCACCAGAGGAGAAATTAGTATCAAAACTGATTTAATAAGAACAATAATAAGTGCACGGGATACAGAGTGGCGGCAGAAAGGATCTTCCACAGACGTGGGTCTTTGGTCTGCAGCTTGTACTATGGTGTGGGAAGCAGAGGGCAGGACACCTTGTCCTGAGAAACAGAATCCACCCAACGGAGGGCGTTGGGGCGGCGGTGGCTGTGGACGCTCAGGCCTTGCTGGTTCCCAGTGGCTGGAGATGGAAACTCCTTGGCCGTCGTCGCTGCCCCGCTTGCCACTGACTGCTGGCGCAAGGCAGCCGCCTCTGCAGGCGGGGAGATGGGCTGCCCACGGCCGCGCCGACCTGACTGCAGAGCAGCAGCCCTCAGACGCGCTGCTCCCACGCACAACACGCGCACACGGTGCAGCCTCTTTGTTATGCTCAGAAGTGCTCCCTGACAGGAGCAGCCTGCAGAAGGAGCAGGCAGCGGGTGAGCTGTGTGGGAACAGAGCCCTTTGGCCATAGTCTGGCATCTCCCCCTGCCACACACATATTTCTGTCGCGGAGAACAAGGACAGTCCTGTGAGAGTCCCTTCAGTGACCTCAGTCCCTGAACATTTCAGCTTCACGCTGTGGCACAAAGGCACTTCTATGAGTGTCACTTTGCACGTGGGACAGCGTGGGGGGCAGCTTGTTCCAGGAAGGCCGTGTTGCCCAGAGATACTCGGTTAGAGGCCTTAACCATCCACAAATACCCCTTGAGGGAGGCACTCTGGAAAGAGGGATGTGTGAGTAGGAAATGGGGAGAGGGAAAAGAGACAGCCCAGATCTCAACTAGCCAAGCGGAGTAAGTCTTCTTGTTCTGAGATGGGGTGAAAGGAAGAGTAAGAATATACCTGGAAAAGGGTGTCTCAGGCGAGGTTATTGGGAGATGGAGGTAATCCAATGGTGGGAGGGCGCTAACATCATGTTTCTTAATCGTCTTAAGCTACAGAATTTGATGACCTGATAATCTCACCCATGCATCAGCAAGGCAAGGCATCTTTCCCTCTTCCTGCTGCAGGAGGGCAGGGGTTGGAAAACGAGACTTCCTAAGTGATACTCAGCAGCAGGAGGCAAATGGAAAGCCCCCTGCAATTGTCTTTGTGAACAATCTTGCCTTCCTGAGGCAACACTGAGCTCACGGTTTTGGAAGGGAAGGGGGAAGGCACAGTTCTGTATGTTGGTCTGGCTCGTGGGCCTCCAGCTGACCTCCTCAGGGCACACAGTGGTTAGATATATGTGCTCTACAAGAGGGTCTTCCACTAGGGCTGGGCAGACCAGGTGCAAAACCAATCAGTGGGAATATCTCCATGAAGGCAACCAGAGAAAGCTTTGATGGAGCATGTCCTGAATGTGCAAGCTAGGCAAGGCGGAGGGGTGGGAGAGGGCCCCCAGCTTCTCCGCGTGCAGCACCGCAGCCACATGAGACAGGAGGTCGCTGGTGCAGGTTGAGGTGAGGGATCTCTGAGGCAGGAGAGGGCCCTGCTGCCCTCCAGGCAACCCAGGAGCAGGCTCCGTGTTGCTGGTTGCCCGAGTGGGGGTGAGAGGCAGGAATGTGAGCCGGATTCCAGAGCCTGCTCCAGCCGGCTGGTGCTGCCAGCCTGGGAGCGTCGCATGCGGGTTACTGACTCCTTCAGAGCTGAGACAGCTCCCTGTGGTGCTTTGTCCCAGCATGACTGTCTCGGAGCCCACTTCTGACTCACCGCCTCTCCACGGTTGGGTTTTACGTAGGGGGAACGAGCCCTGTGTCTACAGTCTCTCTGTCTGCTCTCTGTTTATCATCTCTCCCTTTTCCAAGCAAAGTATTTGTTTGCCTAGAGGATGTAGGATGGGGTGGGAAAGGATTCAGGGTTTCTTTGGCTTATTGGAATATTCCTTTGGCATCTAACGACAGCGAGGCCAGGATGGGCAAGGACTGCAAGCATCTGTCTCTGCTACAACAGCCACTGCCCCAGAGGATGCATAGCAGAGGAGAGTGGGTCTTCACGCTAACCCAGCCCTGAGGAGCCCTCCGAGAGATGGACTACCCTCCTCCACCCCTTGTCCCTTCCTGCCCCCCACTGCCCTCAGTTTGGCACATCTCCAGAGGAGCATGACTCAGCCAGGAGTTCGCTCATTGAGTCTGTTGCCAGCTCTCTTATGGAGCTGGCATTTGAAGGAAGGGGATGGGGAGAAGAGTGAAGATCATGGCACTGCTGTCTTTGGAAGGGGGCCTTGATGGGAGGAATGGTTGTTCACACCTTGACTTCGTCATCTTCCTCCTCATCAGCATACTCGAAGGAATTGCTGCGGCCATCCTGGGTGCCAGTGTCCCCTTCTTGCAGGCTCGAGAGCTCATTCTCTTCCTCCTCCTCTTCCTCCTCTTCTTGGTTCCACGGGCCCTCCAGGGACCGGCTCTCTGTTGTCACTTGGGACCGCCACGAGCTGCTGCTGGGGCTCTCCCACAAGGCCTGGGTTCGGGCCTGTTGGGTACCCTTGTCCTTTTCCTCTGAGCTACGCGGGGTGCTCGTCCCACCATAATGGCGAGCCAGGACTTGGGCTGCCCGGTCAAACTCTCCCGCCTCTATGGTGCAGTCATTCCAATGTCCCTGCCACAGGCTCCCTTTGGACACTGCTCCTGACCCCTCTGCCAGCCCCGAAGCCCAGCCAGAGCCCTTAACTTTGTCAGGGTCCTCTCCTATGTGCTCAAGAGCATGTGCCTCTCCATTGGCATGGGCAGTGAGTCCTAGCAGTGAGCTGGTCTTGGACAGGTTAGTTTGCCCAGAGTGGTCCCAGTAGCTGGATACTGCCTTGCCCTCTCCACGGGGCTTGCTTGATCCAGGAGGGTCTTTGTCCTCAGTTTCCTCACCATGCAGGAGAACGTGCTCACCAGGCAGGTCTTGGCCACCATCCCCTGCCTCATTTCCATTGGTTTCAGAGAAGCTCATCACCTGGAGGAGCTCACTCATGAGGGAGGGCCCCAGGTCCAGGCGGAAGGAAAGCAGGGAGTCCGAGTGCGTGAGCTCTGTTTCCCCAGGGAAGGTGCTCTCTTGGGCCTTTTCCAAGCGAGGGACACGAGGGATGGTGCAAAATCCAGACTCCAGCCCTGCAAGGTACAAGAAACAGCTGATGAGAGGAGAGGAGGGGATGGGAGCTCAGCTAAGGCATCACGTCAAGAGGAGGCCTGTCTTAGGTCTTCAGAGGACAAGGGGCAGTGACACTAACTTGGCACATGTCACAGTCCCATCAGTGGCTCTAGCCTGTAAAGGAAAGACAATATTTCATCCCTTACTGTCCCCCCCAGTGCCAAGCTCACCAGATCCAGCAAAGAGAGGGTTCACGGTACTGTACCTCAGGGATTGTTTCCCTATATGCTCATCTCCAAAGCCCAGAGTTTTCAGTTGAGGTTTCAGGGTGGGCACCAGGTTTGGTAACATGCTGGTGGGGGACAAGCCATGCAAGTGGGGCCAGGAGATGGCAGCATTGCCTCAGCTTGCCTTTTCCTTGGACCCAGTCATGTCCACACGCTGTCACAGGTACCCTCAGACCCTCCCGAAACCCTCTGCGTAAGACCTTCCTCCTCGGAGAAAAGCTGAGCCACAACCTACTGTTCTGAGGCCAGAATAGCCATCCTGCTGATCCATCCCACCATTCCTGCAAGCCTTGCTCAAAGGGCCCTCCTGAACCACAGTCAGCAGGGAGGGATGTGGGCCCACAGAGGAGGAATGGACTGGGACCCATGAGGGACATGTGGTGATGGAGGGGTTGGTAGGTTATGGGTACGCCTGTAACAGCCCCGCCTTGCCCCACTGTCCCGGCACCTGCTTGATGTGCCCATGGAGGCTGCCAATGAGAAAGGCATAGGACTAGAGGAATGAGAGACCCTAAGGGTGATGGTTGTCCCCTAGCTGGGAAACTGAGGCAATGCTAGAGAAGAGATGCAGAAGAAATGCAGTGCCTCAGAGTTAGTTCCCTAGCTGGCATCGCACCCCTGCCAAGTGCTTCACTCACCATAGGCCTGGTGTGTTTTGGAGAAGCTGTTGGAAGCACTTTTGAAGGAGAACTTGCTGGTCAAGCTACTCCCGCCGTTGCTGCCCCCATCGTACATGCCCTCATTGAGCTGCGGCAATGACACGGCGTTCTTGATGATAGGTGAGACAAGTGGCGGTGGAGGCGACGGCTCCGCTTGGCTCACGCTGCCCCGGCTCCTCAGTGGTGTCCGGCGGACGTGCCTCAGGGTCCGGACGAAGAAGTTGTTGGCCTTGGCTGTGTCAGGCCCACCATGGTTGCTGAGGAAGGAGGTGTCCCCGAAGACGTCTCCACCGCGTCCCACGTGCATGGTGTGCCGGAAGTCCCCCAGTGGAGGGCTGATCATATCTGGGGTCAGCTCTGCCTTCATCCGCCGCTTGCCATGGGAGCCTGACACCCAGCTGATCACGGGGAGCTTTCCGAGGCTCATAGTGCGCCCTGTCGCGTCCGCACACCTACACCTTTAAAAGTCCAAGAGACTCTCCTTCACTGGGCCTCCAAACCAGGGTGACCTGTCACATCCCTGGACTCCCCATCACTCTTGCTTCTGCCCCTGCTGCTCTCTGGGGCCCGGAGGCACGGCCCACGTTATGGTCCCTTGGCTTAAGAGTAGCTGGTGAGAATCTTGCCTATCTCCCTGTTTCTTTGCACTGTTACACTCATGAAATTACGCACAGAGTGAATTTGTCCCAGACCTGTTGGCTGCCAGAAGCTGTCTCAGTTGAGTGGCACAGGGGACTTCTGGCTGCTCTTCCCAAGAGCAAAAGGCAGAGGTGAGTCTTATTTTCTTGCCTTCACCTCACTGATGAGGATGGCAGTGCGAAGGTATCTCAGAAGGGTCTGCGGTCACCCCAGGTGCTGCTTTTGCTGCCGGAAGCTGTGTCTGGCTGGCAGTGGGTTTAAGGCTAATCCAGTCTCCCGTCTTCTTCCGCCTGTGCCTCCTCCTGCTGGGAGAGTGGGAGATGGTTCACAGATGGGGCAGCAGGTCACAGGAGCTGGAGTGCAGGGACAGCAGGACAACTGCCTTGATCGCCTTGTAAGCAGCCTGAACAAGACAAAAGGAAAGGTGAAGCCCCGGTGAGGATTTTCATAATTGTGCTGCCTGCGGGAGAGGTGTACTTCAGAGACTGGCTGTGCTGGGTGGTCCTGAAAGCAGTGGGGTTAAAGCTAGTGCACGTGTCTTCTCCAAATCATCCCCGCCCCTACCTCTCAGACCCCTTGGCTCTGCCCATGGCTCAGACCTTAGCTGAAATCCGGTTCCTAGATGGCACCACCTCCCAGGCAGGCAGGGGCCTTGCCCTGCCCAGCTGCGTGTGCTCCCAGAATGGAAAACCTCTCCCTCATTTTTGCTATTCAGACGAACCCTTCAGGAGAGGGTGAGGCCTGGGGACCCAGCAGTTTTCAGGGAGGAGGGGTGGTGGGAGGGGAAATGCAATATTTGTATATTGGTTTGTTTGTCCTTCTTTAACTCTCTCCCTTGCCAGATCCCTAAGTGCTTGGCAAACTTTGCCAGAACTTGAATGCAGCAGCACGGAGTTGGAGGCTGAGGTGTAACAGGGCAGGCAGCGGAGAGCAGCAGGCTGCTTTTCAGACAGGGAAACTGAGGCATGCCAAAGGGAAGTGGATTGCTCAAGAGTGAGTGGGTCAGGTCCCTGTGCTCAGGCAGGTCTGGGAGACAGCAGCACGGAAGGACAAACATGCAAGCAGTGGCTAGGCATGCAACAGCAGGGCAATGACCGGATGGCTACATACTCTCTCTGCTGGAAAGGGTCATCGGGGAGGACACTCACATCAGCAGAGCCCAGGGTGGTGTGCATGGAAAAAGGGAGAAAGGGGGAGCTGGAAAGGAGAGAATTATCTCCTCGGGATTTGGGGCGCTTCAACATGTCAGTCAGGTCTCCTTCCTGGGCATGAATTTGACACTGAAGGAAGCAAGTCAATGGGTCACTGGAGGCGGTGGGGGCACCTTCCTCCCCAGGCTCAGCTTCTTGCAGAGCCTCAAGCTGGGGGAACAGGATGGAACTGGGTCCTTTCAGCATGGCTAGTTGTTGAAAGCAGCATGCAAAGAGGAGATGTATGAACCTAACATCTATTGATCTCTTGCTGGAGGCACCCTGGCCACATGGCTCCATCCATCCCTATACCGCCTCATTCTCCTGGGTGTTCATGGGTCACCTTGAAGTGGGTGGCCAGTGCCAGGGAGAGCAAAGCTTCTGGCAAGGGGCAGCCCTGGGCGTTGCACAGCTTTCTTGGCTGGCTGCACGAGTTTTGCCTTGCCCTGTCCTTGTTTGTTCACCCAGGGCCCCTCTTATCTGCCAGGGGTTAATGCCTGGGGGAGGGAAAACAAACCTCCCCTCGTGGCTCTGGGCACCATTGGTTGCCTCTCTCCCTGGCGGGGGAGTAGAGGGACAGTGGCAGTTTTGTTTCCTGCTGGCCTTTACCTCCCTGGCTCGTAGTGCCTCATTCTGCCTCCTGCACATGGAGGCTGTGTGTCCTTCCTTGAGGCCAGGATGGGCCACACACCTGGCAAATTTGGCATGGAGGGGCCAAATGGGAGAAGATTCCTCTCTCTGGCATAAGCCCACCCATATCCTCTGGCCATGGCTCTGCTGGCACTCAAGGAAAGCAATTGGTGTGGGCCCTGTTGTCCCCCTGCAGCATAGCTAGGGTTTCAGAGTCATATGAAAAGTGACCTTATTTTGAGCCTGCCCTTGAGTTTCCTAGGAAGGTATGCAAACCTGCAAGAAGATCTAATGTGAGTTACAACCCTTATTTCCCTGTTTTCCACTCCCTCCATACATGGACCCATTGCAAAACCAGAAGTGGGCACAGTGCCCTTCAGCAGTGATGTCTGCATGACGTGGAGCACATGCTGTGCTGGAGCAAAGCCAAGGAGAGGGAAAAGCCACCCTGGGCCTCTGAAAAGCTGAGAGGGGGGGTCCTTTCAGAATGGCTAGTTGACCCCCAGCCCAGGGACGGGGTGGGAAGGTGAGCAAAAGCAGAGTGCTAGATAAGAGGCCTACCCTCCTCCACACTCCCTGCCTGGTGAACCTACCGAAGGAAGACATGGGAGGAAGAAAGTGTTTCTCTCTATTTACCTGTCCGCTGGCCTTGACAGGGACACAGGCTGTGCCTTCTTGGCACTCAGCTGTCCCTGGCTGCTTCCCAGGCAGCAGGCGCTGCCTTCTCCTGCAACAGGAGAGGGAGGGAGGCAGCTGGTGCCAAACCGTACCTGGACAGCAGGTTTCTGGTAGGCCTGCTCGGCTTCTTCTACCTCCAGTCCCCTCTTTTCTCTTCCCCTCCTTCCTCTGCCTCTGGTGCGTGTCCAGCTCAGCTGCGCCCAAAGCCAGGACAGGCCCTTTGAGCCCTGCCCTCCCTCCGGCTTCCCTCGCTCTGCCCAAGCGGATCCCTTCATGCCAGAGAAACTCGTGATTCTCAGGGCAAAGTGTCACCCGTGCGCTCCTCTCCTCCGGCGGGCAAGGAGACCCTGTGTCCGCCCGTCCGGCCGCCTGCCGGATGCGCAGCACTTCCATCCGGCAGCCTGCCATGTTTGCCAGCCTCGGCTGTGGGAAGCTCCGAGCCGTTCCTCAGCTCTCTTTCCCCAGCGTCCCCTCGCCCCTTCTCGCCTGCCCTGGGAAGCCCTCTTCCCTCCAAGGCAAGCTGCTAAAGGGCTGTCGGCACCTCCTCCTCCTCCCGCTCTGGCCTCCCCCATTTCCCCCACTGAGTTCAGCTGGTTTCCACGGGTTTCCCAGTCGCTGGGAATGGCCAGAGCTGCTCTGCTTGCTGGGAAGAGCGGAAACCAGAAAGGGGAAAAATAATCCAGATGTCTAGTTGGCTGGAGCTGCTGAAACCAGCCTCTTCCCCCTCCTTCTCCCCTTATACCCCCCTCCCTGGGGGACATGCTCCAAGGAGGGAGAGGAGATATCTGGGGTGGTCTCTACTGGGGGAAGAGTGGGCGCAAATTGCTCTGGGCAGGCAGGAAAGCTTTCCCAGCCTTTCCAAGCACTGAAAAAACAACTTCTTCCTGAAGCAAGAGAAGCAGAGCCTGCACAATTGGGGCCACTTTGTTCTGGGATGGGGAAAGCCAGCAGGGACAGGGTTTTGGGGACGGAACCATGCGACTGGGGAAGGGAAATGGGTTTGGCTGGCCAGGCTGGGCCTTTTCCAGCTCCTCTGGAGCAATGCCGGGCAGTAGGCGGACAAGCTTGAGTCTGACTCCCGCGCTGCCTGCTGCTATATATATATCTCCCTGTATAACAAGGGTGTTTTTCCCGAACAGACACACTTGGACTTGGAGGAAGGCTGGTGGCCAAACACAGTTTCCAGCCATCCCCTCCCTACACCCCCTGCCCAGAACTGCTCACTTTCTTGCTCAGAAAACAAACAAACAAGCAAACAAAATGAGTCTCTGAGAGCCTGCGGGGCTTCACGAGATATTCAGAGCTGAGGGTAAAAGGGGTCAGCCAGCGGGGGTGACTTACTGCTTTCCTAGCTCTGGGGGCACTTCCTTGGGGCACCCTTCCTGCCCTATGTTTTTGTTCTCTCCCCTGATCTCTCTCCCTTTTCTTTGCTCCATCTTTCCATTCGTCTTGTCTTCATTTCCTGTTGCATTCCCGTCTTCTCCCCTTCTTTTGCTACATCCTCCCCGTCTCCATCGTCTTGCCACCCCTCCCAGTTCTCCCACCCCTTCAGTCCCTCTCTTGCCACCCTCTCCGAACTTTTCCTTCTATTCCGAAACATCTCTCCCCTCAACAAGCCCTACACGCACAGGAATAAAAACTTTCAGGACTTACCTCTTAAGAAGTGGAGCTTGTTTTTTTTGGCCTCTAGCAGAAAAGTTTGGAGACGCTCCCGAAGTGCCCCTTCGGCCTGCTCCGAGGGCTATCAGTGCCGCATCCCTGAGGAGGGGATGAGGGGAGGCATACCCCCCCTTTTCCCACGGCTTTCCCCCCAACACAGGCTGCCCAGGCTGCTCTTTTGGCTGCTGTGCATAACACACTGGTGCCAGTGGAGAGAGGGAGTGAGGCTGGCGGGGAGGGGATGAGGGAAGGAGGGGGCGGGCTGCAGCGCCGCTGAACCAATCCTCGCTAACCCTAATCACTCTTTGCCTCAGCAGCGAGACCAGAGAAAATGAGATTTATTCCAACTATCCAGGACAGAAAACTTCAGGAACTTCTGTGCCTCCCCCTTCTTCCCTAGTACCATTTCCTTTCCTGTGGGATCAGACTCTAAGTCGCCTGTGAAGAAGCCTAGATTCACTGAATTTGTGGGAAGGGGAAAGCCCAGCTCTTCAGCAGACCTGATTAAGGAAACTTGTCTGGGGGACAAAAGAAAGGAATTTGTCCCCTGTGTGTGAAAGCCCTCATGTGTCACCTGTGTCATCCCAGCCCCTGATGAATGCCAAGTCCTCTATGCACTCAATACAGTGCCACCAACCAGGAATGAGGAGAGGGGCCCTTGGTCTGGGGGTCTGACTCATGTCAGGACCTGTGGGAAGAGTTGGTTTGAGTGTTGGCTGGTTAAGAGCCTCACTGAATCTGCGTGGGCCAGGACAAGTGTGACAGGGCTAGGACAAGCATTACAGAGTCAGGACAAGCGTTATGTCAGCAGTGCTATTCAGGGCCAGGGTGAGGAGGTACTGCGTAACGTCAAGGAGAGGGGCTGCTTTACAGCACTGGGGCGAGTTTCTGCCAATGCGAGACACACTGCATCTCTCTGGCATTGTGCTTTGATGCTTTGCCCCTTGATGGTCACAGAGTAAAAGACCCCACCGGTCCTGCTGAGGGGCAGTCTCCTAGGGGATACAATGGCCCTGGTCCTGCTGGTGACCCCCATGTCTTTCAGGTGAGTCTCAGTGGTTCTGCTGGGAAGTGCTTCACCCAGACACAAGCGCATATTCACAGCCCTGTGGAGAAGAAGGGAGGCGTCTCAGCTGGAGAAGGCGAGATGAGACTTGTTAGGCAGGGCTAAGCAGGGCCTGGCTGAAAGGATGACAAGATGTCTGCAGAAGAGATGTCAAAATGGAGCCTGCCCTCTCTAGAGGCTCCGGTGGCCCATACTGGGGTGGCCAGCCAATATGCTGCGTTGGACCGGGCAGGAGGGGCACCATGTGTTAGCACATCCAGCTCGCTAACTTAAGCTCGCTTCTGCAGGGGAGGAGACCATGGCCTCTACCTTCTCCCAGGACCACTGCCCAGCCATCACTTGGGGAAGGACTGCTTTTACTGTAACCTTTCCTGAGACTCTTCCTTTTTTTTCTTTTTCAGGGTTACCTTTCCTAGTAAATAATCCCAGAACAGGATTCTGTAGTGCATTTTGCTTGAGAAAATTAGGAGAAACTTTGTGTTGAAGACAGGCTCAGTACTTTGCACAGGGTGCAGGCAGACAGATGTGATACCCTAGCTATTCCTTAGAGGTTTGTCAGGCAGTAGTAGGTTTTTGACATGTGTTGACCTCAGCCTTGGGCCCTTCCTCTATAAAATGGGATAGTTAAGTTTTCTGCTTTCTTTTGCTGAGACCAGATGCCTTGGGAATGTCATTATCAGCACAAGAGTTACGTGTTTTGGGGGTACTTCTAGTGGGGCTATGCCTCTGAAGGGGAGAGGAGCTCAGTCCTGAGGGGCCTGGGCCATGCTAGCAGTGGGGAAGGGAGAATGTGACATAACCTATATCTTCCCTCCTCGCTGGAGCTATATTAGTCCTCTCTCCCCACGTGCCCACTCAGGAAAACAGCCAGGGTGGTGGAAGAGATGTGGAAAAAACCTTCATGCCTCCTCTTTCCTCAAGCCTGCCAGGGCATCTACCAGCCAAAGGGGCTCCACCTCTCTCTGTTGAGGCTGGTCCCTGCAGACAGATGGGTACCTCTGCCCTCCACCCCCTTCCTGGTTCCCTGCAGCGATGGCTGCAGCAAGGAGTGGAGTCCAGGCGACGGCAGTCTCCTCCGCGGGGGAATGCAGAACAAATCTCTTCCAGATGGGGCAGGGGCCACGCTCCGTTCTGTGAGGGGCGGTCAGCTCTCCACCCCCTCATTCTCCTTGCTCTCTCATCCTGCATCAAAGCATCTGTGAGCTCTGGGCTAGGATGTGCTCCACTTCTATTTCTAGGAAAATGGCTGGAAATCCCCCTCTTCTGCACCCCTCCTCGCAGCCATACCACTGCAGCTGTGATTTTGTCCTTTTCAGGCTGGCAATGAAGTGCTTTTTCCAGACTTTAGAGACCTCCAGAGTACATGCTGGCTCTGGGACTCAGTACTCATCCTGATCTTCGAATGCCAGGGTACACATACAGGTTTCAGATCCACTACATACTAACATAAATTGCAGCCTAAGATGGGTTGCAACCTCCCTAGACTCCTTCATTTCAGATACAGTTTTCTGGGAAGTGATTGCTCATAATGCTGCCTTACAACCTTCCTCCATGCTGTTTATCTGCCTTGGCTGCTGGGCTTTCCACCTCTAGTACATGCAATGGATCTGGACAGTGCCATGGAGTTACCATTAACAGCTGCGAGTGCCCTGGGCAGAAACTAAATCCTGGATCCATCCGATCCCCATCCCCATCGGGTGCTTGGATACTGCATTTACTCTTAGTAGCCCCTGCCTTTCATCTCTCTCTAACCTCCGGCCCCAGGCAGTTGTTCCAGTTTAGTCCTAATAGAGACTCTGGCTATCAGGCTTATCAAAGGAGAAGCCAAGTTGTCTTGCAGCTTTCAAGGGTGACATTGTTATTTGCTTTGATTCCTACAGCATCAAAGATCAGCTTGGGTAAATTGCCCCCTCTTCCCAGCACTTCCCCCTCAGGCATGAGGCCAAAGCCTTGTGTGCCTTAGTTGTCACTGAGTACAACAGGGAAGGAGAGAGGGAAAGGGAGAGAGAAGGAGAAAGGGAGCTACTAGAGAGCTGAGGCCTCTGCCCTGTATCTCCAGGTGCAGGTGAAGGAGGGAACAACGGACCATCAGGTCATGAAGATGTGCCTTGCTCATTTTGCTTTGGGTTCCCCTCCTGCTTGCAAGCCTGAGGGATTGCAGAGTGATGGATGAAGGAATGGGGTGCAGGACTCCTTTTGCAGAAGAAAATACTGTTTCCTTTCTCCTGTGCTTGAGATGGCTGAGGGTAGGTCATGGGGGAACCCTGCTTGGCAACAAGGTACAAGTCCATGGCTTTCTGTTCCTTGCCAAGCAATGACTGTCAGAGAGTGCTATAAATGTCACCACGCGGCCCCACAGACCTTGATGTTCTGCTTTCTTTCCCCTCTCCCTGTTTCTCTTGGCTATGCTTCTGGTCCCATAAAGGACTTGTCTCAGTTGCCTTTGGCCCACTTTGGTATGGCTGGTTGTTCACACCCCCTCAGAGAGGACTGCAGAGGGGAGTTACAAGGTCCATCAAGGATGGAACTGATGGCACTATTGGGGGTAGCTGGAGAGAAGCAGGGAAGGGAACGGTTTCCCCCCCCCAAAAAAAAAACGGTGCTGGAAGGGTCTGCCTGCAGTTCTTTCACAACCACGATTTGGCCCACACAAAAGCATCCCCAGAAGGGAGCTCTCCCAGAGCAGCGTCCCTACACGGCTCCTGGGGAAGGAGAGCTGGAGGGGAGGGGAAGCAGCAGCAGCAGGGAGAGTGGGGAAGCGGGAAGGGGTGTCTCGCTCAGCACACAAGAAGCAGATATCCTGTTGCTGCCCAGGGTCTCCGGCTCATATTTCCTCATTAACTGGGAGCGCCGCTCGTTTGCGGGTGACTTCCAGATGTTTCCATTCTCCTCACAGTGGCTGCGAGGGTGCATACCACACGGGCTGGGAATTACTGCAGCCAGTGGGATGTAGGCAGCCCCCTGCCACGAGGGGAGGGATGGAAACGCCCCCCTGCTCCACCACGCAACATAGCGTGGCCCCATCCAGATCTGTCCTACCCTACTGCTCTCATATTCCTCTTGCTCACTCCCAGCTCGCGGCCCTTGGCTGCTGCCTCCAGTGTGCAGCTCCCTGCACTAGAGCTGAGCTTTAGGCAGAGCTGGTTTTAAGGGAAAATAAGCAAGCTGGGGTGGTGGCAGGAGGTAAGTTCCCAGAAGACTGCTATGTCATGGACAAGCCCTCCATGGTGTAGGTATGAGAAGTCCACTTTAATTCTGCCCAGTGCTTCCCCAGAATGATACTTGCTCCAGCTTTTGGGGGACTCAGATCACTTTTGCCCTGATTTTCTTCCACCAGGATGATATCTCTGCCTGCAGCATCCCACAGGGTAGATTATGTGGGGCCATATTCAGCCCATTCTCTAGGTTGCGATGCAGGCCCCCCACTCTATACTCACAGCCTCTGCATCGGGCCATAGACGGGGAAATGAAAAATGAGACCTGTGTTGTTCCCTGCAGTCTTGTCTTGCAGTGTCCTTGCTGTGAAGGAAAACATGTTATACTGCAGTGAGCACCACTGTGCAGGCAGCAGGATCAGGTCAGACCCACTGACACGAGAGGGGCTGGGTTGAGTTTCTACGAGCACATTTCTCATTTCGCCACCAATTTTTACAGCTCCCCTCCCTTGAAGTAGTGGGAGGCCAAAGAGATGGTTTTGACCAGGCCCTGCTTGTGGGGTTAGCCAAAGGGGGGGGGGGGGGGGGGAGAAGGGGATGCTTTTCTCCAGGGAGCTGGCCTGGAAAGTCAAAACCTCAGGGTTTGCCAAAGCCTGGGAGGAGGCAGGGATGAATTCCCAAGCCTGCTGGCTCACTGCCTCACTGCCCATCTCCTATCCCAAATGTTTTAATCTTTTCAATTCCTCCGCACAGCCTCCTCCCCTGGGTTTCTCCTTGTATGCTATTCCTGTTTGCAGACTCCATGGATATGTGCTGCCTTACATGTGGTGATGTGTGTTGTGGGAGAGAGGATGGAATGAGAGAGAGCAGGCTTTGAGGGGAGGGCTCAGGGAAGACCCAGATCCATGCTCTACCTCTTAAATTCTCCTGTCACAGAAGACAGGGAAGAGGTGATTGGGGCATTCCTGGGAAAGAAGGCGGGAAGTTGCATAACACAGAAACAATCCAGGAACAGCTGCCTGTGGCCTGGAAACTCATCTATGATTCCAGGTGTTTGAAAAGGCTATATATATATATCTATTATATATACATAATATATGTATGTATATTACTTCTTGAAACCCCCCCAAATGCCACTTAATTCTCTGGTTCCTCATCACAGACCTTAAAGAGATGTAGGAGGTGATGAACTCAGATATCAGTTTTCCTTCTTGCAGGAGCCTGTGGCAAAGCACATCTGTGTAGGTGTGTGGGGGTATTGTGCCCTCCCCAGATATGTTCCCTCAGTAAGATAAGGAGGGGAAGCACTTCTACAGAGAGTAAAGTTTTCTGTGCTGGCTGGGTGGGTGGAGCTGGAATGGAGATTAGGGGGTAGGAAAAAAAGGGGATGGCAAAGATAGGAGGGATGCTCCATGGAGCACAGAGAAAGGGAATTAGGAGCAGGAAACCAGGAGGGGCTCAGGAAGGGCAGAGGATGCAGGGGATGAAGAGTGCCTGGGCTGAGGGAGGAGGGGGAAAGGACAGGCTGAGGGAGCAGCCTGGAGGGCAGAGAGACTGGAACAAAGAGGACAATAGCAGGGCTGGAGAGATAACAGGGTAAGAGTCTGCAGGTAAGACTGGGGAGAAGGGATGTCTGTCTAGGGGCAAGCGGAGGGAAGAAGAATCCTTTCGGAGAAAGAAGGAAATGTGTGACAAGATTGGGGCAGGGGTTTTGAGGAAAAGAGAACCCGAGGGTCCTGAGAGAAGGGAATAGGTTCCAGCATTGGTGTGATGTGGGAGACAGAACCATCAAGGGATGGAGAGGCATGTCCATGGAGCAGAAGGGAAGTGGGGACAAGGAAGGGTGCAATGTGAGGAAACATGGTGGTTTTGTGGGGAGATAGAAAACAAGGGATGGACATGAAGAGAGGAATGATCCATGGGAAGGGAGAGGGACCTCTCTGTGTGACGCTTTTGTGTGGGTCAAGGGGAAGAGGTAAATGACAAGGGAGTGGTTCGAAAGAGGGCCTGGACAACTCTTTTATCTTAATGATTTTGCCTGTCCATCCAGCCTGTGTATTTTTGGCCCACGGAAGGAAGGGGGTGGGATACAGTGGCAGCTAAAAATAGGGGTGTCCCTGCCCATTCCCCCAAGGAGGGCATCCGTCTGTCTGTCTGCCTGTGGGGTTGCTGCGGGATCTGGAGGAGGGGAGCAGACCCAGCCTCCTCCCCAAAGCGTCTGGCTCTGCTTTTGTTTGTCTCTCAGCCCTACGGGGACAGGAAGAGGCCGCAGGGTTGGGAAACAATGGCTCATTCTCTCAGAGTCAGCGCCTGGCGAGGAGCGATAGGGGATGCGGGCCCACGGCCAGAAGGCGGGCACAGCCTCTGAGCACCTTGCCGCGGCCGGAGGAGCTCAACTCCAAAGACATGAAGGGGGAAAGGCTAGGATGACCAGTGGGACATGTGGAGGCCTTCCCTCAGACTATCCCTCTTTCATGCTGCTCCCCTGGCTCCAAAACCAGCTTCTGCATCAGTGTAAGGAGACATCTCCTGCTCCCCTCCCTCCATCGTATGGACACATGGAGGAGATGAGGGAGGCAAGCAGGCAACCCAGCAAGTGGTGAAGGCATCTCCAACCCATCACAGGGAAACCTCTCCCTTCTCAGCCTCTCCTTGAGCCATCTGGTACACTGTGAAACCTGCAGAGATGGTGCCAGACAGGATTTGGCATCCTGCAGTGGAAATGCCTGCAGCTGGAGCCAGTGACGTATTTCCATGGTCAGCACTGGAAGGTGCAGCATGCCTCTCTGTCCCAGCTATTTCCATGCTTGTCAAGGCAGTGCCAGTGCTGGTAGCAGAAAAGAGATTTATTTCCCTGCTCTCTGGGAGATGGACAAGGGGCAAGATGCTTAGGGGTGGGGGGGTGATAAATCCTCTTCTCCTACCTCTTTCTTCTCCAGACTCCCTTTCCTTCTTATAGCACTCTCTCTCCTAGGGACTCTTTGCTCTTGGGGTGTGAGATTTGACAGCCCAGTGCCAGAATTGCCTAAGGCTGTTTATCTCCCAGAGTGATACTTCTCCAGACATGCTATGGTAGGTGTAAGAGGACACAGTGTTAGCACCTGAGGTAGGGGAGAGGTTAGCAGATATTTTGCAGGGGTTGTATGGAAGGAGAGGAAAGAAGAACCTCCCCGTCTCCGGACCCCTTTTCAAGGTCTCTGATGCTTGGAACTGAATGCTTGCCACGGCTCCTCTTGTTTACTCAGCCGGAGAGCTGACACATCCAAGGTCTCTGCTGACTCTACTTTCCCACATGCTGCTGGCGGGCGCATTCCAGGGCAGAGTGGAAATCAGCACAGAGGCATGCAAGAGGTTTTGATCCGGGATACCATCCTCTCCTCCCCCTTCCTGTGTTTCTGGCATCCGGCATCTAGTGCCAGGCAGCAAAGACGGGGCATCACATCTGGCTGATGTCCTGGGGTTTTACAAGCCAAGGCTGGCACAGATCCCAGTGGGAAACCATGGACCAGGACCCAGGGACAGCGATCTGCTTTTCAAGCTGAATGCCTGCAGCAAGGCTCAGTCGATGTCCTTGCTTCCTTCAGGAGGTCTCAGTCTGGGATTGCCTGCTCCCTGGGACAATGCTTGGGAGATCCATGTTTTTTGCTTGTGCCCTAGTGTGCAGTGGAGCACGGAATGCCTCTTCTGGCTTAGTCCTCTCTAAAGAAATCTGGGGGAAGGCGGTAATACTACGCCACCCTGCCAGAAGGGAGTCCCAGTCTTTTCCTTTTAAGATGGGCATCCATCCCTGCTGCTGTGCTCAGCTTGCTGAGGGTTAACAGTGCTGGTCTCTGCAAAGGCAACTGAGCTGGAGCTGTCTCAGGGGAGGAAGAGCTGCACCCCTTGCTTGCGGGCACCCTCTGTGGCTACTCTGGTCCTGCACGCACGCCATCCTGGGCAGCAGCCCCAGCCCCAAGTGAATGCCTTTGGTTTTAGGAGGGAATACCACAGAACTTTTAAAAATAAGCACTGAGAACTAAAGAAGGGTTTGGAGAGCTGGCTGCAGGGCCAGAGCAGTCCTCACCCTGTCATTTTGGCCACGCTCCCCTCCAGCAGACGCCTGGAAGCTCTCTGTTCCAGCGCTGTTCGCACTTCTCCCTGAGTAGCTGGCATATTTGTCTCCTCAGAGCAGTGGGGATCACGGGGGACCTTGAATTCCTCGGAAAGGGCTACTGTGATTTTTTTTGTTCCCCCACACTGTCCCACAGAGGCCCCTTTACGCTCAGCCACAGTGTATGGATGAAGGGGCCTAGTCTCTCTCCTTGGCTGCCACAGGAAACGCGGAGCCTGAAGGTCAGGGGCCAGGCGGCAGCTCCTCCCTTGGGGGCCAAGCAGGCAAACACAAGGGCTTGTATCACGCCAGCACACGCAGTAGAGTAGAGGGGGAGGCAGAGCCACAGAGCCGGGGGGAGAAGGCCAGGCTTTTCCTGTTTATGTGACTAACAGACCCCCAAGAAAGGGAAAGCAGTTGGAAAGCTCATTGCTCTTGGGCAGGCTCCAGTTCGGGTCTGTCTGCGTCCCTTAGTCTGAGGATCATATCTCTGGGGCAGGGCTAGAGCCTTTCCCAGGGGAAATGGACATCCAAATCCCAGGGGGGATGCAGCTGCACTGCAGAAATTTGGGTTACGTTTCTAGGGCTTGCAAAGGTCTGATCTAGTGGTGATGGGGTTGATATCCTGAGAAGGGAGACATGGCTCTTGCTGCCCCACAGCCTTTGATTCCTCCCATGCTTTTTTTTTTTTTTTTTTTTGGCTTAGAGAGAGCTCGTCTCTGGCCTTGGCTGATGCTGGTCTCTGCGGGATGGTCTGAGGGTCCACTGTGGTGGGGTGGGGAGGACTGGGGAGGTAGCTGGGTATAGTGGCTTTGGTACACGAATGAGATGCTCTGAGAATGCCAGAAGCGGAGAAGTGCTTAGGGAAAGTGTAACACTACTTTTGTTCGTGAGGCCTCCAGCACAGAGCCTGTGCAACAGACAGAAGAGCTGCAAGACCTCCTGAGTTATCTAGGGCCACATCATGCAAGGTGTCTGGGGTGGCCATGGCGATATGTGGAGAGAGAAATAAAGTCTGGGGTGTTATGCTCTTTCCCTCAGTTCTTGGCATCTAGCTGCTCTTGCTTAGGGCACATCTGTACTGAGTTTGTCTGGTCTCAGCTTTCATTCCCCCTGTAGACCTTGGCCCTGCTGTTGAGCTCTACTGATGTGTGCTAAGTGGTGGTGTGTGCAGATCAGCCTCTGACACAGGTCCTGGAGAGTGCTTCTCATCAGGCAGTGTTAATGGGAGCAGAGGGGAGTTACAGCCCCTTTGCTGACCTCCAGGGAAGTCTGGGTCAGGTTCCTTGTGGTAGTGATGGTAGTGTGTGGTAGTCCTGGATGCAAAGAGCTGAACCTGGTGCAGGTCAGTGTCTTTGGAGTGGGAAGACTTAGGGAGGACTTCAGATGCAAGGGGCAAAGACCCCCAGCAGATCTACATTGCAGAAACAGGCACAGCCCCTGGCGCTTCCCCAGCTCCCTCCTTCCTCAAGGGATAGGATGGTGGGCCAGTGCCATCCCATGGCTCTGGAGGAGTGTTACAAGTGTTCGTAGCAATTGGTCATTCCTTGCCTTCTCCAGGCAGGCTTTGGCCCCTTGGTATGAACTCAGCCCTTTCCTATGCTCCGAGCAAAGGGAAGGTCCTGGCCAGATGATACCCAAGCAAAGTCTTGGGGTGTCTGCGTCTCCTGCAGTTAGTTGTATTGCTCATCTGCCTAAGGCAGTCAGATATTCCTGGGGCTAGGAAACTGCAACCAAGCTGGAGATTGTTGCCCAAACCATGCTCTACAAGATCAGGTGCACAGGTGAATGAGGGTCTCCCCTCTGACAGTTGCTGCTGAAGCTATGTTGGGTAGCAGGGTGAAAAGCCAACACACTCTTGCATATACATCAGCAGCTCCTGCCCTCAAAGCTCCAGTGTGAATCTTTCTGTGCACCTTTTCTAGCAGAAGACAATTTTGGGGATCTTAATTTACATTGTCTATGCAAGGGCTGTTGATTTATAGGGAAACTTTGTTGGTGGTCTGAAAGAGCAGCATCTTCTTTGCCTGACACAGGAACCTCACCCTTTTCTCTGGTATGGCACATATTCAGTGTCGTGGGTGTTAGGAGACAGTGTCACTCCCTCCTGCCACTTGTCCATCAACATCTGGCCAGTTACAGAGATTCAGGCTGCCCTGCTACCCATTAATACCCTGCTACTCTTGTGTTATCTGCATACCATTGCAGGAGAGGAACCATAAGAGGCTTAGCCTTTTGGAGGCAAGTCATTCTGCTGAATTCAAACAGCTCACAGTCAGTTTGTTCCCCCATATGACAGTGTCTGAACTGTTGCTGGTGATTCGGTCAGTATAGGTGCCTTTGCCTTCAGAAGCCCTGCAAAGAGAAGTTGGCCTTCTGGTATGTCTTCAACCTTGTCCTAAGCTAGACCTCACATGAGATGGTGGGAACATGTTTGATAAAGAAAACTGGCTAACCAGTTGGGCCATTAATGATCCTCTGCTCTCTCTGGACAAGAAGATGACTTTCACCTCTGGAAACTTGACACCCCACAAGCCTAGAAATGAAAAGATGTCTTGTCCTGCTGGAGGGAGGACTGGGAGTGTCTTATTTGCTCTAACTAGGTGGCTGTCCCCCTAGCTGATAAAGGGGTTGTGAGTCTCAGATAGAAAGAGCCTCTCCCCACCCATTGGAAAAGGTCTAAGATGAGATGGAAAGGAGGAGGAAAGTGGTAACACCTAACAGAGAAGAGATGCTACACATGCTGGCAGAGAAGCACGTGTAGGAGTGCAGAGGAAAAGCTGGATGCTACAGAGCATATAGACATATTGATTTCTGTTCTGCACAGCGCAATTTAGCCTGTCTGACTTCTAACACAGATTGATCATCCTGCTCATTTAGCCTCATTCACCCTCCTCTGGCTGAGGTTAGCAACTTGCTTTTATTCCAACAGTCTGCATTCGTGGCAGACCTCATTCGCAGTGACACACCTTAGCCTTGGGGAGCAGAACTAGTAGTCAGGGGAATACAGATAGTCCATTTCTATCTGTTGGTTACAGAGCAGATCATCGTCTGCTGCAAATCACATGAGTGACAGGAAAACTAGCAGTAGCAACAAGCCTGGAGTGGATGGGGCACCTGTAGTGTCCCTACAGGACTTCAGGCAAGGAATAAGGTTTGAAATTCAGAATGTCTACAGGATGCTAACTAGGAACTTCATCATTTTTAAGATCATTTTTCAGGATAGTACAGAGATTAATTGTGATTAATTGAGGTTATTTGTGATTAATGCTTTGAACATTTGTTTACATGGAAACCTACCCTGAAGTTATTTCCTGAGAGGTGCAAAACATTACCTAATTCATAGTGGTTTGGTATCCCAAGGTGTTGCAAAGGGGCTCTGTGCAGCATGCAACAACTGGCTGAGGTTGATGTGGTCACATTGACCTCTGGTGGCTGCAGCCTCAGCATGCAAGGAAAGTGCTGAGGGAAATGGGGTGGGTTTGATGAGCTGTTGCCTGCTGGAATTAGTATGCAGCTCGATTCACTCCTTCTTTTCCCGTTGGTTTGCCTCAGGGACAGCCATTTCTTCTCTGCACAAAGCAGGTGTGATTTAGCCCTCTTTGCCTGTACTTCTTCAATCCATTCATTTCTCCTTCTCAGCAGCAACATGGGAGTCTCAGTTGGGAGTGTTTTTTTTTTTCTTTTTTTTTTTTTTTTTCTGGACAGAGATAAAAAATGTGGACAATGTCTCACAAGCTGAATGCTTTAAAGAAAATGTAAATGAGAGCAAGGCTAAGGTGGGGGCCAGGTGTGAGGAGACCTCTGGTTGCAGCCCTGTTCATGTGGAGTGTCCTTGCAGCAGGCAGCATGGCGGTTCTGGAGTGAGGAAACCTGTTTTAGTGACTCAAATCCCAGGAGCCTGCTCTAATTCAGCTCTTACTTGCCACCCTGCATACCTTGAAGCCCTAATGAGTACAGAGATGTGTTGCCAATCCTTTACCAAAAGGTTCTCACCTGCTTTTGCCTCCTTTAGCTCGGGGCAATGGGTGTGTGCCTGTGAGGAGGAGGAATGCTGAAGGAAGCACTCACTTGTTTTCCTCTCTCCGTATACAGATACACGCATTTCCTTCCTGCAGGGAAGGCCACCCCCTCCTTTTTGGAGGGGCTTGTTCCTCCTCCCTTTGTGTAGCCATCTACTCCAACAGGAAGGGAACTAAAAGCTGTCAGTGTGCTGTGGCAATCTTACCCAAAAATCTTGTTTGTGAAAAGCGCAGGGGAGAGTAGTAGATAGTCAAAGCCCTTACAAATGTTGTTTATATAACACTGAGTCTGATGAGTGTCACTAGGAAAAATAGAAGCGTTTTTTTCTGCAAGTTAACTAATCTGGTGTGAACTGGTGTATAGCTGATTAGACCAGGTTAGACTCAGTAATTCTGATTCAGGGTGTTTTTCAAGTTTTCAACATTTGTTTTTGTTCCACACAGGAAGAAGACCTGTTGAGAGTATTTGTGACACAGAATTGTGTTAGGACATCTACTTGGGGTAGGAAATTTCAGGAGCGCTATTTTGGGATCTCTTGCCCGACCTGATTAGAGAGATGACCCCAGACCATAAACCATACCCTAAAACTTCACTGGAAGCTGCAAGTCTTTGAAATCACTGGGATGTGAGGAAAAAAAAAAGATAGAAACAAACAAGAAGGACAAAACAAGGAATAGTTTATTTCAAATATTCTGATCATCTTAACTTTCAGACACTGTGTAGGTAGGACATTTCAGGGCAGGTTTGTAATAATACTGATGTTCCTATAACTTTGGAAGGTTTTTAAAAAACATCTAAGCTTACTATCTGTAACTGCAGGCTGAGCTTCATACTGACTGAATTTTAGTCACACAATCCAGAATTTAATTAATATCTTCACTACCTCAAACCTTTCCATAGCTGTTTCCAAAAGCTGGGAAGTGATGCGGGGCTGTAGCATGCCCAGTCCTGCGCTCTGAAGCCCAGACTACCTGGCTCGCTCTCCTCTAAGGGGTCCCCATAACCTCTTGCAGCTGCCGCCTACAGCACGATGGGTTGGATCTGCGTGGCAAAGCTCAGGCTGAAGACCCACTTGCCTGTCACACTTTGTGGGTCCTGTGTGCTAAGCCCTTCCTGTCACATTGGAAACAATGCATGCCTCACCGTTTGCTGACCTATCATGGATTTCCTGTGCAAGACAGCGCGGCTTGGAAAGTTTTACCAATGCAACTATTTTGGCAAGGAATAAAAAAAAAAAAAGAAAAAAAAAGAAAAAAAAACACACACCCACCCAGACACCCTAGTGCACAATGTCTTTCCTAGTGTGAAGTCAGCTGTGCCAGAACAAAAGTAGCTGCTACCAATACAGCTATTTCTGAAATATGATATTGGCCGTAAGCATGTTCAGTCTGGTAGGACTGTGTATCTCAGACAAATTGTAGGTGTCTTGTACAACTGCAGCTGTCCTGCAAAGGGCAAGCTCTTCATCTCTTTGTGCTTCTGTACCCTAGCTGAAAGCCAGGGACAAATTATTTCCTTCCTCTCAGAAGTTGCCTGATATATTGCGAATCGCAGGCTACCCGAAAGCCCTGCGGGGTGCTCTGCCTTTCCCTGGGGGTGCCCTACAAACCGCTGGTGAGCATTCGTTCTCAGCTTCCCTCTGTGAATGAGAGCAGCTGATGACACTTGATGTGGGCACCGATGCTGTCTGTGATGTCTGGGCGGATGCTGGGTGCTCTGAGTCACAAGCACCACAGCCTTTGCCCATGGGATCAGGGCGTGTGGAGGGGGGGGTCTTTCTTTACATAGGTTTTGCATCCTTCTCCTGGGTGAATGATGCTGTAATCAACCCTTTTGGGGGCTTTCATCTTGACTATGAAGATTTTATCTTGTGTCACCACTGAGTATCTTGTTAAGAGAACCTTGTCGCGAGAGAGACCTGGGCTGCTTGCGAGAGCATAACTAGCAGGCAGAAATTCACGTGGCTTGAGTCAGTCCCGTTCCCCCGCAGGCAGCCTTGCTTGTACTTGCTCCTGATCACTCATTAGCAACTGGACGGCTCTGGCTGGAGGTAAGGGCAGGAGCCTGGAGCGCCGTCCTGCCCGGAGAGCGCAGCTCGCAGCCTTTGCTCGGCACGCAGCCCTTGGGAAGGAGCTGAGCAGCGCCGGATTTGCAAGGGAGGGCAAGGCGGCAGTTTGGACCCCTTGCAGGGAGAGTGAGTCAGCAGCAAATATCCATACACCCGCAGTGGTGTCAACCAGCGCTGGTGGGACGGTTGCCATGCAAAATGAGGTGGTGTTTGCTGAGAGCCCTGCGTGTGCGTGTGTGCCTGGTGTTTGCTCAACACTTGAGCATTTATAGCAACAAAGAGGCTACATATTTCTGTGATGTACAGAGGAAGGTTTGGGGACATAGCAGATAAAGTAGATGAATGGAGGCTGATTTATCACAGTCTCCAGATGGCGGTTGAGCCTGATGATGGAAAAAAAACAAAAAAAAACCCAAAAAACAAAAAAACAAAAAAACTCAAAAAAAAAAAAACCCCAGCAAAAGCAGAGGGTCTTGCTAAAGCCTCTTTTCCCTCAAGACTGCCATACCTAAGCCAGCTTAGGAGTTCAGTGGGGTCCAGAGGAGAAACAAACTTGGGGGCTGATTTAGGGTGCAGTGGGAATCCTGTGACTCCTTTCCTCTCTCCTGGGGGTAGCACTGGTCTCTGTGAGAGTAGCTCTCCATCTCAAAGAGAATCTAACCCTCAACTTTCACCCCTTTCTTCCTAGGAAAAGGCTGTAGTTGGGACCTATCCCAAACTCTCAGTTCATACCTCAAGAGTGTTTCATGCTCTCGCCTCCTACACTCCCTTTCATCACTTTTTTTTTTTTTTTTTTTTTTTTTGAGGGGGATGAGAGTAAAGTTTCCATGCAGAGGCAAGGTAGGGAAGGAATCCCCTTTCAGGGACATGGGGAATCCCATTCCCACTAGGCCCAGAGAACATTTTAGCAGGGGCAGCAGCAATGTAGCCATTCATGTCATGTCACAGCCTGTAGCGGCCAGGGCCCAGCACGGAGGCACAACACTTTAAGCCATCTGAGCCACGCTGTCTAGTTAGAACAGGAACAGAGCTACCAAGGCACCAATTCTGCCCAGTCTCTGGGCCCCTGCCCAGCCTGATGTTTCATTAGGGACCTTTTGCTAAGAGCTTGTGCCAGGGGGACATACCTATGAAGTCTGAGATGTAATGAAAGTGTAAGTGATGACAGTGAAATGAGATTGCTAGAGGAAATGGATAAAACTTAAGCCTTAGAGGGGGCAGTATGTGATGTTACATGAACTGAGACACTGTGCCTAATATTGCCCTCCATCTCCCCCAGACCTCTTCTAGTCTCAGGGGCACAGCACAGGTTTGGGCAGTCGGGTGCACAGCACGGGTGGAGGTTATCCTCTATGGGCTCTTTGGGTTTCTGTGTGGATGAAAATGTGCTCTTGGGACAACACTGGCTGTTCAGGCTGGGGAAGAAGGAAAGTTTCCCTGCATCTGCCTCTGCTGCCAGGGAACATCAGCAGGGGTGGACCAGCAGGAGACTTCTGCGCAGGGATGCCTGCACAGCCAGATCCACCCGCACACACTGCTGAGGACCAAAAGTAAGGCCGTGGGGTCTCTTCCTGGCCTGGATCAGGTCTCTTGCAAACCACCCTCCTACCCCTTCTCCCCGTACTCAAACCCCCTTCCCTCCAGAAGCAGCCCACACCAGGGGTGGCCAGGCTACAATTTCTGAAGTCCCGGGAGCCAGGCAGCCGCTTTCCCAGCTGTGGAATGGTGAAGCCGGGTGAGTTTCAGCAGAGGGGTTGCTGGCGAGCCACATCCTTCCGCAGAGCAGCCGCGGGCCGCCGAGAGAGCAGACGGGGGACAGAGAGAAGACACAAAACCCCTCTCGCCCCTCGGCCGCGGGGCCCGGGGGCTGCCCCCGCCTCGCTCCGCGGGCCGCTCTGCCCCAGCGGGCCCGGGGCCGCCGCTCCGGTGAGTGTGGCCGAGGGGAGCGAGCGGGGCGGGGGCCGGGCCGCCCAGCGTAGCCCCGGGCTGCCGGCTCCCTCCCCTCGCAGCCGGGCGGAGGAAGGGAGGGAATCACAGAGGGAGGGAAGGAGGAGGGAGGAGGTAAAGGTGCAGCGGGGTGGGGAGGGCGCTTCACACACACCTGCGGCGCGGCCAGCATGGCAGGTAAGGCGGGAGCTCCGCGCCCGGCCCGGCTCGGTCCGGCTCGGCCCAGCCCGGCCCGGGGTGGGCCGCGCTCCTCTCTGCCGCGCGCGGGGCCCCGCCGCTCCCGCCGCCGCTTGGAGCCGCCTCCGGGCCGCGCGGCGCTGGCGGAGGCGGCGGCACCGGCACCGCTTGCTTTTTGTTTGGTTGTTGTTTTACGCGCGCTGAGTTTCGGGGGTGGGGGCAAGAGTTGTTCCTCTGCTGCTCCTCTTTCCCAAGCTACTCTCTGCTCCTCAGGGTTCAGCCTCCGGCCCGTCTTTCCCGAGAGTCGGGCTGTGCTTTCAGGCTCGCGTCAGGGGGAAGCAAAGGGGCAGCGACCGGGCGCCTTCCCTCACTGCCCGGGCCTGGCGGTTGGAGACGCGGGCACTGCCTCCTGTTCCCTCTGCCCCTCTCCCTGCCAAGCCTGCAGTGCCCAGAAGCTGCTTGCGCACTTTTCCCTGCCCCCTTTATTTTAATATATATATATATATTTATTATTATTTGAGAAATGCTTTGATTTAAACGCATAAATCTGCTGCCAAGGAGCAAAGCTCAAAATGGGAGGCAAAGTTTGGAATCCAGCACGCATTCCGTTACCTGTTGTTGCATCACACATTTTCATAATTGCTCTTCTAGCAAATGAGCGTGTCACAGATGAGAGACTTCTACCAAAAAAAACAAACAAAAACAACAACGACAGAAAAACAGATTCCATTCTTTTTCATCCTCCTTATCAGTAAGATGGTCCAGACCTGTACCAGTACTTAGGCTCCTTAAGCCCTTTGGTGCTGAGAAGAAGCTATCTGAGTTTTTTTTCTTTTTTTTTTTCTTTTTTTCTTTTTTTTTTTTTTTGGGGATGTGTGGACTCAGCCGTTCTCCCTTCCTTTTTTTCCTGCATGCCACAGACCCTGAACCATCTCTCTACTTGGAGGATTAACTTCTGCACAGCTCTCTTGGCCATACTCCTTACCACGCTATTTGGCTGCCTAAAATAGTGTGGTGTCATTCTCAGAACAGGGAGGGGAAGGGGAAGGAAAAAAAGAGCAGGAGAATTCTTTCTCTTTGCCTTCATGCAACAAGAAGGCGTTTGCTGCCACAGAGGTTGTTTGCACGGCAGGGGTAGGAAAGCTGGACTAGATGCCAGAAATGGAGTGGGATGTATTGGTGCAATTGGGGAGTAAAAATAGTTTCCAGATCTCAGAAGGTCTTTGCTGTGTTTTGGCTTGTGAGCTGAAAAGATTTGTGCTGCCCTGTGAAGCTTTATTTCTCAAGTGAAGATTGATTGGATGGTTTTGTAGATACCCAGCTGGGAAGAGTTCACCTTGTTTAATCACAGCCAGCATGACTTAATGGAGCAGGTTCATCACTGCTGTAAGGGTGTCCTTCATCCACTGGCTTCAGGGGATTTCTGTCTGTTTTAGCTGACAGGGAGATTGCCTTGTTGTTGAATATTGCCAGCGCCCCAGAGCAATGTGTGGGAGATGCAGGGAATTCCCATTTGGCTCCAGCACATGGAGCTAAGCTGCACTATGGCAGACTGCCCTGGAAAACATTAGTTTGGTTACTGGATCTTGAGGCATGCCCAGAGGAAATGGATCCCCAGAGAAACCCACCTGCCTAACACCAGTGTGAGGGAGCATGTCACGGGCTATAGAATCCCTCATTCTTGCAACAGGGATGAGGAAAAAAGGGAGGATGTTTGGTCTGGTGGATTTTTTTCCTAGGCTTCCTGCAGTATGTGATCCTATCTCCTATAGGTACCACTGTTTTCTGCCTCCTACGAATCTAAGGCCCTAGGCTAATGTGTCAGGATCCAGACAACCAGACTAGTAATTTAAATGGCTTCAGAAATATTTGGATTGTATTACAGAAGAACCAAAGCATTCATGGAGTCATACTGTGATTCATGTTCTCCCATGCCTTTTTCCCTGTGCTCCTCCATCTGTCCTCAGACTTTCTCTTTTTCCTTTTATTCTTCAAGCCCTGGAGAATGGCTCTGTCCAGACCTCCAGTCTCTCAGAGCAGGAGGAGGAAGAAGACACCCTCTGGGAGAAAATTGAGAGTGCACGGCACCAGCTGACCCGCTCCCTGAACCCAGCCAAGCTCACGCCATACCTGCGCCAGTGCCGGGTGATAGATGAGCAGGATGAGGAAGAGGTGCTGAACTCATGCCGATTCCCTTGCAAGAGCAACCGCACAGGTGGGGAAAGCACAGACTTGTACTAAGCTGGGCCTGGTTTTTAGGGAGGACCTGTTTTTGACAAAGAGTGGATACGCTTCAGCACGTGTTGTTGTGGCCTTACGGCTCCCTCCCACTGCAGTGCTACTTGGCTTTGTTGTTGGCTGGGATGCTGTGCAGCCAGACCTTCTCCTTCTCCTCTGTGGGGACTCCCTGTGTGCCTATATACAGGCAACTTTCCCACCTCAGTCCCATCTCCAACCTGTCCTTCCTGTGGAGGGAAGTAGACTTGGTAGAAGTGCTATTTTCTATCATAAGGTTGGGCTATGTCGTTGTTCCCTGGTTTACAGGGAGTTCATCCTACCCCTTTATCCCTTCTTCCAGGTTACCTGATGGACATCCTTCGGCGCCGTGGGAAACGAGGCTACGAAGCCTTCCTGGAATCCCTAGAGTTTTATTACCCAGAGCACTACACCCGGCTAACAGGGAAGGAGCCAGCCCAGCGCTGCTCTATGATCCTGGGTAGGAGCAGGTGCTCTTTCTCCCTTTAGTTGCTGGTTGTATTGGAGATGTCAGAAGTAAGTGTATGTATATGCTTCTGCATGAAAGCCTGGCTACCTGCTAAAAAAAGGTACCTGCTTTTGAGGAATCCTGACAATTTGTGCTCTGAATTTTGCTGGAGGGTGGTGGCATAGGTATGTGTACATGGGACCATGGTGTCATAAGCACCAGGATGAGGAAGGCTGCACGCCTCAGGAGGCTGTACCATCCTTGTTGGATATAGTGATGGACCAATATGTGGACTGTTCTTTGGGGGGGATTGCCCCCATCTAAGCAGCCAGGACATGATTCTCCTTTCGCTATCCCAGATGAGGAAGGCCCTGAGGGACTAACTCAGTTTCTGATGATGGAGGTGAAGAAGGTGAGGGCTCAACGGAAAGAGCACCTGCTGAAGGAACACCAACTCCAGGTGAAAAACCAGGCCTTGGAGCAAGAACAGGCTCGGCTGGAGCAGCGGCTGCAGGAACTCCTGAAGGTGCAAGAGCGTTGCCAACAGCTGAGGGAGGAGTGGGACTCCAATAGCCTGGAGCTGCTGAGGCTGAAGGATGAGAACTACATGATGGCCATGCGCTATGCCCAGCTCTGTGAGGAGAAGAACTTGGCTGTGCTGCGGAGCCGGGACCTGCAGCTAATGGTATGGCCCCAGGGAGTGTGGGGGCATGTCTTGTCAGCAAGTGAGGCAGGAGGCTGGGGGTTTGACAGTCACTGAGGAAATGGATGTGGTGGTGCAGATGAGAGGGATGTACGTGGATGTCTGTATGTGGTGGTGTTTGAGCATGAAGGAGCTCATCCACTGTACAGCTGAACATGTGTCAGAGTACATGGATGCATGCTGACTGGGTGGCTCTTGCTGGGGAGTGTGCTCCAAGCATGGCAGAGTGGCCAAGTCATGTGCATGGCACGTGAGACTTGTGTAGTTGGCTTTCACCTTTTCAAATACTGTTTTCAAGTATTTGGTGTGTTTGTGCAGCATTGCACTCTGATTTCACGTGCGCTGGATGCAACTGGTCAGCCTGAACTGTGATCTCCATTGAATGGGCCCCATCACAGGAAAGAGCTGGTGGTGACGTACAGTGACTGTAGATGTGTCATGTAGAGAAGCCTGAAACAACTGTTCAAAGGAGCTGTCAGGGTGACACCCTCTCCAAGGGTGGCCTTGTACTCTTTCCGCCTGGCCACTGTTACCGTGAGGTGCCCGATTTGTTTCTGCTTGTGTTTTCTACCCTGTCAGCCTAGGCTGAATTCTCTGCCGGTGGACACCTGTGTTGTGTCCCATCAGCACATACATGTGGTGGACAGCTAGTTCTTTCAGGCTGCACGTTATGGTGGTTGTGTTTCTTCCTTCCCTAGGAAAGGGCTTGCATTCACTTTTTTTTCTAGCGATGATCAGGATTGTGCGTCTGTCTGTACGTGAGGCTCTAGGTATGCCCATGCTGCATGGAGATGGCCAGCACTCCTTGCTATGCATAGGAGTGTTTTGGCCCAGCGTCCATCTCCACCACTTCGTCATCCCTCTGCCATTTCAGAGGCTCATGAGGTGTGCTTAGAGGAATTCATGACACTGCATTCCAGCTGCCAAGCTCTCACCTCCATTAAATGCACCCATTTCCTGTCTGGGCAAGGACGGCTCTACCTTGAGTCTATTTAAAACTCTTCCTCTGTTGCCTTGTGGTATTTCCCATGCCAGTCTGGGCCTGGGCTTCTTGCACAGCCCTGCAGGTACCTTTCATTCCTTCTCCCGGTTTGCCACCGCTGGAATCCCCTCCTACTTTTTTTTTTTTTTTTTTTTCCTTTTTTCTTTTGTGTACTTGCCAGTGGCAATTCTTCTGAGTCTTTTCTGAACAGAGAGGTGAATACCCTGTGGGTAGCTGTAGTGAGGAGAAATGCTACAAAGTCCCAGCCTGCCTTTCCTTCCTGACTGCTGCCACTCTAGGGTCTAGAAGTGACTAGTCCGAAACCTCATTCTGAATTCTTTGGCAGATCTGCAAAATTGATCCAGTCCCTGTATTCATTCTTGGGAATATTGACAGTGCTTATTAGTGCTTAGAGGCCTTATATTTTCTCCCAACCCCATATGCTGTCAAAGCTGTCATCGGGCTCTGAAGCTCATTTCCTAATTAGCCTTATCAGCAGGTCCTTGAGGATCCTGCCTTAACCTAAAAGTAATCACCTTCCATGTCCTGTGTCCAAGAAATGTCTAACCAATGAGCTTGTCCTGCTTCCAGCCCTCGAGCTTCTGGTTGCGGGCTGGATGCGTGCTGAGGATTCGGAGTGTTGACATAAGAGTGGTCAAACAAGGCCACCATGAACTTCTGTGTCACGCAGCACCCTATCTCCAGTGATATGCTGATGGAAGAGTGTGAGAGCAGGCAAGTGTGAGATGATACATGTGTGAAATCCTGCAGCCTGCAGTGATTTGGTGCTCAAACACTTCCCAGGCCAGAGGTGCTCTCCTGCGCTGAACAGCCTTCCATGGATTTTTCTGCTGTGGAGTTTTGCCTCAGCTGTTCTAGTTAGAAAGCTTTTGTGAGACTGCTGCCAAGGCCAGCAACTGTGACACCTCAGAGGGCTCTGCTCTACCTGGAATCAGGGGCAGCTGCACTGTGGGTGCTCCAAGGTAACAAGAAAGTTGTTGCTCAAAGAGGGGCCCCTGAGATTGAGTGCACTTACAGAAAAAAATGGTGCAAATGCATCTTCCTCCTCTCCTGCAGTGAAAACCTTGTATGTACAGCTGTGTAAACCTTACCCCAGCTGTAGGGTACTCCTGCATTTGGTTTCTAAGCTCTCATATTCCTTGCCTAAAGACCAATTTTCTGCCCATCTTTCTCTCTGCTTCATTCCCCTCTAAGGCAGAGGTGCTTGCAGGAGGGGGTGGCAGACTATGTTCCTTCTGTGTTGCAGGTGGACCAGCTGAAGTGCAAAGTCTCCAGCCTAGACGAAGAGTGTAGCCTGCTGAGGAAACAGGTCTCTGCACCGCCCCAGCGAGAGGCAGAGGAGCGGAGCCACCCTGACACAGTGTCTGAGCTCTGGGCTGAGAACCAGCGGCTAACAGCATCACTGCAGGAGCTGCAGGGGATGCTAAAGGTACCTGTCAGGGCAGAGCAGCCTCCAGGCCACCTTCTTCCCTGGTAGTGCTGGCAGTGAAATGGGTGAATTCACTGGAAAGGAGGAGGCAATTGCTATCACAGCCTAGCTGGCCCCTTCCTCTGAACAGATTGCTTGCCTGTGGTGACTGCTGTTGGCACTGGGTCTAGGGCAGTGATTTGTTCTTGTTTGCAGGTCTCTGCCTCTTAAGTGGGCTCACACATGTGACTTTGTGCCTCTCACTGTGGGCTGTGAGGGTCAACCTCATGTACTGAGAGGAACTATTCAGGGTGAGAGAGGCTGGAGCTGTAGCCTTTGTGCAGACACTGCTGTTTGGGCTGGGCCCTTATAGGGGCAGGCTGCATTTTGGTGATGGGCCTGGATGGATCCAGCTGGTGCTAGGACTCCCTGTAGCACCTGGGAGGCCTGACCTCACACTAGCCCCCTGAGGTGGGTGCTGTGGAGCCCAGAACAACGGAGGTGCCCTGTAAATCTCCATGGGATGAGTGACCTCATTGTTTGGTCCTTCACTTGATCGCCCCTGGCACAGCAGTTCTTTCCCTGCTGTGTTCTGGGAAGAGACTTCAGAGAGATGTTCCCTCTCCATTGCCCAGGGTCACCTGTGATTTTATAGATCTTGCTTGTATGCTCCTCAACTGCTGCTTTTCTGACTTGGCACAACACAGTGTTCTCATCTGTTCCCTGTAGAGGAACCATTCTGTGCTCTGACCCCTCATCTTGCCTCGATTGTTTCCAGTTCTCCTGACTTCTTAGAGGAGATGGGAGGACTGGACCTGTACACCACACTCGGGCTGTGAGTGCACGGTAGATTCATACAGTATTGATAACTGCAGTATTGCCAGTCTGCCTGTTGTTCACCTGCTGAGCCACAAGCCTACCTGGTCTGGTCCTCCAATGGTGCTTGCAGTGAAGTGATGGTACCATCTCTCCTCCTAGATGCCAGGTGAGGGCCCAGTGCCAGGCTCTGAACAGATCTTGCTGGACATCCTGGAGCACGACTGGAAGGAAGCTCAAGATGACCGTCAGGATCTCTGCCAGAAACTCCACTCTGTGCAGAATGAGCTGCAGTGGGCTGAAGAGCTGAGAGATAAGGTTTTATATCCCTTGCTACTTCCATTTCTGCCTGGGGAGGCAGGCATGGAAGGGAGGGGAGGGAAGGGACGGGGAAGCTACACTACTTGCTTTTGGGAGAGCTAATACTCACTGATCACTCTTACCAGTACCTGCAGGAGGTTCAAGATCTGCAGCTGAAATATCGGACACTGCAGAAGGACTGTGATCTCTACAAGCATCGGATGAACACGGTGCTGCTGCAGCTGGAGGAGATTGAGAAAGAGCGGGACCAGGTGAATTGTCTCTCCCAGGGCTTCCTGAATTCACCTTCCAGCAGGATCAGGGTTTTTTTCTCTGCTGTGTATACCCCCTCCATCATCAGCAGATACTCTTCAGCCATGCCAAAATGGGAAGGGGGGATTACTGTTGCAGTTCTCCTAATTGCAGCTTAGCTCCTTGCAGGCTATCCAGAGCCGAGATGGGGTGCAGCTACAATACTCCCAGAGTCTGATTGAGAAGGACCAGTACCGCAAACGCGTGCGGACCCTGGAAGAGGAGAGGGATGACCTCCTGAGCAAACTGAGCCAGGCAGAAGGGCTGAACAGCACGCTGGAGGCCCAGCTGCAGCGATGCCGAGGCAACCGCAGCCTGGGCAAGGTGAGGAAGGCTGAAAGGAAAGGGAAACGGAGAAGGGGAAGAGACCAGGGCTATTTCTTGGGCTATACAATGGGCTGTTGGGTCCCTTCTCTCCTAGATGTGCAGCTCTTCCTACTCCCTCTGCTCCAATCTCAGCAGCACCTGGAGCCTCGTAGACAAGCCTCCCAGCCTGACGAATGGGTTTGTGGAAGCCCTGGGGGGTTCTGCCATCCCATTTCTGGGGGATTCTGCCATTCAGAGCATGGTGAGTGCTTGACCATGGGATGTTGGCCTGAACTAGGGGCAGCAGTGACCCACACATCTCTAGAAGGACACAGAAGCATTAGACCAGTCTGTGACTTGTTGTAGGACATGGAGTGAGGCAGTGTCTTAACACTGAGACAAAACTGAGGAATGAAACTTTGTCAGTAATAAACCAGCTAATTCTGTGCTTAGGTGTGCAGTACTTTGCTAGCTGGGAAATAGCGGTGAATGAGACTTCTTCCTGTGTGACATGCCAAAAATCAACGGCCCCATGTAAGCTGTTTTTTTTTCCTACGTAATTAGGGGAGAAATCCTAGCTCTTCTGAATCCTCTAACAAACAATGCTATTGTCTTTAATGAAGCCGTGTTCTTACTAAAGTCCCTTTGACTCTGAATCCTCATCATATACCATGCTAAACTGGTTAGTCACAAAGGTTACTTAGGCCTCTAGGTGTGCCATGGCTAACAGCAAGCTATAAGGACAAGGAGAGTCTGATTCCTTCATTAGATATTAATTCTATTGCTTGTACTTTGCAAAAACACAAGGATTCAGTGGCAGGCATCTCCATCCCTGTTCTATCCTTTGGGATGGCAAGATGCCTCTGCGCAGTTGGAGGAATGTGGATGGACTCTGAAGTGATGTGTGGTACACGAGGAACTATTTGCAACCTAGCCAGAAGAGAGGCGAGGGAGGTGCTGGGCAATGGTGTTAATGGGCATCTCTCTCTCACTCTGCTCAAGGACGTAACTCCTGACAGTGAGAAGGATATCAATCGCCTTTCCACCTTCCCCTTTCCGCCTTGCATCGGCTCCATCCTCCGGCGGCAGCGGGAAGATAGATGCATGCCCTATAAAAGGTGACTTCCAGGGCTGCCTGAGTTTCTGTGTGTTCTCTGTTGGGGTTGTGGGGGCCCAAGGGGCCTGGATGGCAGGGAAGGGAGAGTTGGAAGTCAGCAGTGAGTGTGTGCTGGCTGATGACTGCATGCTGGTTGGGTGGTGTTTTTGTGTTGGGGTGGGGAAAAGCTGTGGGGAGGGAGTTGAGAATGGGTTGCAAGCAAGCTTTGCAAAAGCTGTTGCCTCACATCTCACCTTTATGTCCTTTCCAGCTTGTCCTGTGGCTCCTTTAGCAGCATGGAAGATGCAACAGGTACCACAGCTGAGGCTTTCCCAAAAGGCCTTAGAAAGAAGTGGTGGCTGTGGGAAGCGGAGGGTAGACAGATGATTCTCTCTCATACTTTTGGTCTGTGTAGCTCACTGCGGGCTCTGTACACATAGCAGCGTGCCGTGGACAGAAACATGCCTTGTTAGATTCTGTGAAGTACAGCAGCTAGAAAGCTGGCTGTCCCCTGCAGAATGTGTCACTGTTCACACCTAATTTATTTAATTTGTGGAGAACATTTGTTTATGGCAAAACTCCTTTGGAGTTGGGGAGGAAGGAGACAGAGTAGATAAATATTTGTTTTTGGTGATGGGATGTAAATCTCCTGGAATGGATCTCTTAGTATTGACACATTTTGTGGTGGGTGCTGGTAGCTGAGCAACTCAGGGCATGTACAGATTGCTCTGGATTTTGCTGTGACACAGTTTATGATCAAAATGCTGATGGGGGTGGGAGGTTGGTTGTTTTCAGGAGACGCGGGAAAGCAGTCCTAACTCGTCTCTGGGAGCACCCCTTTCCAGGAATGTGACTGTTCAAACCCTTTCTCCAGGTTCAGTTTCCTAGTCAGAGGTTAGAAAATGTAGAGAAGGGAGATGACAGACCTCAGCCACCCTGAGAATACGGTCTGCCTGCAATGCTTGGAGAGGTGATGTGCCCTTTCTCTCCCTCTTACTCTCTTTCCTAGGCAGTGGTTTTGCTAGCGTGTCGCTTGGTGCCTTCTCCTCTTCTTCCAGTAGCACCTACACCAGGGTGAAGTCGGAGATGTGCTTGTCCACACTTCCCAGCCGCAAGGAAGTGACGAGGAGGTGACTGCTGCTCTCTTAAATAAGCACTCTTGAGTCTGCTGCTTGGGGGGATGTTTCGCCCTGCTGGGAGACCATGCTCGGAAGGCCATTTCTTTCTGCTTTTCTGCTGTGGGCCTTTTTCTGCTAGCAGGAGAGGAAGGAAACAAAGTTCCTATTGTCCTTATTTCACAGCAGGGCCCTGATTTTCTGGCCTGTTCCATGTGTTATGGCAGGGATGAGGATGGTACCCTCATCCCTGGACTAGTAGTTTTGTCTGATTTGGGACAGGACTGGGAGAGCCTGTGCTGTGACCAGCGGGCTGGAATGGGCCTTGGGTGCTCTTAAATTCTTTATGTGCACCCTGGTGGTGACTGAATTGTGAGCTCCATACCTCCTAGTCCTTGATAAAAGTACTGCCTTGTGGCTGGACAGCAGACATAGGGATGAGTTCTTAAGAAAGGCAGCAAACTTCAGCAGTTGAGCTTGGTGTTTTTCCTTATCAGGTCCCTGGTGGTACAACTCCCTAGCATGGGGCATCCCAGCAATTCATCACCCCAGGAGAAGAGGCTTGGAGCAGATATCTCCATCCTTGGCGGGAACAGGACAGGGATTTACGTCCAGTGGGTCAAGCCAGGCTCACAGGTTGAGAGTGCAGGGCTCAGGGAAGGCTGCCGGCTCATTGAGGTGAGTCTGGGGATGGGCTTGCTGCACATACCTCAGAAACAAGGAGTATGAAACAAGCTCCAGTGCGAACTAGGCTCTGCCAACTTGAGATGCACCTCTACCAACTTGAGGTGCACCTCTATTTCTTCTCTTTCCAGAGAGTATTCCATGTCTACAGCTCTCTGGAGCATGAACAGACATCCAGGTTGCTTTGCAGTGCATGTGAAAATGCTGAGTTTTCTTGAAACATTTCTTTCAGCCGTGGGAGGGGAAGAAACAACATGGAGATACACAAGTTCAGGGAAACAGTCATATCTCTGTCTTAACTCGTCTGTCACTTTATACCATTTTGGAGCAATTTGCACACTGCATTTTGTGCATGCCTGCTGCAAAGCAATCAATTTTGGAGTGAAATTTTGCAAGCCTTCATGACCCTTTCAAGCTATAGAGACTAATTGCTCTGGAGAAAACTCCTGGAGCAGGGAAGGACATTTGTTTTGGCAAGAATGACAGCGCTTGATATACAGCTAAGACACTTGAATTAATGTCCACCTGTGACTGAAAATAAACCAACTCTGTCCTCCCCCCGGACATATACATCTGTGCGCACATATGTTCAGTTCCATAGTAGCCCAGTATCCAGATTTGGCAGTGGTTGGCAGAAGGTATTTCAGAGGCAGAATGAGGATGTCTTATCCTCAGGTAGAGACCAAGGCCTGCCTTGGTCTGTATTTCTTGCGGAGGAGGTATTTCTTGTGAGGAGTTGGTGGTGGGGAGGAGACTGCTCTTCTAGCAGGCTTTTCTAAAACCATTTGATTCTTGTTAGCTGAAGGTCCCATCACTGAAAGAGGAGGTGCTTTCCCTGGAGAATTGTACCCGGGAGGTTGCCTACCTGAGCCTGCTGCATTGGGACAAACCCTCTAATCTTGTCTTCCAGATGGACCTGCAAGGTAAACCCCTGGCAGCTGAGTCTCCCTTAAACTTGACTCTCTGTCTACCTTTCCAGGCCCCCCTACCTAGTTCTGGAGGTAAATCTGTGTTCTCAGTCATTCTTTCTCCTCTGCTATTTGGCCCTAGGCCCCAGTATGTGATACAGAGATTAGCCATAGTTCTAGTTATTTGTCATGTCTAGTGCAATATGTGTCTACTGAGTTATAGCATGGAGGTAGAGACCCCCTTCTCTGTTTGCCTCCTCTGAATTCCTATCTCTAGCATCATTTCTGTCCTAGAGATTTGGCTATTCAGACAGTTTCTCTTGTCAGTGATAGTTACTTCTAGTCCCTGCCGGTGCTGACCTATATATTTTGCTCTAGGATACCAGCCTCTCCGTGAAGCCCTGGAGGAAGGGAAGAAGATTTCTGGAGACTCATTCTATGTGCGCACTAATCTATCCCTCACGGAGCAGTCGGACCCTTACGCGTTGTGTGTCAAGTGCCGGGAAATCCTCCACGTCACAGACACCATGCACAAAGGACGTCTGGAATGGTTCTGTTCCCGTGTTGATCCCTTGACTTTGCGGGACCTGGACAAGGGGACAGTACCCAATTACAACAGGTAACAGGGTGAGGTGAAAGCTAGGGAGTCCCTGGGGTAGCTGTTCGATTTCTCTGCAATGAGCATCCACCAGGAGTCCCAAATGTGGTTTGGCTTTTTCCCATCATGATAGTGTGAGCTGTCCAAACCTTGTATCAGGGACCAGTGTGGTGGTATCTGGGCACCCTTCAGAGACTGGGTGGTTGAGTGACAGATTTTGTGTCCTTATCCTTCGGCATATCTCTGAGGGGGTTGCCAAAGAAGATCCTAGCAGGCTAAGGTCCCTGAGGGCTCTAGAGCTGCTTGAGGGGAACCTCTCTGTCTTTTCAGGGCCCACCAGCTTTTGAAGATCCAAGAGAAGAGTCCGATGCCTGGGCAGCAGAAGGGCCACAGAAATAATGTAAGCGGAGAAACAAGCAACGAGAGCTGCGTGTGTGTGTGTGCCTATATTCACCCCAACCCCTTGGCATGCAGTCTGCCCTGCTCTGAGAACAGACAGCTCTTTTGGAGGTGGCAGCTTGGCTAGCAAGCCAAGCAGACTCTTACAGCCCAGCCAACCTCTTTGCTCTGTGATTACTCCCCTACCTGCTCTCCCTGAACCTTCCCAACCTGAACCTCATGGTGGGCAGGCCCGCTCTCTTTCCATGTGTGCTCTCCATCTCCTTTCCTGTGTGTTCTCTGCAGTCAGGTGTGTGTGTGTGTGTGTGTGTGTGTGTGTGTGTGTGTGTGTGTGTGTGTGAGAAAAGATCTGTGGTTTCAGCCATAGTGCCCTCACTTTCTCCTCAGCTAAAGAAACGGGCCTTGGACCAGCTACGCCTGGTAAAATTTAAGCCACAGGGGAGCCCGGGACAGCCCCCTCCACAGCTGTGGCTGGATCCCTGCTCAGGTGAGCTCTCACCCCTATATCAGACCCATCATCCTTGGAGACCCAGTTGTCCTCTGTGGACACTGAAGGTAAAGTGGCACCTAAGATACCTCAGCCTCTCTGACCAGAATCCCTCTAGGCTGATGGCAATCCTATCCCTCATGTTCTCACCTTTTGACTTTTTCTTCTTACCTCTCTTCCAGACCCAGACAGGAGCCTGAAGCCTTACAACTTGGTATACCCTGTGGTGGTCCAGACACCACGTCCTGTGGTGCTCTCACCTGATTGCATTGCACCACGGCTCATCAGGAACTTGCTGGACTTGCCCACCTCGCGTCTGGACTTTCACGTGTGCCCAGCAGGTAGGTGGCAAGGATCAGTTAACTTGCCCGATGATGTTTTAGAAGCCTGTGGCTGAATGAAGTAAAGTACACGGGTGTCCTACCTCCTGAGATCGTCTTCCTGTTTCACCTCCTGTGATTTCTTCTTCCAAAGAGACCTTGGTGAATCCAGTTCGGGGAAGAGCTGCTGTTAGACCAGGAAGTCTGAAACATAGTCTCATGGGGCTTGGAGAGGGCATGAGGTGTCAGGAGCTAAACTATGAGGGTCTTACAGTCTTCCCAGACAATACTTGTCACCTTTCAGCCATTTGGGCTGACTAGCTCCAAAGAGTTACCTCCTGTTCCTAACAGTGCTTTGTCCCTTTGGCCCATAGGGAAGCCAGTTCTCTCTTCTAGTCTTTTCGGGGTCTCTGGTCTCTCGGGGGCTCCACAAGGGTCTTCTGTCTTTTTTTTTTGAGTGGGTGGTGATGGCTTTGCCTTGCTGCTATGGGTGGCTCTTCCCAGGTGTGAACCCCGTGGCCAAGATGGCATCTGCAGTTTGACTTCTTGCCTTGCCTTCACCTGGATGAGAACTTTCAGCCTTCGTTATATCCTTCGCTTCATCTGACAGCAGTGTGAGGTTGGCACACAGCGCAGAGGCTGTGTTTTTTCTCCCATAGAGAATTTTCACATAGGACAAATACCCATTTTGCTCCTTCTTCGTTCATGTTCCCTATCTTTCACTTCTCCTATGTTTAGAATTCTTCCTTTGCCAAATGCAGAAATTAAAAAAGTGAGGGTTTTTTTTTTCTGGGGGTCGAAGTGGTGAAAAATCTCTGCCTTGTTGGAAAGGGAAAGCTCTGCAAATGTTAATTTCTTCTTCTGGGCTTGTTAGCCAAGCGACTTTGTCATGTATCCTGTCTTACTAGGCCCTCTGCAGGGTCCTCCTCACACTGCATTGGTATATGCTTCAAAAGCTGTTTACTGCAGCTGGGGACTTTACACTGAGACCACAAATTCTGTTTACTCCTTTCTGCTTTGCCTGTTGCGAGGGAAAGAAAGTGATCCCAGGGGTCCTGAGCCATTTTGCTTTTCAACGTTGCCTGCATTTTCCCTCGGAGAAATCCCCGGCAAGTGCAAAGTTAACATAAGCCAGCTGATCTGCAGCCAGAGCTTGCTGACCCCAAAGAAAATGGATAGCTTATGGGAGGCAGGTTTACCAGGGAACCAGGCCACTGTATGGCCAGGCAGAGTTAGCAGAGGATACCCAGCTGTCCCTGGGCTTGGGAGAAGTGGAAGGTGGAATGCACTCTGGACTTGATCCCACACGTGCCTTATCTTGACAAGATTACATTAGTTCTGATGTAAAGATGAGAGGCAAAGGTAGCTCTTAAAAGCCTTATTAGGACTCCTGGGCTTGTGTCACATTTGTTCATTCTGGAGGTAGGTGGTGTGGGCAGCTGCCTAGGACAGCACGGTCAGCAGGTAGATCCCAGTGCCACTCATGGCTGTGTGGTTCAGCCCACTGCTCCTGAGCGAGATATGTGTGTGCCTGTGCTTCTTGACTTCTCATGATTTGACCCTGCTAGACTCTGCTGTCCTGGTGGCCTCTAAGGCTCTGCCCCAGTTTTCTGTTTCAGCTTCACCTTTCTACTGCTCTCCTGCCTGCTGTAGAGATGATCTGGGCCCATGTTATCTCTGGCCTCCTGCCAAAAGCACAGCTCTGTTTTCCTGTGTGGGATGCAAAGCTTTGAGGTGGGTCTGTTTGGACACTAGCAATGCTTAGCACCTGGTCAGCTGATGCACACCAGGACTCATTGAGAGCCTCTGAAAAGTTTGCCGGCCCTGCAGCTCAGTTGCCGTGTGCTGTCTGTTGGGATTCACCTGTGAGCACTGGGAGATGGTTCCGCAATCAACAAAAGGAGGTTCAGCTTGCCCCCATATCCGTCCTTTTCTACCATGCCAACATCCACGCTCCCACTGTTTCCCTATCGCTGCTGCTTGCTGGAGCTTTCTGTGAGCCCATGTAGATCACTAACCCTGCAGAAACCTTATTTGGCAAAATAAAACAATTAGTGTTTTTTTTTTTTTTTTTCTGGATCACATTGGAAGCAGTTGCAAGGTGGGAATGGAACAGTGTGGCAGCAGGGAAGGTGGGGATTAGAGCTGTGAGCTGGCTTAGGCTGCTGTGGTACTGCAGCACAAGAGCTGCTTTTGCTCTGCAAGGTGTCTTTAGCTATGATATGTTGCTTGTTCTGTAAGCAGAAAGCTGCAGGAGATCCATGCCAACATGTAATGCTGTATAATTAGACTCGCTCTGCAGAATCTATGAACAGTGAACTTGATAAATATCAGCCCAGCAGCAAATGTACAAGTTCAGAGGTAGAAATGTGCAGGAGGGAGAAGTGGATGATGTCTCCATTTTCAGATCTCCCTTTCCTCTTGGCTTGCAGAGAAGCTGGCAGAAGGGCATCCCAACACTACCTGTGCTAAGGAGGACCCTGTGTCTAGAAGTTCCTCCCAGGATCAGAGGGAGCCTGGGCGAATCCGCATGATACGGGAGGCAATGGAGAAGGTGCTGAGCTACTCGGTGTGGAGAGAGAGAGGACCAGAATGGGGCATCCTGGCAGGACAGAATCTTTGTCATCTCTAAAGAGGGGACAACAGAAGGGAGGGAAAAGGGAGATGAGTGGTGAGAGAAAAAGACTTGCTTATTTGAGGGTGCGAGGAGGGTGGCTGTGTGACCTGGAGGGCATTTTAGGTCTAGGTGTTGTGGGGCTGTGAAGCAACAAACAGGCTTCTCCTGAGGTTTTTGTCCATGCGGGTGAGAGGAATGGTGATGGGGATGTGGGGAAGAAGTGATGGGAGATGCCTCACGCTGAAGCTGCCTTCCTGCTTTTGCATTCCTTGTCTTCACCAAAGTGGCCATGGCTCTGCTCAGGTCATACAGAGAAGATGTGGGGCTGTGGGTGCTGCAGAGGAAGGGCTGTGAAGACAGACTGGCCGACCAGGGGTCTGATGGGCTCTCGAGTCAGGTTAGCTGTGATATAGTGGATGACCCTGTTCTTCAACTCTCTGCTTCCCTCTTGGCCTCAGCTGTAAATCCCACATTTAATGGAATTACTATTGGAAAAGCAATGATATTTCACAGTATGGGTTTGATTTAATGTAACTGTCAGGAACTGGGGTTATTTTTTTCTCCATTTAAATCAGTAAATCTATTTGATTTCTTTCCAGAATAAACACTGCCTGCTAGAGCTCGGAGTTCAGAGTGTGAGGGACCTAATTAGAAGTGAAATATACCCCATTGTTATCCATGTCGAGGTCACAGAAAAAAACGTTAGAGGACTCAGGTAAGAAGAGGCCATTGAGTATGGATGGGAGGATATTATTGAGGAAAAGAGAAATCCTTATTTCTATTTAAAGGAAGAGACAAAAGACCCTTATGGGAGTACTAAATGTGTGTGTGGGCCAGGTGGGTTGCTGTGGGAAAAGGGCAGGAAAAACAGCTTTGTATATGTGAGTCCTTGTAGGGATCAAGGTGGAAGTGCTGGCATTTTTCCTGCCCCCTCTCTTTGCACAAGGATGACACGTGTGCCCCTGTTTCCTCAGGAGCCTGCTGAGGACGCCAGGCCCACGGGACTCGGAGGTGCTGAAGCTGTGCCGCGGTGCGGAGCACGCGCTTCGTGCTCTGCCCTGCTCCTGGGCCCGAGTGGATCCCCAGGCCTGGAGGCACGTGGAGGAGCTGACCAAGGTGGTGCGGGGCTGCATCTTTCAGGAACAAACCCGGCCACTGTGGATTGAGGAGGGTGACGACTGAGCTGGGACCTCACAGAGCTGGTGCTGTGCTGCCAGCCACCCTTCCCAAGAGCTGCTCTCGGAGGCCTTTTCTTCCCTGAACTCCATTAGGCAGAGTGCCCTTTCTCCTCAAGGGGATGCCATCAACAGATGCCCTTGGAGTAGTATTTCAGGTGCCTTTGAGGCTGTACAGAGCTGACGAGCAGTAACACATTCTAACTCCTCAGCCTGAGTTTTCCATGTTTTATTGGAGAGATGTCTTTCACCTTTATGCTGGACACCACTCTCACATTCTGTTCCCCATCTCCGTGGTTCTGGTACCTGGTTAGGCTGCTAGATCAGACGGTTGAGGGAACTGTGTGAAATGAGGGTGTACAGAAGTGCATAATATACACACATGGGCACTCACACGTACATACATCCACCCTGTCTTTTGGTACTTCCAAGGCCCTTTTCTCCTCACTTCTGCCTTCCCTTGCCTGTAGCGCTGTGTGCTGTGGGTCCTCTCCCCCTCTTTCTCTATCTACCTCACCTCCTGCCCTGAGGAGCAGGAAGCAGTGCTTGCATGCAAGCACCTCACCAGGGCTTCTAGAGCGACACTAAGTGGGTTTTGCGACATGTCCTCAATTTATGGGAACTGTACTCTTTATTGCTTGTAAATTATTAATGGACCCATTTATTGGCAACCCACATGTAAAGGAGAATTAAATACCATTTATAATGGGAAGAGGAGGTGGAGTGTGAGTTTATGTGTTAATGGGAAGGGCTTGTTGATACCAAAAATACATGGTGGGGTATTTTTCTCCTTTTCCTGGGGCTCTTCTGCCCTGCTGTGTAGGGCAGAGAGGGAGCACTGCTCTTACAGTGCTTTTGCAAAAGGTGCTGTGAGGCGTTAGAGGGGTTAGAACATACCCCAGCTCAAGCTACCGCCTGTCTCTGTCAGCCCCCCTGCTTTTTGGTCCCTTTCCCCTCCCTCTCCCCTGTGCTGCAGCTGTGCTCTGGGGAAAGGGCTTCACGTGCCTGGCTGAAGACCCCAGATCTCTGTGTGACCCCGTGCCCTGGCTGTTGTGGAGTACCGAGCCAGCTGCCCCCACCATGGGGGGAACAACATGCTTTCATGAGGCTTGGGCCCCTTTCCACTCCGTCTGGGCCTGTTCTCACGCACACCTAGGGCTGACCATGGCTTCAGGCCCTCACCGAGGGAAGGTGCGGAGGGTTTGGGAGAGCAGCGTGCTCGCCTGCTGCAGCATGCTCCTGTCTCCTTACCAACTGCCCTATGGAAAAGGGGTGCCAGAATACCCCTGCTAGGGAGAGGTGGTGGTTGGTCTTGAGGAAATTGTCTTTCCTATGAAAGATGGATAGCAGGGGCAATGGCTCTGGGAGGCCCCATGGGGCAGGACACTGGAGGCTGAGCCTATCGTTCCTCGTGTAATGGGAAAAGATGGGCTACCTGTGCTGGAGAGGCAAGTCTTCTCTGTGTCCTCCTTGCCTCTGTGATTGGGACACTGCTAGCACCATGTACTTCTGAAGCTCTGAGCAACGATTAACTTGCTGATCTTCATGGGTCCCCTGTGAGGTGTTATTTCAGGCTGTAAACCAGTTGCTGTTTTTTATGAGGATGGGAGTGGGGGGAGGGAAGAAGAAAAAAAAAGAATTTAACCTAGAGTCACTCAGGTGTAGAGCAATGTCCCAGAGCTGCCCTGGAGCAATGCAGCTATGCTCCTGGAAGGGGGGACTGGTGCAACACGCAGCTCCTGATGGAAGCTCCCGGATGACATCCACCCTGGAGGACGCAGCCCTGGCATCCCAGCACCGCCAGCTCTGTGGGAGGGTTGTTGCCCTCCAGGCAAACAAAGCAGAACTCTTGTTGATCAGAAGAGAAGACAAGTCCCCAGGCAAACTCGCCTCCACCAGGGCATGGATTTGCAGGGGATGAAGGATAAAGAGATTAGATTTCCATGCATCTTTTCGGGAGAAAAAAAAAAAAAAAAAAAAGGCAGCGCACAAGTACTAAAGGAAAACACTCTCTGTGAGGCACACTGATTCAAAGCTAGGCAGCTTTATGTGATACCTTCCGGGCCTCAGAGGTTCCTTTTGGGCCAGGCTGGGTGTTATTAAATGGCAACCTCCCCTTCTGGGTAGACTGGCCGTGTCCCCTGTGCCAGAGGGTTGGCACCTGCTTGAGGACTGCTGGAGCCCTCTACAGCAGCCATCCCCAAGCACTTCCCTGGGCCATCAGCTTTGGCACCAGAAGGGAAACAGAGGCAAAGAAAGGTTGAGATGGGGAGCAGCCCATTGCGGGGGATACATTTCCCATTTCTCTAACCGTGAGGCGACGCTGCCTGGCCCGCCCCCAGCCTCCTTCCAGCCCTGCTTATTATCCCTGTTGCCCACCCCAGAGACCTCTGGAAATGCCGCTTCAGCCAGTTCAGGACATGGGGTGAGAAATGGGGCAGGGGGCTCTGTGGCAAACACTGACGACTCCCCCACCTTGCCCTGTACACCCCAGCCCATCTTATTTGTATCCCCGGGGGTTGACTGCCTGCTCGGAGGAATGAGTCACGGGTTAGGTAACAGGCAGAATGCAATTAGCAGCCCTGGGCACCAATTACCAGCTGTAACAGCCTTGTACAAGCCCCTGTAAAGAGTCATTGAGAGCAAATTTTCCCCCTCCAGGGAGGGGACCAGCAAGGTGGCATGCGTGCGTCGCTGCGGGAAGTTGCTGGTGTTTTCCACAGTGACTGCCCCAGCTCCTGGCATAGCTGTGGGGTCCCTCTCCCCTGCGTCCTGCCGGCAGGATGTGCGTCAACCCCTCCGCAAGGCAGGGCTGGGCACCAAAGGGTTTCTGCCCCCCAGAAGCAGCTCCAGCAGAGCAGGCTCGTGGCTGTAGGGGAGGTGAGCACAGTGCCGTTTCCATCAGGACAGCGGCAAATGCTCCCGCAACCTGGGGCTGCAGAGAAAGAGGGAAGAAAGAGGGAGGCTGCACTCTTAGCTTCAGACACGCTTCGGTGTGTACATAGTTGGGTCTGACCCAGACCCCTGACTAATACCCTGCTCTATTTGAATTTGCATTATTGTTGCAGCTCCCAAAGGTCTCTTCTCTCTTCTGCCTGTGTCCCCCTTCCTCTCCCAAATGGCATCCTTAGCCAGGGCTGGGAGACGCTGTAGGATGCCTGGGAGCTATGGAAGCTGCTTGAGGCTGCAGGGCATGGGGCCAAAGTGCTCAGAAAGGTTAAATCCTTGTTGAGAAGCAGTGACCAGCCATAGCAGCAATTACAGTATTTAGCACAGAGCCAGTCAAGCAGTCATGCTAGTTTCACATCCCCACAACAATGTAAGGCTGGAAGGTGAATGACATACTTCCTCCCTTCCCCCAGCAATGTAAGAAAGTATTGCTATTCAAAGGAATCTAAAAATAAAATCTGCAGGGACCCCACAAAGGGACAAGGAAGAGGCTCCAAAGATGTTCTTGCTTCAGGGAAAGGCTGGGAGCCTTGGAAACTTAGAAAGCGCGTGGCAGGGAGAAAAAGAAAAGTATTCAGTGGATTTTTCCTTAAAAAAGAGAAAGTTGGAGCCAAGGACAGGGCTGAAAGTGTTTGTATGAGGCCTAGGGAAGCTGAGCACCTGTCTTCAGTTCCAGAAGGAGATTGTCCCTGTTCTCCCATAACATGTCTGTTTTCAGAAACACAGCTGGAGTGTGGAACAGAGGGACCCTGGTCCTTGCCCTGGCACTGTTTTCTAAGTCCCCATGTGCATGCAGTGAACAGCAGAGAGACGGGAGGGCCTTTGTCCTATGGTATATTCTGGGAGCCATGCCCCCGCTTCCCCAGTCCTTCCCAGTCTCCATATTATTATTATTATTATTACTATTATTATTATTATTATTACTAATGGTATGCTTAGATTTGATACCCACAGCTAGAAGTTCCCTAAGGATGCGCTCTGATTTCAGCAGCTTATGTAGAGCACTCTCATCTTGCTGTCCTCGCATGTGCTTCAACACTGAAGCAGGGATAGGGGTGTGCATGTCATTCCAGCCGGGCAATCTCTCTGTACCCCCTGGCTGCTCCCTGAAGGGCCCTAAAGGTAACCTGAAGGACCGGCAGGGGATCCTAGCAATCACCTAGGAAAGGTGGAGGAAAAAGATGGCTGTGCCAGTTTCTTGCCCTGCCTGTGGGACTCAACAAGGGTAGAGGAGACCAAACTGACCCAGGTCATAGGAAAAAGAGAGAACATCTTGGAATGCACAAGAGCCAAAAAGGGCTGGTCTGAGCTGAACCCTGCTGGAGGGCAATGGGAGGCTCAGAGCACCACCTTGCAGCATGGTTTGGGCATGGCCCTTGGATTGTTGTGTCAGAGAAAATGTACATGGCAAACCCAGAGCCTGAGCGCATGGATTCCAGGGAGGCCAGAGTTGCAAAGAGTTTTCCACTCCTGTGAAGCGCCTTCTGTTTCTCTTGAGTCCATTGTGTGCAGATGAGTGATGTCTGCTTCTGTGTTGAGGGTGGTCCTAGGAAATCCCACTGTATTTAATCCTCTGCATAAGGAATGGCATGCATAACGCTGGCAAGCTGCTCCTTTCTGGGATATGCAATGGCGTGGCCTTAAGTTTCCACTACAGATTTATCCCTGTCCCCTAAGTCAGGGCCCCTTCCCCAGTGCCTGCCCTGTCTGACACAGCCTGACAGTCAAAGCAGCCGCCGAGCTCTCCTCCCTCCTCCCCTTTGCTCTCGGACAGCCCTGCTTCCCTGTCCACACAGCGGGTCAGGGTCTCCAGCAAGGTGGTAGAAGCAAAGCCAGGGTTGGCCAGTTGAGTGAAAAGGGCCTGGAAGAAATCAGCCTTCCCAGTGCTTGCAAAAGCTAAGAGGGGGTGAGGACCTGGGTGGGAGATAACCCAGCAGGATACAGGACTCTCCTGCAATACAGACACTTAAAGGGAGGTACCTGGACTCCCCTCTCTTTTCTGGGTGCCCCTGTGCCCATTGCTGTGAGTGTCACTGCCCTCGGGCTAGAGCCAGATGCCCTATGTGTGTGTGAGGGGTGAGGTGTGGGAGGTGGGTGACCAGAGGCAAAGAAGGTGACAGCATTGCGGTCATGTTTGGCTGTTTCAAAAGCAGGGGAGAGATCCTAGTCTGAAACTCTGGGTTATGTGTAGAGAGAGTAGCAGGGGATACGTAGCCCTGATTTGGGGAGGGAGGGTAGGATAAAAGGGCAGGGGAAGTAATTCAGAGCCGTGCCGATGGGAAAAGATGGGAGGCATGCATGGAGACACCCTCTAAAGAACAATTTAGGAACCCACGCTTAGCTTGCTTTGCTCCCTCTACCCCTCAGCCTGCATCCAGCTCCACCCTCTCTTTTCTATGTACCAACAAAAGGGCTGCGCAGGGTTTGTACCCACGTCCTGCCTCCCGTGCAAGGCAGGAAACCCCTCTTGCACCCATAGACTGAGCCACAACTGTGCAACAGGTTTGTCTTTGCAGATCAGCCTCCTTGTCACACCGCAGGGCTCCCTGCCTGGGGATGGCTGCCCTAGCACTGCAGATGCAACCAGCCCACTTTCGGACTCAGAGGCACCCCCCTTCTTCGTCCATCTCCCTCTCTCCATCCTCTTCCTCCCCAGGGGCGGGCGCTCCGCCCCATGCCCGGAGGCGGGACCAGGGCCGGGGCTGGCAGCCAGCAAGGGCAAGCGGCACCGAGGGAGCAGGTGGGAGGCAGCGCCGCGCATCGCGTGGCGCCTGGTCCCGGCCCTGCGGCCCTGCCGCCCGCTCCACACGTTTGCCTCCAGCTCCGGCGGGGATGCGTCGGCTGGCGGCTGCTGGGGACCGGGTGGCTTCGGTCCAGACTTCTTGCTGATGGCGCCAGTCTCTTTTACTTCTGCTTTCTACCCCTAGAGTGGGACTCTCTGCATCTCCAGCAGGATTGGGAATGCTCGCTTCCCACATGGCAGGCTATGCCAGCTGCCTGGCTGTTGCCTTGGATTATTTGCCTGTTTCCTGTCCCTGCCTCGTTGGGTAATCAAGTCTCCTTGGTCTGTAGAGATCCCCACCTCCACCTCTATCCTCAAGGGCTGTTGTCTCTTTGGCTTGGTCCTTGCATCTCCGTGATTTTTTTTTTCACTTTTTGATCCAAACCTGTCCCATTCCATGGCTGCATCGAATATGGACTTCACTCTGAGCTTGTCTTGCTCTGTCAGCGGCTTAAATAAGAGTGGATGGATTCACATGGAGGCAGAGGCAGAAATTGTCCTTGTCTGATAGGCTTCCATCTAAAGCCGGAATAGTTCAGGAGCCATGGGCCGCCGGCTCATCCGTGGTCTGTCTGGAGCCACTGTTTTGCTTGTCAGCATGGCTCTGCTTTCTGTAAGGCACCATGGGGCTCAAGAAACAGCCCAGTACCTTGGACTCGGAGAAAGGACATCAGAGAATTCAGAGCAACGGGCCAAAGTGAGCCCACAGGATGTCACGGGAGGTGGTGGCAGGAGGCAGGACTTGCAAGCCTATCCTCAGGATGAATATGGGACTGGGGGAAGCCCAAAGCTTGAGGACATTTTCATAGCTGTGAAGACAACCAAGAGATTTCACCAGAACAGGATGGAGCTGCTCCTGGACACATGGATATCCCGGGCAAGTGAACAAGTGAGTGTGTGGATCTGGACAAGTGGGGGGATATTTGGTACAGAACAAAGACAGGATGTCTGTGGGGAAGGGTAAAGGCCAAAGGAAGTGGAGAGTGGACATTGCTGATCCCTCAAGTACTTTCTTTCCCCCAACTTTCACTTTTGTTCACATTGAAAGGTGGATGCTACCCACCACTGATTCAAGAGAAGGACCATCAGAAGGCATTGCCTGGGCCATACCAATGTGATAGCACAGACCTGTCTGCCTCTGTGTGAAATGGTGGCTGTCTGCTTCCAAGAAACATGCATTTGTAAGGTTTCAAGATGAGTGGCTCTCCGCAGACATAGACCATGATGCTTGCGTTGCGCCTGGGCACAGTTTGCCCCGGAGTGGTGTAGTGCAGCACATAGGAGAGCGGAGGCTGCAGGACGTGGGCGTGAGGGGAAGTCACCGAACGGAATGGGTGTGCAGGAGAGGGGTTTGCAGCCTTATTAACTCCTGTGCATAGCAGCATAATCAATCCCTTGGTTTCTCGGCAGAGCACCTTTTGTGCACTGTCTTGAAATGATGTGTGCATACACCTGATTTTTTTTTTTAAACTGAGCCCTGATGTTTTCTCCCTTTGATAAGGAGAGGTTGGAAAGTTCTGCTTTCTGCTAGAAAACTGGTGTAGGGCATGTGTATACGTGACTGGTGGTGTTGCGCAGGCTGGCAGAAGTGTCCCCTGTTGCCTGGGCTCTGCTTCCTTGCACTTAAGAAGGGCTTTCATGTCTGTGCGCTGATGCAGGATCCAGGCTCCCTAGCAGCCCAGCTGGCTAGGGATCAGAGGTCTGGGCTAGAAACTCCGCTTTTCCATCAGGGCCTAATCCTAACCTCGGGACCTCGGAGGAAATAGTACTTCTCTTCCTTGCCTCCACTCCTTTGCAGAGCTGCTCTTCAAGAATGAAAAAGAAATCCTGTGGCTGTCCCAAAAGGTTTTGTTGTTTCTGCCTGTGTGTAACATGTGGCTAATAGATAAATTAAGGCCTCAGTAAGGATGGGAGATGGGGGAGGAAGTATGGGGTTGAAGAGTGAAGTTATGCAGGGTTTTCTGGGTAAGGGTGGTTTTCCACTTAATGGTGCTGCAACTGTTTGGTCTGCTGTGGTTGCTGCAGGAAGTTGTGTCCTATTTTGAGCACGCTTCTACTTCTGTATGTGTGATCATGTTAGGATCTGAGGTACCCTACTTCCTCCTCAAGATGCACTTCTCGTGTCTGCTTTTGCCTGCCCTCAGCCCGATGGCTCTGGAGAAACTAAACTCCACTGTGTAGCTGTACTTTGGGATAGGCTGAGCATTGGCACTAAGATATTGAGACTGGGCTACTTGGAGTGGGTTGCAAGAGGCAGTTCACCTTTCCCTAATGCATTTGACAAACATACATCTGGCTATCCTGCTAACGACAAGAATTAGCAGTTCCTCAAACTCATCTGACCCGCTGTGTGTGGGATATATGGCAGACAAACTTTGTGTAGGAAAGATTCACAGTCTGAGCAGGAAAATTGGAAGGGGAGCATAAAACAGGAGAATTAGTCATTTTTAAATACAGCTATTTCATTCATATCAAATTTTACTGAAAATTCAGTATTTTCCTCTTTTTTCACTTTCAAGTTTTCTTGATTTCTTTTTCTGTCTTTTTTTTCCTTTTCTATATGGCCTTCAGCGTAGGACCAGGAATGGGTAATGAGAGGTAGATGAGAGATAAAAGCCTTCATTTTTTGTTGTAATAAACTGCCGGAGGGTTTTTTTTTTTGAAGGTGGGAAAGTTTTAAATTTTGAAAAATCAAGATGGAAACTCTTAAAAAAAAAAAATCTTGTTATCTCGGCTGTTGATCCAGTGGAGCCTTCTATGCAGGTGGCCAGATGGGACGTTTTAGCATCTGGCTGTGTATCTGATGCTGGAATCTGCATAGTGTCCTCCCAGAGGAAGAAACCTGGACCTCAAAAGCCAGGCGTAGGTGGCTGTAACAGGGGGCAGGACTAGCTGGGATCTTTACAGTCAGAATAGAGCCCAGGGGTTCAATTAAGAGTCCTACATATTGGACTCAGTCAGGTATACTGTGAGAGAGAGATAGGAACAGGGACAGGGAAATATGGATGGGTGCTTTTCACTAGATGCTGGACTATACTCTGTTTCTTGAGGACTACTCCATGAGAAACTTTCCACTGAACCTTGATAAGGAGGATATTTCAATATCCTGGACTTTTCACTAGGAAAGGCTTCATATAAATGTAAGTATTGGTTTTGATGACTGCTCTGCTGAAAAGCTTTTTGTCACAGAAATTCCATCTCTATATGAAGAACTTCTTTAGAGTGATAGAGCCCTGGAACAGGCTGCCCAGAGAGGTTGTGGAGTCTCCTTCTCTGGAGATCTTCAAAACCTGCCTGGATGCCACTCTGTGCCACGTGCTCTAGGTGTCCCCACTGGAGCAGAGGGGTTGGACTAGATGATCTCTAGAGGTCCCTTCCAACCTCAACCAATCTATGATTCTATGATTCTTAGCCCTGTAATTTTGAGACAAAAAGGTCTAAATTTCTGGTCGGAAATGGCATTTTAGAACCCCTCTCCTTTTAGAAACCCGAACATGCAACTGATTGAAATGAAACCTTTGAAGCCTTTGAAGCACCCTTTTTTTTTTTTTTTTGCATTTTCAGGGCTGTAAACACAGTGGAGATTTCGAATGTTAAACATGTTTCCAGGCAGGGGAACAGTTTCCTGCCCAGCTGTAATTCAAATCTGCCGATGTGATTGCATTTTGAAGGCTGTTTCTGCCTGAGAAGGGATATCCTGGGATCTTGGGAGATGCATGTGGCCCTGGGCTGCCAGATTCCACATATTTATTTCCTTTTCCTAATTTTTCTTTGTTAGGCTATACTCCTAAATTAGGCTGAGCAGGCCTCAAAGCCCAGTGTTTAGCATTACATGGGCACTCCTGTTCATAGAGAGCTGCCAGGCAAGGCTGTGCGACACCAGTGGCTTCAGGTTTGTGGTATCACTGGCCATCTGTCAGGCGTTCCCTCCAACTCAGCTGCCTCAGCTCATCTCTTCCAGACTGGGGGATGCCTTCCACTTGGCACCACTCCTCAGGCCTGAATCAGCTCCCTGAAGCAAAAGTTATGCCTGTCCTGGCCAGCTCCATGCACATGGGAGAGCTGGGCCCTGTGATTCTCCTCTGCAGAGGCAGGAGGAATTGTCCTGGGGGATACTAGGCAGGAAGGGAGCGTGAAGCTGTGGCTGAATGGCTACACCATGAGCAATCTGCCGAAATGAGCTTGCAGGTAGCCCTGAGCACTGAAGCACCATGATGAGAGGTGCTGTGGGAGACCACGCATGGACCCACCGAGAGTCTGGTGAAGCACTGAACAGAGCACATGATGGGGAGGCTGATTTTATCCACCCCACTTGCCTGCAGAGACACCCCTGCACTCATGCCCCCAGCAGGGACAGTAAGTCTGTGTGCACAGAGCGACCTTCTGAATCTCTTACAGATTTTTTGTAGGACCCCTCCTCTTGCTCTCCCATCCCATCCATCCTGCGTGGCTTTGATGGGGGGTACCGTGACAGTGGCTTGGATGCTGGCAGCAGCTTTGTTCCCGGTTCTCTGCTCTCAGAAGCACAAGGGATGGAGAAAAGAGGACACATGCAGATGTCTGTGCTGTTGCACTCTCCTTTAGGACAGAGGCAGGGACTCATTCCTGCACTTCTGGAGTAGTGTAGCCAGGTGTAAGGCTGGGAAATGAGAGTTCAGGGGAGATGGAGAAGGTAGATTTGCCTCCGCCTCGGCACATGCCTTCCTCTACATTTCTTTTGGAGATTCTGGTGTTCCTCATGGTGACAATGCTCCTCCATCCTTGATTTTCTGCAGAAACATGTAAGGTGTCTCCCCAAAAAAACGTTTTCCATCTCACATCAAGAAGAAAGTGGGAAACTCCAAAGATTTTCACAAATAGAAAATCTGAGAAAAGAGAAATGTTACTACTTCAGATCAATTCAAATATGTTGATATTATGTACATATTTTCTACTTGGTGTTATATTTTTAAGCAAGTCATTTCAAGCAGCACTATTTCATTGTTTTTTTTTAGTGTCAGAATATTTCAATAGTTTCAGATTTTTTTTCTTTAGATGAAATATTTTTTCATAGCAGAACTTTCTGTCTTTGATATACTCTCAAGGAAAATCACATGTCGCTGAGAATTCCTACCTTGCCTGAACATTAAGTTATAGTCACATGATCCAGAATGACTGCTTTACCTGAGACTTAGCTAATTGCTTCCTTTCTCGTGATCACCTTGAAAGTGGCTTAAAATAAAAGATCTGGAGTGGGGTAGGGAGGCACGCGCAGTCAGTTATTGCCATTCAGCTGCTGGAGGGTAGTTCACCAAATCACTGCAAATCAGGCGTTTGGCATCCTCTTAATTCTGGTGCTGCCATGCCTTTCGGAGCCAGGTGGTCTCTGGTGGTCCTTCATTACCTTCCTTTTGTGTTTGGAGAGTTTATTTTCTGGCACCTTCCTGATGAGAGCACATCTATCAACCTGAATGCTCCAGATAGATGTCCGGAGATGAGGAGGGAAGGACTTGTCTCTTTGTCAGAGCCTTCTGGCACAATGACAGCTCCTGCGAGCTGTCATCTGTCTGCCTCTTCTCTTTTGTCCCTGCCCAGGTGCTGTGTTTAACCAGCCTGTGGGCAGCTGGTGAAGAGGCAGTTTAAGGCTTGTGACTCCTTTTTGATTTTGTAAAAGCTCATTTTCTGCCTGAGGGGAGCTTTTCTCCCTCAGCTCTGATCCCTGCCTGGCCCTGAGCAGGGGGAGATCTGCCACATAATGGCAGTAAGAGGGATTAGAGGGGCCTGGAGGGCTGAGGAAAAGGAGGTGGCAGGGAAGCAACAGGGGGCTGTACACACTTAACACACAAACAGATGTTCTCCTTTTAACCCGAGCTGCCTCTGACCACAATGCTTTCATTTTTCTACAACCACAACCAAAGCCGGTCTCCTTCACACCCCCTTTCAGTGTTACAGGTCCCCTTGTCCCAAGGCATCAGACCTCCAGGAAAAACAAAGTGACACAAGCACAGGTGGTGCTGCCTCAGGGCAGCGGGTTCGTTTGCTGTGACAAAGGAGGCCCTGGCCTTCTCCTCATGGCAGGCCCTTGTGTGCTGGATCAACTTTTGGGGCTGTCCAGGAGCAAGTAAAGCTTCTCTCCCTGCTGTCTCACTCAGGGCTGACCAGCACACCCCCAGTGCCTTTAGTGGGAGAGCCCTGACAAACGCTGAAGGGGCGACCAAGCTGCCTTGTGTCTGCCCTTCACTCATGACCTAGATGAGCTCCACTTGAAGCAGCTTGAAGCAATAGGAGGGCAATAGGGACATTGTGGGGGTCTGCTTGCACATCCTGCGAGCAGAGCATGTGGCTCTAAGAGGATTAATTAACTGTGAAAGTGAGAAGAGGGCCAGCACAGTGAGGCAGCCAGCCATCTTTTGGCCGGAATGGGGCATCCGACTGCTGTCCAGCACCTGGAAGAGAGCTTGGCATCAGGAGTTGGTGTGGGGATGGGAAAGGGGCTATCACAGCATGCATGTGTGGAGTGTCTGGCTGAGGAGAAGTGTGGATGAGCATCCAGGAACAGCTCCAGCTCCTGGCCTCAGAGTAACCTCCTTCTCTCACTTCCCCAGACATATGTCTTCACTGATGAAGAAGATGAAGCCCTGAAAAGGAGAATGGGTAATAACCTTTCCTATTACATCATGTCCTTCTTCTTACCTTCAGCCTTTTAACTTTCATGACCTATGGAGGGGGTCCTTCATGAAGGCTGTCTCTGTCATGCCAGCTCTGCATGATGGAGAAGAGCTGCTTTGCCACATCCCATGGGAGGGCCCACCAGCTTGAGCAGTAATGATTTTCTGTGGTTTGGCTCCCTCAGGGCACATGCCTGACTCAAGGTAGGAGACCATCTGCCTTAAAATGTCCACAGGCAAAAGTCACTCTGTACAAGCAGCCTTGGAGAAAATCCTACAGTCCCTATATCCTCTCTAGCAGTGCTCGAGGTAGAAGTATGTTGGACAGGCAGTTTGGCAAAGCCAGGTTGCAGCCTTGGGCAAGATGCTTCACTTTCTCTTGGTATCAGCTCCTAGAGAAGAGAAGGCTCATGTCTTTACGAGGTACAGTGATGGTAGTGGAAAAAAGTAGACTGATAAACTGAAGATTAGACTCTTCACCACTGTGCAAATCATGGGCTGGAGTGTAGCAATGAACAAGCAAAGAACAAGCAAAAGAGCAAGGTGTAATCTTCAGAGTAGGACTTGCATGGAGTGAACAGCCTGGGGTTTGTGAAGTGAAGAGCTGAATGTGCAGAAGGAACTCACATGATAGTGTGCCTGGATGCTTATTCAGGGGTCTGTGAGGAGACTGGCCTTGAACAAACTCCCCTTCCCTCCCGCTGAATGTTTTTTTTTCTCTACAGGACCACATGAAGTGGGTCAAGCCTGAGTGATAGCCTTCTCTCTCCTTGCAGGTGACCATGTGGTGTTCACCAACTGCTCTGCTGAGCATAGCCACCTTGCCCTCTCCTGCAAGATGGCTGCAGAGTTTGATGCATTTCTGGCCAGCAGCCAGAGGTGAGCCGGGGCTGCCATGAGCTGCTGGGGTGGCATGGCTGTGAGTCTATGTGGACATGAGCTCCATGAGGAAGGCTACTTGGCAGGCAACCATTTGCTGAGGAAAAGTATCAGCATGAGGCCGGGTGGGGAGGGAGGATGACATTTTACCCCTGTTGGGGACCTGTTCCCATAGGAAATGAGGAAGTCAGGCACTAAGCATGTGTGTAATCCCAGGCATTTTGAAGTCAAGTCAGTCAGAATGTAAGAGAAAGTGGCACCCTGTTTATTGAAACCCTCTTGTGTCTTCATTGCCATCTCCTTCCAGCTGGTTTTGCCACTTGGATGATGACAACTATTTGAACACTCAGGCCCTTCTGAAACTCTTGTCTACCTACTCTGCAACGTGGGATGTCTACCTAGGGAAACCCAGCCTGAACCGACCCATTCATGCCTCTGAAACGCTGCCTAACAACAAGACGGTATGGCCTATGGCTTGTGACGGAGAGGGAGGGGATTTTTTTAATGCTTTGGTTCATTGACTGTAGCTGAACTATGATGAAGGTCCAAAGAGCCACAGGCACCAGCTGAAAACTTGCTGGTCTTGTCTGAATATCAAAACATTGATGGTACCCACACAGAGGATGGCAAATGATAGCCCATGCTGCTGCTGTGCCTTTGGGTACTCATCTGCAAGGGGACAAGTCTGCACTGGGTGGCCCACCTGGTGCTGCCACCAGGGACTTGGCTGCCTCTGCTTTTGCAAGTTGGCACAGTTAAGCCTGGATATCCAATTAGCCTTTAGCACAAGTGACATTATTTGGCCAGCGGCCCACCTTTGCTTACTCTTTTTGCCTTTGGCTGAGAGGGGAACTGCAGTGCTGTATTAGCAGGCCTGGTTATCCTGGCTTCCCAGTCATGTTAGAAAGTCAAAATCTGTGTTATACTACCAGCAAGACCTCATTCCGGGCAGCAGTTAGGAGGATGACAATAGGATTCTGTTTATCTCTGCATCAAAGCTTTTTTTCTAGCATTTCCATCTCAGGGAGTATGGTATTGTTTAAGCCACTGCCATTGAGGATGTCTGCTGTTTCTCTCCAGAAATCTGTGCGTTTCTGGTTTGCCACAGGAGGGGCTGGGTTCTGCATCAGTCGCAAGTTGGCGAGCAAGATGGTGCCTTGGGCCAGGTGAGCCATACTTTTGGGGGTATGTGAACCCCTGGGGAAAAGGAACATGGATGCACAAAAATTTCTGTCAGCAAGACCTGGAGTTGTGTATGTGGTATTTGGAAGTGTAAGAGTGCCACGTGCTGCACATCTACAAGCATGTGGGACCTGAGGAATGATGTACTGGGTAGGTCTGTGACCTTATTAAAAGCAGGCAAGAGAAGGCATGTTAGCAAACATGATGACAAGATCACATACTGCCTCTTCCTCAACTCCTCTCAGCTTTGATTATGCCCCCACAATCCTTCCCATTTCTTTCAGCCCCCTAACTGTTTACTAAGTACTTTCCCTATCTGCCTATTTCCTTTCCTCTTATTGTGCTTCCTTGAACCATACCCTCCCCTTTCTCCCTCTTCAGCTGGTTTCCCAATTCCCCCATCCCAAAATCTTGGCAGTTTATTCCAGTCTCTACTGTCTTGGAGACAGTGCTCCATTGTGCATGGAGAACAGAAATAAGCCTGTTATCTTCTGATAGCCCAGCCTACAATTATTGATGTTTTCTAGGATGTCTAGGTCATATCACATAGGCCAGAAGCGCATACACCCATAGGCAATGGCTATTCCACCCTTAATTGGATCTGTGCATACCCAGAAAGACAGATCTGATCCAGACCAGGTGGCTCATCATCCTGCTTGCATTGGTTTAGCTGAAGCCCATGATATACAGTCTATGCTAGGCCCAGACAGGAAGATGGTCTCTGATCCAGGATAAAATTAAAGTGGCATGAATAGATAATTCCTAACCTGGCATAAAGTCTGTCACTACTGTATTAGAAAGGTCTGAACATATTAGAACTACCTGAGGGGTGTTACAGGAGACACTGCTTTGTGCTATGTGGCTGTTTCCAGTTGAAGGAGCTTTAATGCTGTATTTATCATGTCATTAAACCTTGGCCAAGAGTGTGGTGTTACATCACAGTGCAGCCAGTGGATGGATAATTCCTGCTGAAACTGACTGTTCCCTGTTCGCTGTACTCTCCTCATTCCGGCCATGTGGTACCACTGCTTCCCTTGGACTAGCTCGTCAGAACCGTCACTGAATCCATGCAGCTCACCAATATGCAGAAACATGCAGAAAGCTAATCTGGAAAACTGTCAGCTCTCTGAATCAGCTGACTGGGCACTTGGATAGGTATCAGGCACAGCACTGGACAACTGCTGGGACCACATGGTTGGGGGTGGTTGAAGAGCAAACACATCCCCACTTCTTTGCAGATAGGACTCAAGGCCTTATTGCATATTTCCAATATTTACTGTGGTTCCTTACATATCTCTGGCAAAAGGGATGCCTGTATATCCCTCCATCCTTTCCTAACCCAAACAGCCATGCTCTCTTCCAGTGGCAGGAACTTCCTGAGCACCTCAGAACTCATTCGCTTGCCAGATGACTGCACCATGGGTTACATCATTGAGTGCAAAGTCGGTGGGCAGCTGTTGTCCAATTCACTTTTCCATTCTCACCTGGAAAACTTGCAACTCATCCCCTCGACTCAACTCACACAGCAGGTGAGCAGGGGGATAGAGCAAGAGAGAGGTGTGTGAAGAAGGAGAGATGGAGTAGGGGACATTTGGCACCGTTGGGGGCACTAATGCAGATTGAATCAATTGCCTGCTCTTTCCTCAGGCCTCCTTAAAAATGATTCCCTGAAGGAAGGGGCAGACTTTGCTATCACCACAGTGTCCAGTCACAGTGCATCCTGGATTGGTGGTGGGGAGTGGTTTTTTGAGAAATGAAGGGAGAATTGCGGAGAGGATGGTGCTTAGGGGAACATGACATCAGAACAAGGAGAGCTGCTGTGTACTTGGGAAAGAGGCTTTGTACCATGTCTCCCTCACTGCGGGAGATAACAAGGTGTGTGGGGTCTTAGAGAGGACAAAGGACTGGCATGGTGGACCATCATGAGACGAAAGAGAGACAGGTAGAGGCCAAGTCAACAGAAAAAGAACAGGATGGGAGCTTCTGTAGCACATAGCAGGTTCCTTGCGCCTAAACTCATCATGTCACCATACCTGCTCCCTCTTCCCCACCCCTTTTTGCAGGTCACCCTCAGCTATGGTGTCTTTGAGAACAAGCTCAATGTTATTGAACTCAGTGGCCCCTTCTCACCCCAGGAGGATCCCTCAAGGTATGGGGCATGAGTGCTCGGGGAACTGCTATGTTTTGAGCCATCAGCCAAGAGGCTGGGAGTGGGAGGCAGCCAAATGGGACGCAAGAAGTCCAGAACGGTGGACAGAAATCTTGCAGTCACATGGCTCACAAAGTAAAGGCACAGCTTTAAGCTGCTTGCAAATGCTTATAAACTTTGCAAGCATTTTTGGATGACTGGGAAAAAAGGGCGATCAGAACATTCTATTTGGACAGTTCCAAAGCTATGTATTTAGCTCTTTTACTTCACATTTTGAGGCTGAACAAGCTAACTTCTACCCTGTGAGATAGGTACTGAAATGTTTTTTTGAACTCAGGATTTTTTTTTCTGAGAAAACCGAAGTAAAAAGAAGATTTGCTGACTGCAAACAAATATGTTCTTTGATTTATCTTCTCTGCATTGAGCGAGTAAGCCTGAAGTTACTATGTGCAGAGAACTAGTGGGAAGTTGCTGGCTGGAGATGGCAGGGGCGGAAAGCACTGAGGCAATGAAAAGAGCATTAAGGGAACCATGCAGCATGTGTTGCTGCAGTGCCTCTCTAATTGCTTGTGATGAGCATGAACCACTGGCTTGGGCTACATATGCCAGGGATGGACCCAGGTGCTAGACTTAGGCCTGGCTGCTCAGCTTTGCCCAGATGAGACATCTGGTAGAGATGTGCAGTGAGTCCTTGCACACTGCAGTGCAAGGTGAGCAGCTGATGTAGGATGAGATATGAGGGACAAAGCCCTTAACTGTCCTGCTTGGCGCTGTGGTAAGAACTGTTACCAGACCGTCTTTCACTCTCTCCCCAGCAGGTTTCGATCACTTCACTGCCACCTCTATCCGGACACCTCCTGGTGCTTGCAACCTCTTCACTGGTGATGCCTCAGTCTCAGCAACGGTCTCCTGCTGATCTCCATTCACCTTGGGCGTTTAGAGGGTGGAACACAGAATAAGCTTGGTGCTCCCAACTTCTCTTTTGTGATGATGGCCTTGGGGCAGTGTGATTTTTTTTTTGGTCTTTGCTGAGTACTAGTGACACAAGACAAGAGAGATCTGTGTCAAAGATTAATAACATGGACTGGGCACATGCATATAGCTTTCCTTCTCTGTTGGGATGCTTACAAGGGCTAAGAGTAGTACACCTTTTTAAACAAAGCAAGGGTTGAGCATCTGGATAGAGATGGGGGCCTGCTTCTCTGGGCTGTAGATTCACCTTTCTGCACTAGAAAAGCCCTGAGTAGGGGTACCCGTACTTGACTGAGTGTCACTGATAGCGTGTCCTTGCTCCAGCCTGTCTGAGCAGGCCATCTTCTTCTCCGCCTGTGCATCCCCCATTGCCAACTGTTCCCAGCCACATTCCCTTGGCTGACCGTCTGTTTAGTCTGAGTCCGATTCTGACCACTGTACATGGAAGAAGAATGTGGCCATTTTTGTGCTGAAATAGTCTGGAAAAGCACAGGGACCATGGACAGGAAGAAAAAAAAGAATCAGAAAACTTGCTCTGATGGGGCAGAGGGGAGGATGTAGGATGTGGGGAGATGGGATAAGAGGAGAGAGGCAGAGAGGAAGATGGTTCCTGCACTGAATATTGAAGGCTTGCTCTTTTATAGCCCTGCATTATTCCTTTCCCTTTTTATCTTCTTGATATGGGGTCAGGATAATCTTTTGCTCTAATTACCAACCTGTCGTTAGAGATTAGACTCCAACTCTTACCTGCGAGAGAAGAGACATAAAGGATTAGAATTGCCTGAAAGAGAGGAGAAAGGAAGAGATGGAGAAGGAACATTCAGGAGCGGATTAGAGGTTACAGCTTTATAATCTTTCCTGTGCCCCTGACCGAAAAAAAAAAAAAGTCCTGAAAAAATGGAAACAGCAAGACAAAAAGCTTTCATATCTTTGCATTGCTTTTCTCTAGATGCTAAGAGCATCTTTTTCCTCTCGATGTTAAGAACATCTTTTTCCCTTCCCCCCACCCACTCTCCACAAATCCTTGCTGGGTGCAATAAGGAAAAGGAGCAGACCCAGATAGGTTATGACTTATTTCAGTGCACTTTTGCAGAGTCTCTTTTTCAGTGCAATGCTTGGCATAACACCTGGGCAATCCTGATCACCAGGGAATGAACACTGGTGACATTTTTTCTGTGTACATACGGTTAAATGGTTAGTGGAGGATGTTTCTTGGAAGGCTGGAAGGCAAGCAGGCTGTTTTCAATGCCAGTAATGGCACAAACAGGTATCTCTCTTTAAAGAATATTTCAAAACATACTGCTGGGGTCTGTGAAAGATTCTTGTAATCTCTAGATGAAAGGATAAATGCCCTTTCTCCAAAGAGCTGCTCAGCTTTGATGCTTATGATGTGACAGACCCTGCTGCTTGGCTTAAGTGCCAAGGGGGAGCATCACTGTGTCTTTACCATTCTGAAAGCTGGCCACCTTGTTTTTCCGCAAAAACAAACACCAGCATCTCCCACACAGCATGAGCATACAGGTTTTAAAAGAAAAGAAAGGCATCAGAGAGTCCTTCCACCTCAGCAAAGAGGGATCAAGAAATGAATGAACATTTTAATTTCTGGAGAAACAGAAAGCAGAGGCCTGGGTGCTGTTTCCCATTCTTACAGGCATTAGCCAGCTTGTGAAGCAGCAGAGAGCTCTGCTTTCTTCTCTTGCACAATGTGGCTTTGAACGGGAAATTCTTTCTAAGCACAGATAGGGACTAGTGATGCCAGTGACCACTCTAAGTAGTGAAAAACACTTATCTCACACAGCTATGTGAAGCCAGGAGTGATGTGGTTCAACGTAAAGACTCCCACCTGTTGGAAGACATGCAGAGGAAGACATACATACAGAGTCCTGGCTCTAAAACAAATCACTTGGTTTAAACTTATTCAATCAGATGAAAAATGCTTCCATGCAGAGAAATGAGAGTCTGCAATAGAAATCTACAATATTTGGATTTTTTTTCCCCATTTAAAATGTCACCTCTCTTCTTAATCAAACCTTTGGATTAATCAGCCTGTCCTATTTGTAGTCAAAGCACAGTGTGATTCATGTGCCTGGAGAAGAGACTGATATAGCAGACACACTTCTTTGAGGAAAAAGCAAGGCACAGAAATTGGAAGTCCTCTTTGGATCCCAGTCTCAGCCAGTCTGAATTAGCCTGTTGTTATTTGCATAGCTGAGGATCTGATGTTAAATGCATTGAATCCTTGGGGAGTTTTAGAGGGATCAGTCTAAGACAGGGCTTCGTTGCTGACACGGTCCTTATCACTTCTATGGAATATGCCTTACCTCATAAGGAATCTGATGAGAAGATGAAGAAATCTGATGAGATCAGAAGATGTCTTGGGCAAGACATCTCTTGGGCTGCAGAGAACTGAATGAAATGAGAAAGTTCTGTTATGCCTCCAACAACAATGGTCTAGAAAGTAAATTGCTTTTTCAGAGCCAACAAAAGAAACCAGGATTTCTACAAGAACAGAGAGACAGCTTAAGGGGACGTTTGCCACTTGAAATCTGATCTATGTTAAAACCCAAGTTAAAATTAGTTTCAGGAAAGATTCCTGCTCTTGGGATTTCCTGTCAGATGTTGTGGTTTTACAGTCTCATTTTCCTAGTTTATTAAAATGTTTAGCTGTTTAGCTGCTTGAGAAAATGAGAAACAGCCTCTAATGAAACTTTTCAGGGACTATCATTATTTTTCTTCTTCATGATTTTCTGATGTAACAGCTAAAGATTTTGCAGAAGTCTCTTTGCAGCTATTGATTTTTTTTTCACTCCCCATTGCAGTAAAAACCTGTCCCAAGAACTAGAAGGATAGAGATTTTTTTTTTCCATTTTACTGGAAAAAACAGGATTGAAGTCAAAGGTGTTAGCATGACCCTGCTGTTGTACAACATTAAGTGTAGTTCAAGATTTCAAGTGCAGAGACCTCAGTCTGCCCAACACCATAGCAACGAACAGCATTAATGGTGTTTAAACTGTATACTGAAGATCTAGAAAAAGAAGAGGGAGGAAAAAAAAAAAAGCAGATACAGTATTTGAAATGTAAAGTATTAAGTGAGTCTTTCATGTTAACAATATCTTTTCTTCACTTTCCTGTTAGCTGTGAAGAATTTTTATAAGGAAACCCCTAGTTGACAGTGCAGAAAATGCTAATGACTATCCTTTCTTTAGGGGAAAAAGAGAAGTTAGCTGAAATAGGTGGGAAACTGCAGTTGTTGCTAAAGGCTTGAAGGGGATAGAGAAAAATAGCAAAGCTAGACAATGCTTCTGTCTCTGGTGCCAGCTCCTCTTAACAACTTTGCTGCTGAAGGAAAACAGATTTGTAAGCCGCCGGGAGACTCAGCAAACTCGTACCCGGATTACAGCCTTTAGCTCTCTCCCCAGGCCTCTTGCGAAAGATGGAACCTTCAAAAGACTAGCAGTTTATTAAACAGTATCCAAAAGGTGAGAAATAGGAACAGGAATGAAGGAGACTGGAAGAAAAGAAATCACCAAATAGGGTCCAGGAGAGAATTTAAGCTCTGCATTGAAAGTGCTGTTTAAGAACTGCCCCAGCAGCAGTGGGAAAACGGGTGTTGCCTGACCCCCCCATCTCTAGATGTTTTTGTTATTGGGACAGTGGTAGTCCTCCAATGGATACCAGTCTGATTGAGAGGTCATGTTGAAAGATGGAAATAGGCCTGTCAGTGCTGTTGGCCTCCACCTTTTTTTTTTCTTTTTTTTCTCATAATGAACAGCCCAGAAAAGCTGATATGTTTTCGCCTCGCCATTTTACTCAATTCCTTTCTGGCCTCTGCACTTCCAGTTTTCCTCTGTCCTTGCTTACAGTGCTGGTTCTTCAGACAGCCAAGAATTGGGATCAACAGCTCTTTTTCATTCTTTGATTTACTCTTTTTGTTTTTAATCGTTGAACAACTCGAGAAGACAGCTAAGTTGCCACTTTGTGCCACTGGCTACCTGGGTTCTATGCACAGTCTTCTCTGACACCTAGGCTCTACACCCTTGTTAACAGTAAGGTGATTGGATATATCCTTTCAAATGAACCCCAAACAAGACTTAGCTCCTGTTGCTGTATCCATAGTGATACATCTTCATGCATGTGCTATACTATGCGCTGCTTTCCTTAATGTCTCCCAGCCCTTAACAGTAAACAATGGCCTTTGTGTGTAGTTAGACTGTGAAACTTACTGATACAGGACAATGAATCAGTCACAGCTTTGAATTAATTAGAAGCAAAGAACCACACAATGAGTCGAAATAAACTCCTACTAAGCCCAAGATAATCATAAGATCTCTCTGCTGGAAAGTAACTCTAACCATTGATAGAAGAAGCTGGGAAGAATCGTTGAGGGGACAATCTCTGTTTCTTAGGGTGCAACTTCACAAAAAGTTAAAATTATTATTTTTTTATCTTAGATAGTTTTCAGCTTTCTGTCCTAAATTGTCCTATCACATAGCTATGTGAATGCTTATGCTAGCAGGAGGAAGGATCAGAGCACACACCTCTACGGGTGGTTGCGAAGGTGAATGAGAATGACCACTCCATTCAGTAATTGCATGTGCACAGAGAAACATGAACCATCCTTATGTTCTTCCCCTAGGCACCTGCTAGCAGCTGGTGCAAAAGATAGGATCTGATGCTAATTGGGACTTTTTATTCTGTTCCAAATAGTGCTGAGCTTATGGCTCCACTGAAGATGATGTGACTGTTACCATAGACATAAGCAAGGCCAGTAAGAAGAGCAGTATCATAAATGCACAAATAACTGTTTCTGTTCTCACCAACTGATGCAAGGCCAGTAAGAAGAGCAGTATCATAAATGCACAAATAACTGTTTCTGTTCTCACCAACTGATGCACGGTTTTTTCCTCTAGATGTTCCACCCAATTACCTGAGAGGTTAAAGGAGTGCAGAGCTAAACCATTTTGCTCAGCTGACATTGCCTTTTTAGGACTGTTCCTTGACAGCCTGAATTTTCTGTTGCTCCCTGTTTGATCCAGATGGGAGTCCAAGAGAGCTGATAACTCATCACTCCCTGTTTGAACTGCATGTGGTTAATTACAGACCTCAGGAATGGGCTGCTTGCCTATCTCTCATGTATAAATTGCCTTCCAAGATTTTGCAAGACTAAGGAGCCTCTTTAGATGTTGTGTCTGACTGTGCTTCGGTCAAGCATCCCTTGGTTTTGCTGGGAGCTGAATCTGATTCATAGCGAACTTTGAGAACAAATTAAACAAAGTACTTTTTGTATATGAATTTGATGGCTCTGACCCTTCTGCTGCTGAGAAGAAGACTGTTGATTGTAACAACAGAAGAAGTGGGACTAAACAGGGAAATTGGATGCAGAGGGATGCTGCTAATTTTAGTCCTTGCCTTGCTTAACCCCAGACACCAGTACAGGCTGGGAACCAACCTTCTGGAGAGCAGCTCTGCAGACAGGGACCTGAGTGTCATGGTGGACAACAAGTTGACCATGAGGCAGCAGGGTGCCCTCGTGGCCAAGAAGGCCAATGGGATCCTGGGGTGCATTAAGAAGAGCGTCTCCAGCAGGTCGAGGGAGGTGATCCTGCCCCTCTACTCAGCCCTGGTGAGGCTGCATCTGGAGTATTGTGTCCAGTTCTGGGCTCCACCGTACAAGAGGGATGTGGATGTACTGGAGAGAGTCCAGCACGGGGCTACAGGGATGCTCAGGGGCCTGGAACATCTGCCCTATGAGGAGAGGCTGAGGGAGCTGGGCCTGTTCAGCCTGGAGAGGAGAAGGCTGAGAAGGGATCTGATCAGTGTCTATAAGTACCTCAAGGGAGGCAGTGAGGAGGATGGTGCTGGCCTCTTCTGTGGCAGCCATCAACAGAACTAGAGGTAATGGCCACAAACTGAAGCATCAAAAGTTCCACAGGAACTTAAGGAAAATTTTTTAACAGTGAGGGTGACAGAGCACTGGAACAAGTTGCCAAGAGAGGTTGTGGAGTCTCCTTTTCTGGAGATCTTCAAAACCCGCTTGGATGCAGTCCTGTGCCACGTGCTCTAGGTGATCCTGCATGTGCAGGGAGTTTGGACTAGATGATCTCCAGAGGTCATTTCCAACCCTAACAATTCTATGATTCTATGATTGTTTTTCATCCCATCACCAGAAGTGGGGTAAAGACAGAGCTGTGCCTGGTGCAGAAGCTGTTCTATGGAATATCTGGTATTTGCACTGGAGAGAATCCAGTAGTCCCAGCTATGGCCCAAGGCCAGCTTGTGCTTGTTGCTGGACAGGGAGAAAAGTGATGCCTGTCCCAAAGCTCTAACAAGTGTTTTTTGTTGCGCGCAAGGGCTAATGCTCCTCTCCAAGCTCTTGGACAGGCCTGCTTCCCACAGCCCTAGAGCAGGGTGCAGAAAGACAAGGTCTCAGTGAAAGTAGAGCCCCACCATACCCTCCCTTCCTCTCCCCCCAGCACTCATCTAGTGTTGGACAGTGTCTGTTTTTAGAAAAAGTGGCAGATTCAACAGCTGAGCTGATTTTCCGAAAGGACATATAAAACAAACAGCTTGCCATCTGGTCTATTGTCCTGGAATAGTGGCTTAGGGGGTGGGGGAGAGAGAAGGCAGAGAACAGACAGAAGGAGAAATTGAGGTAAAAAGTGGGGAGAAGAGGCAGAAAAGGAGAGTAAAAGGTGGGAGAGGCAGAAAGGTGAGGAAGAGATTATGGATGAGGGGAGAGCAAAGGCAGGGGCTTAGCACAGGGAGACCGAGAAGGAGGTAAAGAAGAAGGGGAAAATAGGAGCGTCGTGAGGGAGAAATGCTGAGGGGGGAGGGCCAGAAAATAGGAATGGAGACAAAAAGTTCTCTTTAGGACCACCCTGTCTGGATCTGCCTCAGCACTTTGAGCCACAGTGGCAGCAACTCCAGCCCTGACCCTGGGTTATGCTGGAATAAACTGACTGCAAAAGAAACAAACTGGACTAAGTAGCCTGGATAACCACTCCCCTTCCACCCACACAGCTCTCCCTGTTTAGTTGCCATGTACCTTCCCCTTTGTGTTGGCTTTTACTGAGAGCTGTAGGGCAGGGTTTGAACTCCAGTTTTGGCAGCAGAATAAGTAACAGCAACATTGGCCTCTCTAGCCCAGGAGGGAGGAGGGTTCGTTTTAATCAAAGGTAAATAACAGCCAGTATTCTCTGACTCTTAATCCAATTTCCTAGAACTGGAAAATAATGTTCCAACTTGACATGTGGCCCCTGGCCCATGGGAGAGGGACGGCAGAGATGGCAACTCAGCCAAGTCAGCTGCTGGGCACTGCACAACCGAGGAGAGTAGAACTGGGAGCGATGCAGCAACACAGGTAGTTTGTTCTGGCTGGCCTTGGACTCAGTTTTTCTCTTCTGAATCTTCCCAGTGGATTTTACTAGCTATATTTATCCCAAGAGGTGGGGCAAGCTGGCTGGCAGGCAGCTCATCCTTGTGGAAAATGGACCGAGATGGGCAGAGCTCCCTGATCTATTCTATCTGCAGAAGAGATGGGGTGCAATTGATGCTCTTCATTTGCATTGCTGAAGGGCATTTTGACTTCCATTCCAGTGGTTGTGTGAGTGCTAATTCCCAGTTGCATGATCTAACAGATCAGGTGTAGGTGAAACAGTCAGGTGTAGGTGAAACAGTCAGGTTCACCCTCCCATCTCAGTCTCTGATGCTTTGGGCTTGGGCCACACAGCTAGAGCACCACAGGTGAGGCGTACTGAGAGCCTAGCCTGAGGAGGAGTGAGGTATGGCCTGCACAGGGCCTGAGAGGCATGGATGGCTGATCCCAAATTATCCTACCCAAACAGGACAGAATTACAGCTCTGGAGATGCCTCATGTTGATTCACATCCCCAGTCCTGGGAACACACTTAATTACAAGTAACACAGTCCTGTCCTTAGTGAATACAGCCCCACTACTGAAATTATTAGTGGGAAAGAGGAACAGGAAAAATAGCCTTTATATCTAATTGATTGTGTATTTCTTTTTCATCTGCTCAGCTCATTCCAGAGAACCTACAGTCTTTAACCATTAGAAATCTTAGAAATGGCCCCTGCTCTGTGGACCCTCCGATAGGAGGCAGAGGAGAGGGGCTGTAGAGCCTGGGACTGGGACCCCACGGGCTCTGGTCAGGACCTTGGACAGGGCCAGTAACCGGCACTACCTTGCTCTGCCTTCCTTTGCTTTGCCCTGCCTAGCCTTGCCTTGCCTTCCCCTACCCACCTCTGCCTTGACCTGCCCTATCTTGCCCAACTTGCCTTGCCCTGTCTTGCCCCTGCCTTGTTCTACTTTCCCCTGCCTTTCCCTGCCCTGCCGTGTCCTGCCTTGCCTTGCCCTATCTTGTCTTGTCCTGCCCTGCCTTGCCCTGCTATGTCTTGACTTGCCCTGCCTTGCCCTGCCTTGTCTTGCCCTGCCCTGCCATGTCTTGACTTGCCCTGCCCTGTCTTTCAGTCCCCCCAGGCTGGAGGGCAGCCTCCTGGTATAGCAGGACAAAGCCCTGTTTTGGCTTGCGCCCCACACCAGCTTTATTTTGCTTTTGCTTAAGAATAACTGTGCAATGCTACGACTCTCTACACAGCTGCTCTGAAGCTGTGGCTTAGATCTGGGTTATTTTTTGCAGATAAATCCTCTTTTCTATCAGATTTGACATCAGGCAGTCCCTCCAGATCCCTCCCCTTTTCCCTCTCTAACTTCCCCTGTCTCTTCCCCGCCCTGTGTTCTCTTTCCCTGCATCTGTGTCCTTCCCTCTATATCCCTCCCCCCTTTCTCTTTCCTATAGCCAGCTTGCTGTGAATATCATTTCATTTGCCCTCTTTCTCCTGCTCCACATCTCCACATTACTTAGTATGTCTCCGCTACCCTCAGATGTATGTATTTTGCTGCTTTACTTTTTGTATCCATTTTTTCCCCTGCTCTCACCCATGGTTGTTTCTCAGGAGTCATCTGCAAGGCTCTGTTTTATTAGAGATCTGTCTCTGCCCTGGAGTTCTGCCTGTTGTGATCAGGTTCTACATATCTACTAGGTAACATCTTTTGGGGCTCAGCTGTTGCTGATAGAGCTGGATTAAACACCTCCAGTTAGACACTTCTGTTTCACACCCTGCTTCTTGCCTTTCAGGTCATCTAATGAGGAACTTCCAGGCTGGTGGAAGCAAACGGTAATTCTAGAGAAGGAATCAAAGATACAGGCAGTCTGGAAGAAAGCTGGAGTCACTGACTAGTAGATGAATGACCTGGGTCGTGTGCTGATAAAAACAGTTCCCACATCACAGAAGAGCTTTGCTCTTCCTTAGTTTCACTCACAGTCTGTGCCCACACAGAACAAGGCCATCCAGAGGCCTGGAAGAAGTGAGAAGTTTGCTGAGAGCTGTAGCCAGGGGTTGTCTCTAGAATCTAGTGCAGATTCTTATCTCCATTGTCTCCTTATCAGAGTCCAGCCTGGGTAGCATAGAAACCCAGCCCTGACTTCTCCCTGGGAGTTCTGCAAACCCTGAGAAGCCCCTGAAGCTTGTCCCTGCCACAGGGACACCATCAATGAGTATTGACCTCTTTGGAAGGAGCCGGTATCTAATGGGCAAGAGAACAGGCTAAGGGCATCTGTGCTACTTGGAAATTATCCAGTTTGGGATAATGGGAATTCAATTTCAGCAAGGGGAAAAAAAAAGCATTTTCATTTACCCAGGGTAGTAGCTCAGGGAACTCCCAGTCTGACATCTCATTGGTTGGGATGTAGCCAGGGGAGCATGAAGAATGGACCCATGCCAACACCTTAGGGATCTGGATTTGATCAGCGAGGAGAAAGGAAGGAGGAGTTGTTGGCTGCCTTTCACTTGTTTTGGTGCTTTTAAAGCTGGATCCCTTGTGGTACTGACAGGCTCACTCACAGTTAAACAAACTCAGCAGAATTTGGGAATTGAGTAAATGGGTCTGGAAAAATAGCAATTGCATTCCAGCCTGCTTGCTTACCAAGTGACACCATGGTATCCAGAATAGCTCACAGACTGCTTGGAAGAGGCAAGGGGTTTTCTATCAAGCTGGAGTTGTCCTCTGTAATGTGACATTTTTATTTGTAACAGAAAAAGTTTTTCTGACCTGTGATTCCACCAGCACTTCAGTTTAATAGGAGGAGAGGCTGGCTCCACACTGTCCATGGTTTGACATTTAGATGACTGTGGGAGGGAAAAGAGAGGGCAGTGGTTTCAGCCCATTTTAATGAAAAGTTCAGGAAAAAGAGAACCTGTTTTTTGCTCCACCCTTATGCTATGATTTTTACTTCCTGCATTACTCTAAGGCCAGTGAAGAACTGTATCTGCTCTTAGCTTCCTCCCTGGCAAAGAGCTGCCAAACATGGCATTTTAAGCCCAAAAGCAATCCCAATGGCTACACCACGTATTGGGCCCATGCTGGAGTCTTTTTCCTGAACTGCACATCTAAGCAATTTCAATGTCTTCTTCCCATGCAGGACATATCACTGTTCCCCTTAATGAACCTGCAGAGCACCACTGCTTACTCTTCTAAAAACAAACTCTTTTCCCTGAATATGTTTTTTTGTTAATGTGTTTGCTGCTGTTTATTAACAAACACCGACAAAAGGCAAATGCTGACTGAAGTCCTCCTCAGGGCCTGGCTGCCCAAGATGTGTGGAAGGAACATATCCTCATGGATGCATTCAGGGCTCATCTCAGCTTCTTCAGGTCCTTGGTACTTGGGGTGTCCAGCACCTCATTATCTCTCTCCCTCACAGGTTCCTGAAACCTTTAGCACAGCACTCCAGTCTTAAAACCAAACTACTTTCCTGCATAAGCCAGTTTCCATTACCTGTTTTGAATTTACAATTGCTCTGAGCAGTAACCAGACCTAATATCCAGCATTTCTGCAGCACTTGAGCTTGGAAGGAGCTTGAAGGGAACAGTGTTAATTAGCTCACATCTTATCTGCCAGGTCAGTGTTATCCCTGCTTGAATGAATTTGATACCAAAGCACAAAGCGGCCAGCTCCACAGCAAGGCCTAAACTCCTCAGATTGTAATATCAATCTCTCCTTCTCTCCTCTACTGATTTCAATAGAAGGTCACGTCTGTAGTTCTGGAGCTGAGAGATAATGTGCAAGGTTTTCTGACAGTTTAAATCAGCATAGATCCTAAGGGACTTCAAACCCACACTCTGTGTGCACCCTCCAAGGAGATTTCTTAGCATGACCTGGGACTCCACGGGCAGGCCTGAACCCAGGTGTTCTGCCTTCAGGCAGAATGATCCCTGCCAGTTTTAATATGGCAGATTGGAGCAGCCAAAACTTAAGAAGATATCTACAGGCTCTCCAGAGGAAAATCTGAAGTGACGGATGAAGGTGTGCACATCCCAGAGTGATCACAGGCATCCCAGCCACCCAGAGTGGGTGAATGGCCAGGATATTTTCCTCTCAGCTCTGTGCAAAAATAAGTAAGAGGAGACCCACTCAAAGTGGGCAAATCCACCCTCTCTCCAGACAGGGTCAGTCATATGATTGGCACAAAGTCTCCAGGGAGACAGCAGGATCCTCTTCACCCCCACATCTCTCATATTCTTGCCGCTCAGAACAAGGGAGTAGGAGATGGCCTTTTCCTCCCATAGCATTGGATTGTATCCCAAAAGCCCCTGTGAGTCCCTGCCATGTCTCTGCAGCATTTCTTGCTAAACGTGAGAGTAATGCCTTCTCCTCACTCCCTTCACATACACTCACACGTGCAGAGCCAAACACTGTTTTTTGTCCCTACTTCCCCACCAGGCTGGCTCCTTGGGGGTTTTGGAGGCAGCACTGACTGGGCTCCATGATGCTTGTGGGCTGGCAGTATTGCCACTGGAGTGATGCCCAGTGTGGCGGGGGTGGCAGGAGTGGTGAGGCAACCTGAAACCCAACTTTCCAGGGGAGTATGTGTGAGTTAGGGGGTGTTCATAGTTTGGACAGTCCCTATAGTCCAGAAATGGGGCCAGCAGAGGGCACTCCGATACCGTTGCTCACGCACTGGCCTGAGCCCTTGGGCTAAGGAAGTCGGCCACCCCTAAAGCTGTGTAACACTTCTGAGCTTTGCCCTGGGTGCTGGAGACAGAGAAGTCAAGGGCAGGGTGAGAGTCTGCAGCCCTGCTTCCCTTTCTACAAGAAGGGGCAGGATAAAATGGGTGAGGAAAATGCAAAAGAAAGTTGTCTCAGGAGTGTCCTTGTTCCTCAAAGCTGGCTCCAGTCAGATCAGAGTAGTCTTTCCGTGGGGACACTGATGAGTGTCAGTTTGGGTGGCCCTGGGTATTTCCCTATGCCATGGGTACAATGTGACTCTGGTGCAGGATAGTTGAGGAAGGGCAGTGCCTTTCAGTCCTTGGCAGGACCACAGAATCTCAGGCTTAGCACAAGGGCAACTGCATGTCAAGCAGTCCCTGGAGCGCCCTGCTGACACTGTCCCTTTCTTCCCCAGCTGTCTATCCTGGCAGTCTCCCTGTCACACAGATGGACTAGCTCTCAGCTGTCCCCACTGTGCAAACAACCTTCATGAATGTGACTAAGGTTGCCATTCAGGGTGGATGCTGGTTGAAGTTGGTCTCTGGGCAGATGTGAGAAATCTCCTTTACTAGGGAGAGCAACAGTTCAGTACTTCTTCTTATGGCAGTAATTGACCATGGCAATGGATAGGGGCTTGGTAGATCTCCAACAGGTTGAAGAGTTCTTGTGAGAAAGGTGATGGACCCAGCAATAAATTCTTCTGAAAAAGAATCTGTTTCAGGCAGGCAACAGTGCAGCAAAACCTTTCAGGAGATCTGCTGGCAAACCTTGCAGAAAGCCAGGAATTGCTGCTGTAAGCCCTTTCCTATTTCCCTAACACCTGGAAGCTCTTTGTAAACAGCTTGAAGAGTGCTGCACACCAGTGTAGCGGGGACTACTTGTGCTGCCTTCACAGCAAGATAGGGCAGCACATTGCAGTGCCTCACAGACATCATTCTCACTTGTCACACTGAGCTGAAATCACAAAATGAGAGGTGCCTGAACTGACCTGCTGTGTCTGCATGAGGTCTAGGTACCTTCTTTATCATAAACTGGTTTGGCAGATACATGGGAAATGGGGATTCCCCAGAGTTTTGGGAAGGGGGTCTTCTGGCCTCTCTGGGGAGTTGCCAGAGAGCAGAGGACTTTCCTATGTGCTCTGAAAGTCTGAGTGCCTTGCAGTTTTGCTGCAATAAATTTGGAGCAGCTGTATGTCTGGAGCAGCTGGCCTAAGTTCCTTCAGGGTTCATAAAACAACACATCCAGACTGATGTGTTTTGTTTGCCCACTCACTGTGTTTCTAATTGAAATATTTGTAGTTTGCTTCTTAGGAAATTGCATCTTAGACTACAATACCCACAGTCCTTCATTGGCAGCTTAGTGTAGCCTGTTTAGGGAAAGTAAAATGCAGACTTCTGAACTGGGTCTTTCCTTATCTGACCCACTCAGGCAGCTGGATGTCTTCAGTACAGCTTGGCTTACTGGCAGATGCGCTTCTTTGGTTCATCAGGAAAAGACTAGTGAGTTCAGTGAGCAAGAAATGTGATTGCAGTTCCTTGCCCCCTCCCAGAGGCCTTTTGCAGAGTTCATTCCCAGAGAGCAGGGGCTCCTGAGTCTGTAACTCTTCCATTTCTGCAAAGCCTGAAAAGAAAGCCTGAAGTCCAGTTTGGGAAAGATCACAAGGCAGAAACAACAAGCATAATGAACCATATTTAAAATGATTTTTTTTCTGCCTTTGGAGTTTGGTTAATTTATAATCTATAAAAGTCTCTGCATAATTGTGTCTTGATTAAAATGGTATAATTAGGCGCTCTGGATCTCTCTCCCCTTTCCCTAAGATTATTTCTGTCTAATTGCTTTAATCTGTGTTTTCATGCACCCACTAGAAAATCAAAGCATGCTCCCATGAGGATGCGGGTGAGAGTGAATAAAGCTGACGACTCATTAAGTGCGGTGGAGAGAGGAAACTGCATCTAAATCACAACTACGTTAACAAGGTAAAATAAAAAATTGAAAAGAATAAATAAAGACTGAGGAAAGATTTAAAAAAAACCCTGCAAAACAACCTGACATAGATTTTAATATTAATTAAGAACATATCAAATAGCAAATTGTCTGTCATTAAAGCCAACTTCCTCCATTGCTGATGGAAAGAGGTCTGAGAATTTTAATTCCTGAAACCTGGTGGTGTTTTGTTGAGGGGGCAACTTGTTCAGAATACAACTTGCTAATGGATAGGGGTAAATTTCTTGAGTGGGGATTGAAGAACTTGAATAGGAAGGGTATTAGTGCAGTCTACAGTCTACCAGCTTAAAAGCAGTGCCAGCATTAGGCAGGATTTGAGCAGGAACTAGATCAGATCCTAAGGAGAGTAACACATGGACTCCTGCTGTAGGGACAGGATGGATGAATGGTGGATTGTTAGGGAGGCCTGACAAGACTCTCAGGAGTTCACCAGATCCATCCCCTGTCCCAAAACCAGAATAAATGCACCTCTGTCTCCCTTCCAGATGACTTTTATTATCAATGATGTTCAGACTACAAACTTTGCCACCTTCCCAGGCAGCACCACTAACCCCCAAAAAGGTCACTATTATTTCACTCCAAGCAAGGATTCAGATGTAAACAAGATATCTTTAAAAGCTTCTGGCTATGTCTGTTATGTGTTAGCATCTGCTTTAGTCTCCTGAGGTCAAGAGAGCCCAAGATAGTGCTGTCCTCTGTTTTCTCTGGCTTGCTGTGGTTCTTACTTTCAGGGAATACTAAATGTGCTGTTAGCTAATAGCCTAATTCAAGTGCAAATACCAACATGATGCAGTGTAGAGATGCTGCCTTGCATGTCTGATGTGATGGAACAACTTTAGCACCAGGCTGTGCACAGCACTGTATATTTTCAGAGGTGCTAAGCAGCCCAGCAGGTCACTACTCCCAGCAGATGCAACTGCTCTGTTCTGAGACCCTGAGCTTTTCATGGTGTGTCACAGACATAGTCCATGGCAGGGTTAGTAGTGCCACAGCCTGCAGGATGGATGCGCCCTGTGATTTCATCTCAACTCTCCAGTGACTGCCTGATTTGCCCACAACTAAGTCATCACTTCTTCATTAATATAATAAAATTGTTAAGGTTGGAAAGGACCTCTAGAGATCATCTAGTCCAACCCCCTTCCACACACAGGGTCACCTAGAGCACGTGGCACAGGACTCTGTCCAAGCAGGTTTTGAAGATCTCCAGAGAAGGAGACTCCACAACCTCTCTTGGCAACCAGTTCCAGTGCTCCATCACCCTCACTGTTAAGAAATTTTTCCTTAAGTTCCTATGGAACTTTTGGTGTTTCAGTTTGTGGCCATGACCTCTAGTTCTGTCAGTGGTCACCACTGGAAAGAGGCCGACCCCATCCTCTTCACTCCCACCCTTGAGATATTTATATACACTGATCAGATCCCCTCTCAGCCTTCTCTTCTTCAGGCTGAACAGGCCCAGCTCCTTCAGTCTCTCCTCATAGGGCAGATGTGGGGTTGCATAAAAGTGTGCATTTATATGTGGTTCTCTAAAGCAGCTCAGCCAGCTGCCTTGGCCAAAAAATGATCAGTCTCTATCTCCTTGTGACTTTTGTACCCATTCCTAATCTCCATATTTTCTCTGGCCATGAATATACTGATTATGGAAAGTGAAGACGTGTGAATGTGGCAAGGGCAGCCGTGAACAGATTTGCTTGACTAGAAAGTAGGAGCTGTTTTCTCAGCAGAAAGGAGCTTTTGTCTCATCTTACCTGCACCCTCTGGACCCTGGCTGCAAGGCAGGCCCTGAAGCTTGGTCTTCTTTGGAGGAATGCTTTGCCCTTGCTTTATCAAGCAAACGTTTCAGGGGAGGGTTGCGGGGTGCATGTGCTAGGCTGGGTCACTGCCTGACAACAGTTTCTGGTATCCAGGCTTCCCCTGCACCCTTTGGGGCCTGGGTACGAAGGGAGGATGGATGTTCACATCAGCATGGCAGCTGACAGGATAATACTGACAAATGCAGGAGGATCAGCTGCTTGCAGCCCATGAGTTCAAGAAGAGCCTAATCTAATTAAGTGGAGACCACTATTAAATTACCAGCTCTCTTTTAACGTAGCCATTTTAAGTGGTTTGGTGTATTTATAGTAGGCAAATTAGGAAGAGTTTGTCTTGAGATTTTGCTTCTGCATAAGGGAGAGATGTATAATGTCAAGACGCCTGTTCTGAACTATTTCTCATCCCCAGCCAGGAAAATATTGTGCAGATGTTTCAAAACACAAAAATCTAATGCCTACTGGTGTCTTCCTGTGCTTACACAGGGGATATCTGGGTTATTTTTTTCTACTGCCCCAAACCAACAGCACCAAGCAGTTTCCTTAGGGATCAACCTTTTCTTAAAGCAAGTATATCTTGTGCAAAGTACATCGGATCCGTCAATAGCTCGAAATGGCAAGAGGAGGGGCTGTGTTGCTGTGGTCAGAAATTGATGGCCATTTTGCTGCTGAATTTTGATGGGAGCTGGATGGATCTGTCCGTGGTAATCAGAGAGACTCTTGGCCCCACAACCAGTAGGATGCTGAATGATGGAGTCTTCACAATTTCTCTTCCCCTTATTACTGTCTCTGGCAGCTTGTAGCCCTCCCTCTTACTCTATAATTCCATCTCTGGAGGAGTCTCTGTATGGCTGGATCTGTGTCAGATGGTCCCCTAGGCTCACAGGAGGGAGGTGGTGGGAAATGCTCGTTAGGAGCTGTTTCCGTGCATAACAACAATAATTATCCTTAGCCCTTTATCTAAAGCTTTTATGAATGTTAATTCATTAACCTCTCAAATAACCCTCCAAGGTAAGGATAATTATCCATATGATTGGACAGATGGGGGAAGCTAAGGCAGGAAGTGCCCACCCTCAAGATGTTGGTGGTGCAAGGTGGTTGGGGTGCTACCAGTTCTCTGATGCTCCTAAACCTTTTTTTTCTCTCCCAAAGAGACGGGGGCAGGCTTCTTTGGGACCTGCAAGCTAATGCATGCACAAACTTTTCTGGCAATATTCACTGTTCATCTCTGGTTCCAAAAGAGTATTTTTCAACAGTTTGAAGCACTGAGCCTTCTTCTCCTCTACTATCCTCCCCCTCCCTCTGCTTTGACTACAGCCATGGGAGGACTTAGCTGATACTGCACGGAGGCCATGGTACTGCCATTTTTCAGTTGCTTAGGCCCCCATAGTGGTTCTGTGTCTTTCAGGCCACTATCCAGAATATTGCTTGAAACTGGAGAGGAAAAAGGAAGGAGAGACAGAGATGTGTAGAAAGGGAACAAAGCAGAAGGCCTAGAAACGAGATACTCTTTTGTCTTCTTTTCCCCTTCTCATGTCTCTTCCAACTGGTGTTTCTTCTCCTCTTAACATTTTGTGCTATTCTTGATGTGAAGGATTAAAAAACAAGGGATTAAAAGATTACACGAAGTGGATGAGAAAGATGTTGCTGCCTCCCTCCTTCTTAGTAGGAGAGATCTCTGGGAAATCTGTCTCTTCTGCTCTCCCCATGTTCCATTGCTCTGTCACCCCTCCTATGTCACCCCTCCTATATCTTTGTAGACTGGAGATCAAAAGGCTCTTGACTTCTGATGCTAAGAGCCAGCCTGGACATCTTCAAGACCACTCAATCATCCTTGGTCAGGTGGGTGGAGAAAGGATGTGTTACTAGGGAAGCTACTAACATAATGTCTTAGCTGTTCCTTTTCAGTAACACTTTTCTGAGATACCCTCCTCCTTCTCCCCCACCTGGTAGTCTTCCTTGATGGAGAGTTTTGTGACAAAACTCCAAGGTATCCTGTGCTGTTTGTGATGAATTTACAATCTATGGCAAAAAGAAACCCCTCTTGGAAGGCAAGCAGGTAGAAAGAAGGCTGGCGCAGAACAAAGAGGTGGTGAGTTCCCCTGACTCTTTCTCCTGTTGCAGGTCAGGTGTATGCTCTTGCCAGCACAGCTTAGGCCACCCCTGCCCTCTGACTTTAGCTCGAACAAACGTTTCTCAGCAGCAGCTTGTCTGATAAAACAGAGATTTTCTCCAGTTCGCTTCCCAGGTGTTGGGGGTGTAGAGAGGAACATGTTTATGCACTTTGGGTTGCACCCACATGTCTTCCATGGGATACCATGAAATTGCTCCAGACCGACTACTGCTAATCAGATGTTTTGAGTGCTTGAATTGCTACCTCGTGGTTCCATGCCAGGACTGAAAAAACTAAGCATTTCTGACATTCTGAAGGTTGCAGAAGCTTTCACTGTTCAACTTTTGCTTCGTTCCTCATCTTCATGGCACAAGGTCCTGCACCTGGGGAAAAATAACCCCAGACACCAGTACAGGCTGGGAACCAACCTTCTGGAGAGCAGTTCTGCAGAGAAAGACCTGGGCGTCATGGTGGACGACAAGTTGACCATGAGGCAGCAGGGTGCCCTCGTGGCCAAGAAGGCCAATGGGATCCTGGGGTGCATTAAGAAGAGCGTCTCCAGCAGGTCGAGGGAGGGAGTCCTGCCCCTTTACTCAGCCCTGGTGAGGCTGCATCTGGAGTATTGTGTCTAGTTCTGAGCTGCCCAGTACACGAGGGGTGTGGATGTACTGGAGAGAGTCCAGAGCAGGGCTACGAGGATGATCAGGGGCCTGGAACATCTGCCCTATGAGGAGAGGCTGAGGGAGCTGGGCCTGTTCAGCCTGGAGAAGAGAAGGCTGAGAGGGGATCTGATCAGTGTCTATAAGTACCTCAAGGGAGGTAGTGAGGCGGATGGTGCTGGCCTCTTTTCCGTGGTGGCTACCGACAGAACTAGAGGAAATGGCTGGAAACTGAAGCACCAAAAGTTCCACAGGAACTTAAGGAAAAAATTCTTAACAGTGAGGGTGACAGAGCACTGGAACGGGCTGCCCAGAGAGGTTGTGGAGTCTCCTTCTCTGGAGATCTTCCAAACCCACTTGGATGAAGTCCTGTGCCACGTGCTCTAGGTGACCCTGCGTGTGCAGGGGGTTGGACTAGATGACCTCTAGAGGTCCCTTCCAACCTTAAGCATTCTATGATTCTATGATTCTATGAATAGCAGAATCAGGTCTGGGCCTGGCTCCATCCCAACAATGATCATTTGTAATGTATCACAGTTAGGCTATGGAAGAAGGTTGATTCCATGGTTGGAGATGCTACCTCATCCCCAGAGGACCTGCTAGCTATGACATACTCAGAGACCTCTCATTCTGATGGTGATAGCAATGTGCAGCTTGTGCACTCTCCCCTTGGTCCACAGGTTTTAGGGAAGAACCTGGAAAAGCCTCCATCCTGGATGCTTTGAGCTGATTAATGTCAAATGCACTTGTAATATGTCACTGTAATGAAAATGGCCCCCCTTCCTTTTAGCAAAGAAGGAGGTATGAGCATATTAGTGTGAGAATTGTTCATATGACGTAGCGCTTACACAGTGCTTTCCCATCTCCTACAGACATTGCGTGCAGCTGCTGATGTGAAAGGAGCCTCATAGCTTTATTCCTGACACCTGTCAGTCCTCGGAAAACAACAGTCCCTTCTTTCCCTCCTCCTGGAGTCCCGAAGCCAAGCTGGGAGGCTGGGAGCACACGAGCAGGAAAGGAAATCTGCCAACTTTGTGTTTCTCCCTCTCATTCTCTCTTCAGCTGCCAGTGAAGGAGGTTGCAGGAAAATAATGAAATAAAAGCCAAGGCCCAGAGAAAGCTGATTCATCCACAGCCCAGGGCCAGCAGCCGGCTCCAAGCAGAGCTGTAAAATCAATCTGTCACCGCTCACCGCAGTATAGATCAGCGAAGAGATTCTGACTGCAGCGAAGGCAGAGCCCAGCCTCCTCCTAGGGCCCTCTTTTCCCAACCATGGGACCCAGTTATACCCCTGAGGTAGACAGACAGACACACAGACAAGGGAAAAGAGGCAGCGGGAGAAGGAGACATCTGGGTCTATGAGCTGGAAACCCTCCCAGCAAGACTTCCTTCCCTGGCAGTACTTAGCACACACTGAAGGCAGCAAACTTTGACTGTGTGGCTGCATTCTCTGCTTTCCTCTTCCCTCCTTGTCCACAAGGACCAGGTAATGGGAAAAAGGAGGGGAAATGGCTGTCTTCATTCCTACCCCTAGCCACCAGCAATACTATTCACACTGAACATTAGTTCCTGCGTTCCCTAATCTAGGAGCTGAGGGTTAAAAATCGGTTTTATTGTCACCTTTGTGAATCCCAGATTCTAGACTATCCTGAGGCTTAGCAACTCCCTGGCATATGTTGGAATAACACTAGGGAACTGCTCTAATAAGGTCAGCTCCCTAACAGCATCTCCAATCTTAGTGGATATAGCAGCCAAATGGATGAGCATTAGAGAGTGAGCAGAGCCATGCAACCCAAGGTGATTAGTGATCCTTTTATATGAGCTGAGAGAGGCTGAGGAGTGGTGGTCTTAGAGACACTGGTAGGATAGAGTTAGAAGCTGATTATTCTTCTATGGTTCTGGACAGAGTCAGTGAAGTGTCTCTGCAGATGACTTGTGCAAAAGAGTCTGTGATGTTCCTAGGAAGATTTTCTTCTGGTGAAGTGATTTTTTTTTCTTTGTAATTAAGAAACAAGTGAGTATTTTCATGGCTTTTAGAAAAGACAGAGCCTCTGAAAAATAAACACGGAGATGAGCTCTTGTACCCTGTGGATGGTCATTTGCAATGAGATGAACAGACATTCAAGAACTGATCTGGAATCACATCAAGGACCCAAATGTCCCACACCACTGGGGATATGATGCGTGCTTTTGCTTGTCTCCTGGAATTGTTTTATTCTGCCCAACTAAGAGCTATTTTTGGGTCAGTGGGAGTGTGAGTGATACCACTTGATCCCTGTAGGACATGGCAACATAAGGATCCTGCCCTAGCACTACTGAGTACAGAACATGTCTGTGCAAGCATGAGGTCCTGGGAGAAACCATCCCAAATGGCCTGTGAGATGAACCTGGAGGAACTCGGTCAGGAACAAAGCCTGCTCTTCTTGGGTGTTGGAAATCTTTTCTCCAGCTTCAGTACGCTCCAAGATTAGATAGTTTCTGTTCTTGGAGGAGTTACAAAAAGATAAAAGCAAGTCTTCTTTCCTCCAATTTTTAGCTAGAATTGATGATTTCCACAGTAAGCTCCCTTCTCCTCTCATCCCCAGAGCAGTGAGTGGTTTTGACATTTAACCCACTGGGAACCCACTGGGAACAGGTCCAGAAAACATCCAATAGTACGGTCCTCCAAGTTGCTCATCCTCTTGTCTCTCTGAAGAGTGTGTCTTTGTGTGTGCTTTCCCACTTGGGTTTGAAAATGATGGGGAAGGCTTCCTAGAAGACATTTGCCACAGAGTAGGTGCACTTCTGTGTTTGCATCTAGCAAATCAAAGGCTCCTTCCTTCCTTCCTTCCTTCCTTCCTTCCTTCCTTCCTTCCTTCCTTCCTTCCTTCCTTCCTTCCTTCCTTCCTTCCTTCCTTCCTTCCTTCCTTCCTTCCTTCCTTCCTTCCTTCCTTCCTTCCTTCCTTCCTTCCTTCCTTCCTTCCTTCCTTCCTTCCTTCCTTCCTCCCTCCCTCCCTCCCTCCCTCCCTCCCTCCCTCCCTCCCTTCCTTCCCTTCTCTTCCCTTCTCTTCTTCCCTTCTCTTCCCTTCTTTTCCTTGCCATCTACAGAGCATATTAGGCCTAGGCCTTTGCTACAACTTTGGAATCTGATTTTGATGAATCTGATTGGATCCTTTGCATTTGCTGCCTGTGTTTGTGAGGGAGACGGCTCATTTCTATAGTGGTGTTTGCCTGCATGTACAGTGTTTGTGGAACTGATGGCATTTTCCTGAGGCTGTCGCAGGCAAGTGAGAAGGCTGAGTAGTCTCATACTTGCCAGGTTTGGGTTTGTGTGAAGTTATTTCACTCCCAACAGCTAGAAACATGTGGAGGGAGTCAGAGGAGTTCAACCTCCATAGGCCTATGTGTGTGAGATAGATGAGGCAATTATATTGTTTTTGTAAAGCCAATGTAATTTGGGATAGGGAGCTCATATAAAGCTAAGATTCTTTAGATTCAACTGGAAATCACAATAATATGTAATGAATACTGTTGCTTGTAATGGGGAGTATATAGCAGGGTAATTTCTCCACAGTTCTTGCCCTGCATGAAGAAAGTCACTAGTTTCCTATTAGTGGTTGAATGAGTTTGTATGTGTGTGTCTGTGTGAGAGTGAGTGCTGTGTACAGCAGATATGCATTTATTTTCCCAGAAGCTGCTGCATTTTTACACTTGTACTTAGAGATGTCTTTTCCCAGCTGTTGCATGCATGCATGTCTGTTGGAGGAAGGGATGCAAATGGCATCTGTTCAGTTGCATGTGAAGGTTTCAGAGCATTTCCGTTTGTTGCTGCAACCTGTACGTATGTTTGTGTGAAGAACAAGGTCAGCTGGCATAGAAACTTGTTGGTGTGAATTAGTCATGAGTCATGTAGGTGTTGGGGCAGGTTTCTAACATTAGAGCAGTCAGGGGCCAGAAGAGTCATTTGAACAGAACAGTCAAGCAGCTATTTGCAGGGACCAAATAGCCTCACAGTTCTAGATGGACCTTGGGACATTACTGAGCAAGATTATATGATGTGGATGCTTGGAATAGCAGGAACCTAGATTGCACATCCCAGGAAGCCAGTTCACATCCAGTGTCCTATGTTCCTAAGTATCTTTGCAGCTGTTGAATGCCTGTGCATGTCTGAGTGAGACAGATAGTCTCCCTAGAGCTGAGGTGAGTATGAGGAATTTGTAGCATCTCTCCAATTGTGGTTTGTGTGTGTGCATGCCTGTGAAGGAGGTTAAAGGCAGAGATTATTTATGCCTAGCTGTCATATATGTTTGTGTTTGTTGTGACTGGGCTTGGTAATTCCTTAACAGTCACCCTGAATCTGGAAAACTGTTTCCCTAGCAGATATTTCCTGGGTGCATGTTTGGGTGCTGAGCTGTGGCTGGATCCCCAGCAGCTGGTGCACGTGAGGTACTTATGGACATGGTTTAACAGGTATGGTGTTGAGGGGCTTATAGTTGGACTTGATGATCTCGAAGGTCTTTTCCAATCATAATGATTCTATGATTCTGTGATTCTATGTTTGTTTCCATCTTTGGGCAAGATCTCCATGATTGATGGAATATGTTTGGGTATAGGGAGATGGATTGTCTTCCAGTAAACTGTGGTATGTGAGTGTGTTGTTATGTGGTTATGGATGATATTTTAGGAGCTGTTGCATTTCTGTGTGTGCTGATTTGAGGAGGGGTATGAGAGGCAGATAGCCTCCCCAGAGCAATTGCATTTGGGCATTTGAATATGGATGGAGGGTTCCCCCCACACCTGTTGCATTTGTGTGTGTTGGTGTGCATTTTCTTAACAAGTACTGCAAGTGCATGTGTCAAGGTTTAGTTTCCTGCAGTGGTTGTGTATACCTATGTGAGTAGAATCATAGAATCATAGAATCATAGAATGCTTAGGGTTGGAAGGGACCTCTAGAGATCATCTAGTCCAACCCCCCTGCATACGCAGGGACACCTAAAGCACGTGGCACAGGACTGCATCCAAGCGGGTTTTGAAGATCTCCAGAGAAGGAGACTCCACAACCTCTCTGGGCAGCCTGTTCCAGTGCTCTGTCACCCTCACTGTTAAGAAATTTTTCCTTAAGTTCCTATGGAATTTTTGATGTTTCAGTTTCCGGCCATTTCCTCTAGTCCTATCAGTGGCCACCACTGAAAAGAGACCATGACCGTCCTCTGCACTCCCTCCCTTGAGGTATTTATATACACTGATTAGATCCCCTCTCAGCCTTCTCTTCTCCAGGCTGAACAGGCCCAGCTCCCTCAGCCTCTCCTCATAGGGCAGATGTTCCAGGCCCCTGATCATCCTTGTAGCCCTGCGCTGGACTCTCTCCAGCAGCTCCACATCCCTCTTGTACTGTGGAGCCCAGAACTGGACACAGTACTCCAGATGCGGCCTCACCAGGGCCGAGTAGAGGGGCAGGATCACCTCCCTCGACCTGCTGGAGACGCTCTTCTTAATGCAGCCCAGGATCCCATTGGCCTTCTTGGCCACGAGGGCACACTGCTGCCTCATGGTCAACCTGTCGTCCACCATGACACCCAGGTCCCTCTCCGCAGAGCTGCTCTCCACAAGCTCGGTCCCCAGCCTGTACTGGTGTCTGGGGTTATTCCTCCCCAGGTGCAGGACCTTGCACTTGGCCTTGTTGAACTGCATGAGGTTTTTCACCGCCCAGTTGTCCAGTCTGTCCAGGTCCCTCTGGATGGCAGCACAGCCCTCTGGGGTATCGGCTACTCCTCCCAGTTTGGTATCATCAGCAAACTTGCTGAGGGAGCACTCTGTGCCTTCATCCAGGTCATTGATGAATAAATTGAACAGGACTGGACCAAGGACTGACCCCTGGGGGACCCCACTAGCCACAGGCCTCCAACTAGACTCTGCACCGCTGATCACCACTCTCTGGGCCCTGCCATCCAGCCAGTTCCTAATCCATCTCACTGTCCACTCATCTATCCCACACTTCCGGAGCTTGCCCAGGAGGATGTTGTGAGGGACGGTGTCAAAAGCCTTGGTGAAGTCGAGATAGACGACATCCACCGCTCTCCCCTCGTCTATCCAGCCGGTCATTTCATCATAGAAGGCTATCAGGTTAGTCAGGCAAGATTTTCCCTTGGTGAATCCATGCTGACTACTCTTGAGCACCTTCTTGTCCTCCATGTGCCTGGAGACAGCAGCCAGTATGAGCCGTTCCATCACTTTTCCGGGGACGGAGGTGAGGCTGACTGGCCTGTAGTTGCCTGGGTCCTCCTTCTTGCCTTTTTTGAAGACTGGCGTGACATTGGCCTTCTTCCAGTCTTCCGGCACCTCCCCCGTTCTCCAGGATCTTTCAAAGATGATGGAGAGCGGCTTAGCTATGGCATCTGCCAGCTCCCGCAGCACTCTGGGGTGCATCCCATCAGGGCCCATGGATTTGTGGGTATCGAGGTTCCTTAGGTGCTCTCTGACCCAATCTTCCTCTACCCAGGGCAAGTCTTCCTCTCCACCCGCTTCTTCTCTTGCCTCTAGGGCCTGGGGCTCTAAAGGGCTGCCCTTGGTAAACACCGAAGCAAAGAAGGCATTGAGCAACTCTGCTTTTTCTGTGTTATTTGTAACCAAGGTGCCCATCCCGTCCTCCAGCGGACCCACGTTCTCCCTGATCTTCCTTTTGCTGTTAATGTATTTGAAGAATTTTTTTTTGTTATTTTTAACGTCCCTTGCCAGCTTGCCTTCCAGACGTGCCTTAGCTTTCCTTGTCGCATCTCTGCACTCCCTGACCACGTTCCTGTATTTCTCCCAAATACAGCTGTATTAATTGCTGTATGTATATGTGCATGTATGTAGCTCCTGAAAAACTGCTGTTTGCACGTGTCTCTTAGGTGTTGTTCCTAGAAGCTGTTGCATTTCTGTGTGGGTGAGTAGATCCTGAGTAGCTGTAGCCTCTGTGTGTGTGTGTGTGTGTGTGTGTGATTTCCCAGCAGCTGTTGTTTGCATATGTGTGTGTGTGTTCCCGGGAAGCTGTTGCATGTTGTGTGTAGCTCTTCAGCAGCTGTTGCAAGGGAACGTGTGTGTGTGCATGGTTCCCCACAGCTGTTGCTCACGTACGTGTGCGTGTGGTTAGAGGTGTGCAGCTCCCCAGCAGATGTTGCATGCATGCTCATGTCTCGCGCGGAGGCCCTCCCCTTCCCGCCTGCACGGGAGCGGTGGCTGTGCAGGCGAGGAGAGCGCAGAGCTGACTCCATGGGAGAGGGACCTTCGCCTGTCACAGCCTTCCCAGCAAGGAGAAGCCGTGCCGGTTCTGGCCCCAGAGTCCTATCAGCTGAGCTTGTGGCGAATTAATCACTTGCGTTTTAAATGCCAATACAGCCCTTTCTGCCTTCTTCCCTCAGTGATGCGGATGCGGCGAAGGCAGCAAATCCTCTGGCTGTGTGTGCCCTCCCTGGACTGCCGCTCCATCCCTGCCTGTCTCGTTCCTGCGTGTGCGTGGCTGGGAGCGCTCCCTAGGTGCAGCCAGGAATGAGACAGCTGTGGGGCAGGGGACAGCCCAGCCTGGAGGGGTGGCACTAGGTGGGGGATACTCCACACATCTGCAGCGCTGCGAGTTGCTTTGAGAGGGGGGTCTTCTGTGCCTCCCCCTTGTCCCTATCATGCCACACATGGAAGCTGGGAGCGATCGCCCGTCCAGAAGCAGGTACGTCTGTGTGTGTGTGCGCGCGTGCGTGTGTGTTACGTTTTTCTGTGCAGTCCTGGTGCAGCTGCCTCGCGTATCCTTGGCTCCCTGCTGTCGTCTGTGTCGCCTCCCGGAGAACCAGCTGAGATTGGAGGCAGGGGCCAGAGGGGGAGAAGGGAGGATGGATGCGCTGCCTTTCTCCTCCAGCCCGTGCATGCACTCCCTGAGGGGGGGATGTCTCTGATCTGAGGATGAAGGCGAGGGGTGAGTGCAAAGAAGATGGAGAAGTGAAGCGGGGGTGGGGGGAAGAGAGAATGCCCACATGAGGAGACGGGAGGGAGAGAGGTTTGGAGAGAGATGCTCTGTTTCTGTGCATGTGTGTGTGTGTTTGCGTGTGTTTGTCTGTGCACCCTCTTGGGATCGGGATGCTGAATAGGTCCTGGGCTTGCTGTGTGCAGCTGGGGTTGGATGGTCTGCTTCTATTTAGACCTTGCAAGAGGAGGAGATGTGTGTGTGTGTGTGTGTGTGTGTATGTATATGTGTACGTGTGTACCTATATAAAATGCATTATAATATGTGTGTGTGTGTGTGTATGTTTCCATATATACGTATAGGTCCATCTATACATACAAACATGCATAAATATATGTGCATATAGATATAGATATGCATACCTATATTGCTTGCAGATATGGTGGGAAGGAGCCTCATCTGATAGCCTCTACTCCCTGTCTCTTTGCAAACTTCATTAGGGAGCCTTTGCAGAGACTGATGTATATGTGTGTGCATGTGTGTATGTGAAGATTTGCCTGTTTTGGGTGCTTGGGAAGGAGTAAGTCTCTGCTCTGCTTTTACACTGCTGTGCTGGGAGGCTGACTGGCTGCAGAAAAGTCACTGCACGGTGTCAGTCGGGCGTGTGAGTGTGTGTTGATGGGTGGTAGGATATGGATATTTACACAGGGGCCCAGGACATCTAATCAGGTGCATACGCATCCCTTGCTTGCAGGGTGTCTGCATGCCCCTTTATTCCACCAGAGAAAGCATGCCCACATTTTTATGCATAAGGATCCTCTTGCTTTGGGGCAGAGGATGGGGGGAGGAGAAGCTGAATGAATGAATGGGAACAAGAGGAGGGGGCAGGAGGAGGCAGGGGGGAGAGGCAGGGGAGAAAGACGAACAGACGCATCCCATTCTCATCCCAGGACAGGCAGGAGTGCACAGCTGCTGCTGTTACCATTCCAGAGCCTGGATCTGGCTGGGGAAAGGCAGCATAAATCTGCTAATGCTGCAGCAGGGAGCATATTCAGGAGCTGCTGTGCGTAATGCTCTCTTATGCATGTGCTGGTGTCACTCCCCTCGCAACCTCTGTGTGCATGCATGAGAGCGCATGTGTGCATGCGTGGCCGTGCTTGGGGGCAGGGGTGGCTCTCTGTGCACATGCGACACGCTTGCAAATATCCTTGTGAGCACCCAGGGGATGAAGTGTCGATGGTGGGAAGAAGCGCATCGTTTGTGCACTGCAGGCGCGTGCATCTTGCAGTTGTGCACAGCCCGGGGGCTATTTCTATTCACTCAGGGCTCACGCAAGTGTGCATTGCTGGGGACCAGTGTGTGCCCATGAAGTGTGTGCCCATGAAGTGTGTGCCCATGAAGTGAGTGCACATGCGTAGAGCAGACTTAGGAGCTGCTCCCCCTCCTGTCACCCTAAACTGGAGAGGACAACCTTTCTCCCCTCTCTGGAGGCATGGAGCTATGAAATAAGATATGGAGAAGGGAAAGAGTTGTTGAGATTGAGGGAAGGTGGCAAAGACTATGCATACGGAATGTTTGTGTGGAGACTCCATGCCCCTGATGATCTAGGGGACTGAGGGAGCCTGGCTGCATTGCATGCTGTTAGCCAAGCAAGGCATTTGTCAAGCACTGGAGGTGAGGGAAGTGGACTTTTTGTGATATGGGGGAGTCAGGATTTAGGGGGATAGAGGTTCCCGTGTCTGGATATGAGGAGATTTCTGGTGACCAGAATTGCTGTCCCTCCATCCTGTCCCCATGCAAACACCATCACTCTTGGGTCCTGGGAAACGCAGTCTAGCAGCATCACTAATGCAATATTCAAAGGAAGCTTCATTTACATGGAGCATGCATTATTAATATATTTAAATACACCCCCCTCTTGCTTCCCTGCTCTGTGCAGACTGCACCAGCAGCACTGAGGAAACTGCAGTGGGCAGAGGGGTTCTTATATGGTGCTGGGGAGAATCACACTGAAATCTCTAGCCCAGAAACCCTCCCCTAGCCCCTTTCCTACCTGCCATTCCCCTCACATCATTTTTTCCCCTTTTCCTTTGCTACATGATGAGACTGAAGTGCATCAACCCCACAAGCATGCGGATTTGCCAGTAGGAAGGAAGCTGCCTTCATTGCTCTCATCCTTCAAAATCTATGACACCAAAGGAAAGACTATGGATGCTTGGCCTTTCCCTCCCTTAGGTGGCTCCAGGCCA